>NC_141553.1:36957500-37261785 GCF_021556685.1 Rattus norvegicus
CCTGTACAAATAGCTCTTATTCTTCTGTCTCTCTCTTAACGTGCTTCCCCTAACACTTTGGGTTTCCCCAAGATCATGTAAGATTCCTTATTCCTTCTCTAAAGGCCTTTTCTCTTGTGTCTGTCTTCCTGTGGTTGATCGTCACACCAGCCAATGCTATGTTTTCTCCTCCTTCTCTCTTAGATTCAACCTCTCTGTGCAGCTGCTGGGGTTCACAGCTTACCTCCTCTGAGACTTTTCCTTTTAAACTTTAATAAAATTTTCTTTGAGTTCCCATTTGAGTCCTTTATTAAATTCTTGTCTTTAATGATTTATTTATTTTTATTTGCATGTGCATTTGTATTTCTCCTGTGTGAGGGCATCCGATCCTCTGGCATTAGAACCAATGGGTGCTGGGAATTGAATTGGAGTTCTTTAGAGGATCAATCACCTCTCTTAACTGCTGAGCTGTCTCTCTAGACTCATTCTTAAATTCTTTTATTAATAAGGCTACGTACCTCAAAAGAGGACCCCGATTTCTTCTGCAACACCTAGTGACCCAGGTAGGACCCCAGTAGTATTAATGCAGGCTTTATCTACTTTGCATTCTTTATTGAGTTATGAATAATAACGACAGGGGCCCATTGCACACACCTTCTAAATGTAGGTCACGTGAAGAAGCTGCTTTGGAATTGTTCTTTCACTTTTTAGACCTTATTTTGTTTTGTCTTCATTTGAGACAGGGTCTTACTGTGTAGCTCAGGATGAACTAGAACCTGCGGTCTTTCCGGGACAGCCTTCTCACTGCTGGGAAGACAGGGCTGTGTTGCTTGTGTTTATTTCATTCTAGCAGCTACAGACTCTGAATTAGGAATTGTGAATTTGTGCTCTGTGCTTTCCATTTTGACTTATAGTTCCATTTCAAGGGCAAACAGCCACAAGGCATCTTTTTTTTTCTCCTTTGTTTCTTCTGAGACTTTGTCTCATTGTGTATGGAGCCAGGCTGGCTATCTTTGGTCTCAGTCTCCCAAAGGCTGTATTGCTAACTTGTATCTTTGGGCCTGGCTCTCAGTCTGTTCTTTCTTTTCTTTCTCTCTCTCTCTCTCTCTCTCTCTCTCTCTCTCTCTCTCTCTCTCTCTCTATCTCTCTCTCCCCCCTCATCTCTCCCTTTTCCCCATCCCTCCCTCCCTCCCTCTTTCTTCCTTCCTTTCTTTCTTTCTTTCTTTCTTTCTTTCTTTCTTTCTTTCTTTCTTCTTTCTTTCTTTCTTTCTTTCTTTCTTTCTTTCTTTCTATCTTTCTTTCTCTCTCTCTCTTTCTCTTTCTTTCTTTCTTTCTTTCTTTTTAATCTCATATCATGCACCCCAATCCCACTCATCTCCTCATTGCTCCATATCCACCCTCTGCCCTTGCGACCTCCCTCCTATAAAGAAAAGAAAAACAGAAAAAAACATGCAACAAAGCTGCAATACGTCACACAATGTACGCTTTTGTTCAAAGAGCTCCCCTTGCAAATGTTCATGGCAATGAATCGCCAGTCTTGTCGAGGCCTCTGGTTGTGCCACACTTTCAGTACTTGACCCTCACCGGGATTCCTCTCAGATATCCTGCTGTCCTGTGTCCTGGAGATCTTACCGCTTTGGATCTGCAGGACTGGTCCTTTCACATGCTCTAGCAGGCACGGGTGGGGTAGATGTTGAGGTGGGCCAATTCAGAGCCCTGAATCCTGGCCTGGGTGGTAGTTCCGGTTCACTCTGGTGCACCCACACCATCAGGCCCAGCTCTCCCATTTTGCCCAGGTGAAGGGCAGGCTCTCTACTCCTGTCTGTGGTAGCTGGCAAGGGGTGGGGCTGACTTTCCTGCCTGCTGCATGAGTTGGGCTGTGTGTGTGTGTGTGTGTGTGTGTGTGTGTATCTCCCATAATCACACCACCGAATGGCTGGTAAAGGGCAGGTACAGCTCTTCCTGTGTTCAGGCCTGTGGGGCCAGCTCATTCACACTCCTACCATCAGGGTCAGCTCTACTGTGCTGCCTGTCTAGGTGAGGTGTGGGTCCAGCTATGGGTGAGGCCACTGCATTCCCACTGTTGGGGCTGGCTCACTCCCACCACTCCACCAGGGCCAGCCCTACAGTGCTGCCCAGGCTGAGTGCTGTAGCAGGCGACTAGGTGAGGGCACAGTGATAATAGCACTCCACCTTAAGAGGCAAAGTGAATTTCCACCTCGTGGACTCTATAAAACCACATCTGGGTGCACACCTGTAATGCTGATGCTTGGTGGGCTGCGGCAGGAGAGTTACTGTGAGTTTAAGGTTAGCCTAGGATACATTTTGTGAGTAGGGGGCCAACCAAGACTACGTAACAATTTTACTAATTTCGCTCTTCTTCTGTGCGTGAGTGCTGTGAAGTGATAATGGAAGCCCTCAGGAACAGCGAGAACTAAGTGGATCTGAGTGGCAGTGTGGTTCCCTCCATAGCTGCGACCAGAGGCACAGAGGTATTGCTGGGCAGGGCAAGGTGACAATTTAAGTGGAAGAAACGCATGAAGGGCTCGGGGACCTGTTAGCATTATTCTCAATAGCAATCTCCAGAACGTAGAGCTTCTCTTCGGAAGTCTTGATTTCCACAGACATTCTCTCTTGTGAGGGGTGGGAGGGCAGGGTGCTGAGGTTTAAACCCAAAGTCTCTTGACTGCTAGTAAACTGCTTTTCTACCGAGCCAAACCCAAGGCCCCAAAGCCTTTTTCTCCTTAGTCTATTTCTTTATTGACTACTCAAGGTGGCACTATGTATTCCTGCCTGGCTCGGAGCTGTGTAGAGCAGGATGGCTTGAAACTCAGAGATCAGGGGTTGGGGATTTAGCTCAGTGGTAGAGCGCTTGCCTAGCAAGCGCAAGGCCCTGGGTTCGGTCCCCAGCTCCGAAAAAAAAAAAAAAGAAACTCAGAGATCTACCTGCCTTTCCTTGCCTCCTGAATGCCAGAAATAAGTGTGTGTGTGTGTGCACGCGCGCGCATTTAGCCCCTAAATTCATTGTAAATTTAACAGAAAACAATTGAGGCATCTGAGTGAAAAGAACACAGAGGAGAGACTAGGGCTCTCTATCAACCATTAGGTAAGCAATTTTGCTTTTCTAAACAGCAGCTTCTTTCTCCTATGGAGTGAGTAAAATGTATTAGATTTTTTTTTGTTGTTGTTGCTGCTGAAAAAAATACTTGATAAAAGCAACTTACAAAGGGAGTACTTCATTTTGGCTCATGGATCCGAAATAGTCCATCCTTGTGGGGAAGTCAAGGTGGCTGGATCTCGAGTCAGCTGGTCAGGCTGCCTGCCGGAGGTAGGGAGTGATGAATGCTGATGCCCAGCCAGCATTTTTATGTCTAGTCAGTCCAGGCTCACAACCATGTGAAGGTACAACCCACAATCCAGATGGGGTTTCCATCTTACTTAACCCAATCCAGAAATAGACATGGCCAGAAATTTGTCTTGTGGGTGATTCTAGATCTGGTCAAGTAGAGGATCAGTATTAACAATTGCATAGGATTTTGTCACCTCCCTCCCCCTCTACAGTCAAACAAAGAAATCTGTTTTGTATGGGATACTTGCAAACCAATCAACGTGGTGTGTGCTTATTCACTGTGGGCAGCTTCTTTCAAAGTTGTCCAATGGGCAACTGTCAAGAGTGAAGCAATGTGGTAACATCTCTTTTTAAAATCTTTATTTCATTTTTTTTTCTTTTGTGCATGTATGTGCATGTTTGGGCAACCACATGTATCAGAGTGCATGCGTACTTTGTGTGTGCGTGTGTGTGTGTGTGTGTGTGTGTGTGTGTGTGCGTGCCTGTGTATGTGTCAGTTTAGGATTACAGCCAGGTGCCATCACATCTACTTTGGTAAAACTTTTGAAGGTTAATTTCAAAAGGTCCAACTCTACTTGGCCTGGGATACGAGCTAGCCTGTAATACTAGTCACTCGTAAGTTTCAAGTAGAAAGATCACAATTTTTAAGGCCTGCCTGGATTACAGAGTGAAGTTAAAGTCAGCTTGGGCAAGATGGTGAGCTCCTGTCTCAAAATAAATTAAAAACATTTTTTTTCAAAGAATTAAAAGATTTGAGAGGGTGTAGGAGATGAACATCATTGTTGGAGAGCTGGGGAACGTTTTCCACAAGGATCTAGTAACTGTTAAGACTGCTTAGAATAGCTGTGTGATAGACAACTAGCTTCATTATATAAACTTTTGTGCTATCATTGTGGTGAGGAAATAAATGAGTAAGTTAGCTTAAGCAATGTAGGAAAGTAGTTTCTTGAGGTGATGCATCTAAGAATAGACCACATCCTTGTTCCATAGTTTGTCATGAGGAAGACTTTCATGGCTGTTTCCCCAGTGTTCTCTTTAGCTGGGCGGTCTGAAGAAGGTAAAGGCAGAAGTGGTTTAAACATATTGCTCAGGGGTTGGGGATTTAGCTCAGTGGTAGAGCACTTGCCTAGCAACCGCAAGGCCCTGGGTTCGGTCCCCAGCTCCGAAAAAAAGAAAAAAAAAAGAAAAAAGAAAAAGAAAAAAAAAAAAAGGTAAACATATTGCTCATTTCTCCCAGTGTGATTCAGAATGTCTTATCTAGTCAATGAATGTCTTAATGGCTTAAGAAAAGGACTATTTGTTACTTCCCTTGGGCAGATTCAACGAGGTAGCCTGACAGCTTACATGTTGTAAGACATTTTCATCTTTGGATAGATAAAATCAACTATTGTTCTTTACTGTATAGTTGCCTTGATAAAGAGTCTCTGTGGCTTGGGTAATGGGGCAGGGTTTCCAGACATGTCTGTAGACAGCAGGCATGGATTCACACGTGCTTTCTATTAGAGGCTAAATACAAGGCGACTGTTGGAAATGGGAACATCCACATCACATTTCTGAATCCCATTTGGCATCTTCAGTCATGGATACTAAAGAGTTAGCCCTTTATCAGCATTGCCTCTGTTAGGTGAATGTTTTAACTGCCATGAATCCAATAACAAGGGTTTCAAAGTGGTACAAACAAATAAACAAATGAACAATAGTTAAAAGGTTTCCAAAATAGTGCTAGCAAAGTACTTAGTTTTTTATTATTTTTTTATTTAATATGTTATAGAATTGTTTTCCTGGCATGCTGTTACAAACCAGTTCATTTTAAGATAGGAATTAAGGGAGATGGGGATTTAGCTCAGTGGTAGAGAGCTTGCCTAGGAAGCATAAGGCCCTGGGTTAGGTCCTCAGCTCCAAAAAAAAAAATATATATGAATTAAGAAGGGGCATAGGAGGTACTGTTCATATTCATCAGTGTCGAGATTTCTAATCATTAATCTTATCATTAACAGATCTATATTATTTTTTTAAAAGATTTATTTATTATTTTATGTATATGAGTACACTGTAGCTGCCTTCACACACACCAGAAGAGGACATCAGATCCCATTATGGATGGCTGTGAGCCACCATGTGGTTGCTGGGAATTGAACTCAGGACCTCTGGAAGAGCAGCCAGTGCTCTTAACCACTGAGCCATCTCTCCAGCCCCCCAGATCTATATTCTTTATTCTTCACAAGATGACTTGGAAGTGATGGTGGGCATCACCAGATCTGGTGATCTGGGTTCAAATCACTATTCTATGCTTTTGTATTTTCTGATTTGGAGCAATTTGCTTTCTCTCTGTGTGTCACAGTTTTATAATTAAAAATAAAACATGCAGGGTGCTTACAAAGTTACGTGAGGATTAAGTGAGTTAGCACGTAGTCCCCAGAAGTGGGTATGGCGAGTCATAGAGGTCTGATGTACTTTTATGCCTGTGTTTATCTCCCTAGCTGTATTCTACGGAAACCAGAGGGATGTGTCATCATTATTTTATTCTAAAACAACAGCTGGTGTCTATCGAAAAGACCTGTAAACATGAATTCATGATTCCAAATATAACCTATAATTCTTATTAAAATGGCAATAAAAAAACTATAGTTTTTTTTTTTTTTTTTTTTTGTTTTGAGTTGTCTTGTTTTGTGAGACAGGGTTTCTTGTATATATAGCCTTGGCTGTCCTGGAACTCGCTCTGTAGACCAGGTTGGCCTCAAACTCAGAGATCTGCCTGCCTCTGCCTCCCAAGTGTTGGGATTTAAGGCACGTGTGTGTTACTACTGCCCAGATAAAAAAACTGTATATTTTAACTAACAGCAGTATATCAGTTGTTTTATTATGTCATTGGTGAGCATATCAACATACATAACAATGCTCTTGGCTTACTTTTCTGTAAATATAAAATATTACTCAAAATTAAGACCAATTAATTTGTAGGAAATTACTAAAACAAGGGCCTGTTGGTGAGATTTAACGAAACTAGATTCATACTTAGATAGGGAAAAAAATCTTAAGCTATGTTACCCTCTGTGATGGTTATTCCCAGTTAGCAACCTGACTACATCTGCAATGAGCTACAATCCAGAAATGGAGGACACAGCTCCATTTCTGACTTAGATCTGATCCAGATCGTGAAGCTGGAAGACACTGTCTTTTGATCAAGATCTTGACGCAGGCTGACACGTGATTTCGATCCAGATCTTGAGGCATAATGGCCATGCAAAGCTTTTGGATCAGGCAAGGTGGTTGCATGTCTTTAATCCCAGGAGACAGAGGCAAGCAGATCTCTGAGTTCAAAGCCAGCCTAGGACAGACCAAGTTCCAAGTAAAGAATAGCTGAGGCCCAGGTGTAGTGGCACACACCTTTAATCTGGGCCATAACACTGCTGGAGGCCTGTGTAAGGGCAACATAGAAGGAAGACTCTCTCTTCTTCACCTGCTTGCACTTACTTGTCAGCACATCTGTTGGATTTATGTAATTTATATTGATGATCATAGTCACTTCCAGTTCATTGAACAGACTGGAATTTATTACTCTTCCTTAAATTTATCCTATCTAAAAGTTTACTGTATTTTTAACAACGTTGTAGATAAAACTATTTGTTCATTTGTGCAACTTCTTGTGTATGTTCAAGCAGACGTGTAAGAACAGCTGCCTAGGCTCTGAATCCCACTGTGTACTCGTATAGGCTTCAAGTTTTTCTTTGGCCAAATGAGAAAGAATTCAGATGGGATTTAGCTTTTAAGCTAAAGCATGCCTTGAACACAACAACATCAGGTCTTTCAAAATTGTTTGGCAGAGTTTGGTTTGGAAAATAAAAGGGCGGGCTCTGGTTGGTGGAAAATGATAACCCACAAGGATAAGAAAATAACCCTGGTGAAATAATACCACAGACATCTGGGGTGTGTCTTCCAGAGCAAGGAATAACATCGTATTTACAGCTGGTAGCCTTCAAAAAATTCCTAGCTTCTCTCTGGGAAAAGTAAGTAGAATTGGGGAATAAAACATTTATTAAGATGGCTTAAGAAGTTAACAGCACTTTTAATTGATAGGGCTTTTCATTTCCCCATAAAGTCTATTTGAGTAGGAGAGAGCAAGTGAATAAAATTTCTCCTGTTTAGAATTAAAAGTGAAAAAAAATGGTTTTGATTTGCAGTTTAATAATGGAGTTGACTGTAAGCCTCAATAAGACAAGATGGATGAAGCAAAGAAGTGCAGGCTGACAGGAGCAGGATGTAGATCTCTCCTGAGAGACACAGCCAGAATACAGCAAATACATAGGCAAATGCCATCATTAAACCACTGAACTGAGAACGGGACCCCGGTTGAAGGAATCAGAGAAAGAACTGGAAGAGCTTGAAGGAGCTCGAGACCCCATATGAACAACAACGCCAAGCAACCAGAGCTTCCAGGGACTAAGCCACTACCTAAAGACTATACATGGACTGACCCTGGACTCTGACCTCATAGGTAGCAATGAATATTCTAGTAAGAGCACCAGTGGAAGGGGAAGCCCTTGGTCCTGCTAAGACTGAAACCCCCCCCCTCCCCCCCCCGTGAACGTGATTGTTGGGGGGAGGGCGGCAATGGGGGGAGGATGGGGAGAGGAACACCCATAGAGAAGCGGAGGGGGAGGGATTAGGGGGATGTTGGCCTGGAAACCGGGAAAGGGAATAACAATGAAAATGTAAATAAGAAATATCCAAGTTAATAAAGATGAACAAAAGAATTTAGGGCTCTTTCAATTATATGCTATAATTCCTCCTTCCTTAATTTTTAAGTCATAGAGGGCTAAGGATATATCTCACTTTCTCAGTGTGTCTGAAACTGTAGATTCAATTCTTAGTGCTAAGAAAAAAAAAAAAAATGTGAGTGTGCTGGTACACCTCAGAACAGGGGTGATAGAAGCAAGAGGACCAGAACTCAAGGTCTGAAAAACCCAAACAGAACCAAAACAAGAAATAAAAACAAGAAAATCATAGTAGCCAGAACAATGTCAAATTTATTAAAGGTATACCATATAATCATTCAGTACCCAATGTCACTAACACTAAGGGATAAAGGGTCTGTGTTGGTTTGAATAAGAATATCCCCCAGAGGCGCAAGTGGTACAATTTGAAAGGATTAGAAGGACTAGGAGGTGTAGGCTTATTGGAGGAAGTATGTGACTGTGGGTTGACTTTGGAGTTTAAAAAGCCAGGTCCATGCTTTCTACCTTCCTGTCTATAGATCAGGATATAGACCTTAGCTATGTTTCCAGCATCATGCATGCCGGCTGCCATGCTCCCCCCCACCCCCGGCCATGATGATACTGGTCTAAGTCTCTGAAACTATAATTCAGTGCCCAATTAAATGCTTTCTTTTAAAAGTGTGGCCTTGGTCTCGATGTCTTTTCACAGCAATAGAACAGTGACTGAGACAGAGGCTTACAATACTTTAATACACAAGGTTCCTTCCTTTTAGTTTGAATCTGAGAGTTGTAAACATCCGTGCTTCCTCGGAATAAACATCGGCATAGCTCCTAACTGGGTCAAGACCTTTGTATAGCCAAGCCTGGTGGGACAGGCTTTAATTCCAGCACGCAAATGCCAAAAGCAGCAGCACTACAATTGTTTCTGAAAGAAAAAGGGAAAAAGAAATAAACCAAAATATAAGAATTGGATACAAACAAATAACCAAAATAAAACAAAAAGCAAACCGAAGCAAAAGACCTTTTTTTTTTTTTTAAATATATGCTTTAAGGGTACAAGGAGAGAAGGGGAACTAGGGGGACAGGAAAGAAATGACAAATCTTGTTTGAAAAATTCCATGAAACCTAAATATTTGTACAATAAAAAAAAAAAAAAGCATGTATCTCGAAATGGGACCTGTATATCAATCCTGTAGCCCATTGCCAAACTCAAGGGAATGTCCTGGAAGCAGGAGCTGTAAGAATGTATAGAGGGTGGAGACAAATGTTAAAAAAATGTTCTCTTCTTGACAGGACATGGCTGTCAAAATCCTGAACTCATAATAGCAGTCATGTTTACCTGCTCAAGATCAAGTCAGTCAAAACTTTAACGCAGATGGGGAAGGGGCTCATGGGGCTCCGTCCCTAACAACTGACAGATGATGGCTGCTGGTCAAAGGGGAGTAATTTTCATTGGGGAGATTGTCCACACCATGTAATAGTGGTTCCAAAGTCACATTCAGGAGGGCAGTGCTAGCTGGACTCACTGGGTCATAAAAAACAGAAGGCATGGGGTTGAAAGAGTTTTTAATGGGTGGAAGGGAAGCAGCAGGGGTGGATATGATCAAAGAATTCTTATACACATATGCAATTACTGAAGAGTAAATAAAAAGCATTCCTTAAAAAAAAATAAAACTATCACCGGCAGAGCCCTGAGTTTAGTGAGTCCTTTAAGATCTTAGGAGTGAGGCCACACGACCTTACCAATCTGTAAACAGAAAAAGGATCCCAAGAGGTGAACTTAGAATCTGAGATGCCTTTGATTTCCACACAGCCCCACAACTGCTAATTTCGAATGTCACTCAGCCTCTGTGGGTTGCAGTAGTTCTCATCTGCGAAATGGGACAACAGCAAAGATCATAGGACATTTTTAAATGAAGATATGAACATAAATCTGTATGTGAGTAAAAGGAGGTGCCTAAAACATATGAATGTCTCTGAAAATATACATTCCAATAAATCAAAAGTTGAGTGATAAAATATGGTAAATATATTGTTGTAAGGCCAGGTGTGACTCATATTACATGCTGCAATCTCAGTACTTGGAAGGCAGAAGCAGAGAAAGGAGGGTTACAAATTCTAGGCTGACTTGGGTTGCATATCAAGACTGTGCCTCAGTAAACGAAAAAGATTAATTAAAAATCCAAAATTCACATGTCTTTAAAATCTAGCACCTTTAAAAAAGATAGGCGGATCTCTGAGTTCCAGGCCAATTTCATCTACATAATGAGTTCAAGTCAGCCAGTGCTATGTAGTGAGAACCTTTCTCAGAAATAAATGAAGTGAAAATGTAAATAGACTGAACAAGTCATTTTTAATTTTCTATATGTAATGAAAATCTGAACTGCTATAAACTTGGTGTCATAGTATCTTTCGTGCCTTTATAAAGAGAAACTATGTTAACAGTTAAACTAGGATGTAAATGTTTTATTTTCTCAGATGAAGTGATAAGATGAGAGCTTTACCCAAGCTCTGTGAATACACAGCTTGGGGTGATCCCAGGGCATTTGCCTCTCTGTTCTATTCCTGGGTCTAGGCAAGCCTGGAAGCTTCTAGTCTCCGTACAATCTAATCTTCCAAGCTGACTGATTCAATTCAGCTTCTCTCAGCTTCTGACTGAACTGCTGTGCATGGCCTGATACTAACTTTGGCAACATATTCTAATCTACTGGCACCTCTCATTCTCTGGCTTGTTCTGTCTTCATGTGTGTCTAGGTAGTTCTCTCTGTAACCTGCCTCTGTAAAACTGTCCTGGTCACACTGCCATATGGACCCACCACTTAACCACATACCACACCACCATCTTTCTTCTCTTTTTCTGCCCTTAAGTAGTTTTTCTTCCTCTTCTGTTCTTACATGAGTTGGGCATATCCTATCTCTGACATATATTGTCAATTCTTTCTCTGATTCATCACATTGTCTGCCCCTCATTTCGTCATCACTTTCGAACATGGCTGCTTCCTTCTACAACCAACCTTACCTTCATTGCTAGGGATTAGAGGTATGTACTAAGGGCAGGTTGGTAGTCCAGCTAGATCATATTGTAATCCAGAGTGTGTCTACATTGCATCTGAATCATACCTTTAGATGTGAGCTCTTGCTTGAGTAGCCATGCTCCTGGATTACAATTCCTCTACATAATGCTAAACTGTATCCTGAGTTCAGGAGCATGCCTGTTTTACGGTTCATGGGATATGATAGTGTGCTACATCTTCTCCAAAAGATCTGGAAGTTCTTTTAACCACTGAATCATCTCAGAAGCCTTTGATTTTCTATTTCCTTGGAGTTTAAAAAATTACATTTATTTATTTATACGTGTGTGTGTGTGTGTACATAAATGCACTATTGAGAGAGTACCATGTTGGGGCTGAAGTACTCAGGTCTTCAGGTTTGTTGACAGCATGTTTACCTGTTAAGCTGCCCCCTCCTCCACCCCATTTTGAGACAGGGTCTCATATGGTGTGATAGGCAGACCTCAAACTCAACTTAAAGCTGAGGATGATCCTCCTGCCTCCTCTTCCTGAGACCTAGCATTAAAAGTTTGTGCAACTACACTGGGTTTTTCAGTGCTGGGAGGCAAGCACTCTGCCAACTGAGTACCATGCTAGCCTACCCCACTATCCAATCTCTGTCGCTGGTGAAGCAGGTTGGAGCTCTCACCCTGCTGATTGAGTAGAGGCTGACAGGCAGAATGTTTACACACACACACACACACACACACACACACACACACACACACACACGCACGCACGCACACGCACGCACACGCACACGACTGAAGTGCTATTTAGTCATTTCCTCTGCCTGCCTCCTATCATCAGTGCACCAGTTAAAGTCACCGAGGTTCTCAGGAAACATGTGGTAGAAATGTGCACTCCCATGGAAATATATTTTACCCAACACCCAAACTATCATGCTTTTTGAAAATTTATCCCTAACCTAAACATATATATTTTTCCTTGAAGAAAAAATTTAAATGAATTAACATAGTTTGCCTATTGTAAACCGAACATAATAGCATGGTACATGATACTAGGTAAATCGTTATACAAAAAAATGATTGCCCTTATTTCCATTTATAGTAATGAGCAACTGCTTAGACATGATGGCTTATTTGTAATGTGAAATAGACAAATATATTGCTGAAGTTCATTGGCCTTTACATCAGACATTGTACCAATTCAATAGTACCACTTCCACATTTCAAGAAGAGAGATAATAAAGACATTGCCTGCAGAGTGTGTACTTGAAGCTACTTGGAACCCCTTTTTTCCTCTTGAATGCTGTAGGCTTTGCTCAGTTTTGGTTTTGGTTCTATATGCATCAGAGTCAAGTCTCTCACTTCGGCTTGTACGGAGACTTACATGGAGCAACTCTGAATGAGAATTTGGAAGCATGAGCGCATTCGTTCTTATTGCTGTGAAAGGACACCATAGCTAAGGCAACCATAAGGCACCATAGCTAAGGGAATGAAGAGCTTATTTAAGGCTTATGGCTCCTGTGGGATGAGTCTCTCCTCATTACACCGTAGACAGCAGCAGGCAGGCAGAAATGGCGACTGGAGCTGGAAGCTGAGAGCTGAGAGCTCGTATATCTAACCACAAGAAGAGAGCTTCCCTGAACATCTACCAACTGGAAACCGAGTATTCAAATGCCTGGGCTATGGGAGGATAGCTTACTCAAACAACCACAGTGAGTTAAATTCTTTTTTCTATGTATTTGAAAGCATGTTTCAACATGAACTTAAGGATGTTTGGGGAAAGAATTCTAGCATCCCACTTCAAGTGTGTGCCAGACACCAGACCTCTCTCACGATGAGAAGCATAGTTTGCTTTATCAATAAAGTACACACACACATGCATATGGATACAGACTGGCTTACTTGGACAATCTTTGCTATTCAATTTGTGTGGCCTCTGTTGACCCTTTTTAACCTACAATACAAGGTTTAAATCTGCATATTTGAATATTTGAGAGAATTCTTGTGACGACTAAACACAGTGATCACTTAGTACTCTCTGGATTACTCTGGAGATTATAAAAGATGGAAAGGGTAATACTTTTCTTACAGTAGTGAGGGTGGGTTGGAGGGGAGTAGTGGAGGGTCTTGCTATGTAGTCACAGCTGGCTTGGTCCTCAATATATGTTTTAGGTTTGCCTTAAACTCATAGTAATCCTCCTGCTGCAATCTCCCACATATTGGGATTGTAGATATGAACCACCACATTTAGTGAAAGCTGGAAATTATCAAATCTTTGATCTCTAGCTTCAGGTTTGCTTTGGCTTTGGATTATTTTCTATAAAACTAAGTCTTACCACAGCTGACCAGAACAACCACACACACACACACATACACACACATACATACACATACACACACATACACACATACACACATACACACACATACACACATACACACATACACACACATACACACACATACACACATACACACACATACACACACATACACTCACACACACACATACACACACATACACTCACACACACACATACACACACACATACATACACACACACACACACACACACACAAACACACGCACACACACACACCAGCAGAAATAGCTTTCCCCCAAATTTTTTGTTGTTGTTGTTTTAGTTTGTTTGTTTTCTTGTTGTTGATGATATTGTTTTCCCTCATGATGAGCTGTGAGCCTCTCACCTTGAGATATCAATGGCCTTTCTAGAGTGACACCTTTTCCTTCAACTCGCCCGAGAAGAGCTTAGTCAGTGCAGTAGGAATGACCTGTCTCAAGCAGTCATAATGACGTAGGCATGATATAAGCCTTTTCCTAAGGTACATAACATTAATTCGGTATGGTGTATCTAGGAAATAAGTGAAGCCTGTGATCTGAGATCAGTTGCAATATTATAAGTCTATGGCTGATACAAATTTGAAAACCTTTATGATTTCCACGAGAACCAAGAGTATGCTTATTTTTAGCTGTATTTTGCTCTTCCTTGCACAGACTTCATTCACTGTGTCCCATTTAGTTTTTCTTTCTCTTTCCATGGTGATGCACCAGATGCCCTTCCATGGACAGAGCCAAGGAATGAGTATAACCCCCCTCTCTCCTTAACTGTGGTTTTGCTGCTCCCTCCTATTCTCCTGCATCTAAATTTCTTAACCATATATGGATTCAGTGTCATCTAAGGAGGTGTGTGTGGGGGGATATAGGAGGTAAAGGACAAGGAGAAAACTCAGGGGAAAAAGGAAAGAAGAAAAAAGGCAGTTTTAGTACTCATAACCAACTCCACTTTCAACAGATAGTCATGGTGGGCCTTAAGCTTCAATTTTCCAGAAAGAGCCCAGGCTTCTGGGACAAACCTCAGAAAAAGGGCAGCCAATCTGCAACTGCCTCGGCATCTGAACAGGGACTTACAAGTCCCTATAAGCTCTCTCTGTCTCTGTCTCTGTTTTTGTCTCTCTGTCTCTCTATCTCTCTGTCTTCTCTGTCTCTCTCTGTGTCTCTGTCTTTCTCTCTGTCTCTGTTTCTCTCTCTCTCTCTCTCTCTCTCTCTCTCTGTCTCTCTATCGTGTGTGTGTGTCTGTGTCTTTGTGTGTGTCTGTGTCTGTGTGTCATGTGTGTGTCTGTGTCTGTCTGTCTGTCTCTCTCTCTCTCTTTCCAAAACAATCAGAAGTATACAAAAATCCCATACATAAGCTTAACCAATCTTGACAAAAGGTGACCCAACCTTACCAGAAAATCCCCTAACTGGCTTTAAAAAGGACCTTTGAGCTTCCCACATGGTCCCCCCTTTCCTTTGATGGTTGACCCCAGCATGCTGTCTGTTTCTGCGAATAAATGCTCTTTGTCTTTGCACACTATTAGAGTCTAGGGTCTTCTTCCATCGATTCTTGGATGCTTACAATAGTTCTCTAGAAAGGCAGAGTATGAACAATAGGGCTGAACACTCTCTCCACCTCTAAGTGGAGAGAGTATGAAATGTCCCTGTAGCCTCATGGGTTTCAACATGAGGTCCCTAGCTGGAGACCGATTCAGGAATTTGTAGAATTTTCATGAAATGGGTTGCTAGGCAGTAGGCTCTGGGACCTGTAGTCTGCCCTGGTTAGGAACGTGCTCTCTGCTTCTCTGCAGAGATGTGATGATGTCTGTCCCCTGTCCACACATGCCTGCTGTTTGGAGTTATGATGTCTTCCTTGCCTCTCAAACTGTGAGCCGAAGTGAACCTCTTGTCTGTTAGGTCACTCTTTCCATGTATCCTAATCACAGCTTCCAGAAACCCATCTAAAAGAAGTCTAAGCACATTATGAAGGTTAATCTGATTTATTTAGAGTTCATCATCTTAAAACTTAATCACACATAAAAGCTGACTTTACGACCTAAAATCTAGACTAATGTTTGACCAAACATCTGGATATACTAGCTGAGCCAAATTGTCACAGAAAATTAACTATCATGCTGTAGAATAGTCACTCGAAGCAATCGAAAGGACATTTAGACTCTAGAATTAATAAAGAATGCCCCTATATTACAGAAAAATGTAATTATGATTGATTTTCAGTCTGCCCAGAGTCAATACAATGTTGGCTAAAATGTCTGAGGAAATTGCAGGACACAAGCCCCCAAATTAGAAAAAAAATGAAATTCTTGTCTTTTTTCTCTTGAACGCTATTTTTGGGTAATTTCCTAAACTTACATTAGAATCAGCTTTTGATCATTAAAACCGATTCTTTATGGGGCTGGAGAGGTGGCTCAGTGGTTAAAAGCACCAACTGCTTTTCCAGAGGACCTGGGTTCAATTCCTAGCAACCACCTGACAGCTTACACCTGTCTATAACTCCAGTTTCAGGGGACCTGATACCTTTACACAGACACACATGCAGGCAAAACACCAATGCCCATAACATTAATTAACATCATTAAAAGAATTTTAAAAATAACTTATGATATATGCCAACAAGATGACTCAGTGAATAAAAGTAACTGCTGCCTAAGCCTGGAGACCTGAGATCCGTGACTGGATCCCATGTAGAGGTAGAAGGAGAGAATTAACCTTTGGGGATTGTTCCGTGATCCTCACCTAAGTATCATGTCATGTGGCTCTCTCTCTCTCTCTCTCTCTCTCTCTCTCTCTCTCTCTCTCTCACGCGCGCGCGCACGCACACACACACACACGCACAGATAAAATTCATTAATAAAATTTTAATTAATTAACTAATTTTTATTAATTAATAAATTTTATTAATTAATAAATAAAATTAAAATAAATACTCTATTTGGGGTTGGAGAGATGGCTCAGTCATTACAGCACTAACTACTTTTCTAGAGGGACTGGGTTTGGTTTCTATCACCTACACGAGAGCACGCAGCCATGTGCCGCTCAAGTCCCAAGGAGTGTGGTGACTCCTTTCTAGCCTCTTTGTGTGCCAGGCACACACCTTGGCATAAGACAGATATGTAGACACCACATCTACATACATAAAATAAAATATTTTATGTATGTAGTGTTCTGTTTGTCATTTATTTATTTAGTGGCAGTATCTCATGTATGAGATATTGGAGTATTAGAGGCTGGCCTCTAATTTCTTTCTTTTAAATTTAATTTATTTTTTTAAAATTTATTCACTTTACATTCCACTCACTGACCCTGTCCTGGTTGCCCTTTCCCACAACTCTTCCTCCACCCCCTCCCCTTCTCCTCTGAGCAGCCTGGATGCCCCCCTGGGTATCCCTCTACCCTAGCACTTCAAGTTTCTTGGAGACTGGGTGTTTCTTCTCCCACTGAGGCCAGACAAGGCAGCCCAGCTAGTAGAACATATCCCATGTACAGGCAACAGCTTTTGGGATAGCTGTGGTCAAGCTGCACATCTGGTATATGAGGAGAGAGACCTATGTGCAGCTGTATATGCTCTTTGGTTGGAGATTCAGACTCAGAGTCCCAATGGTCCAGGTTAGTTAACTCTGTTGGTCTTCCCGTGGAGTTCCTACCCCTTTTTGGGGCCTAAATCCTTCCTCCTATTCTTCCATGAGAATCCCCAAGCTCCACCCACTGTTTGGCTGTGGGCGTATCTGTTTGAGTCAGCTGCTGGGTGGAGCCTCTCAGAGGGCAACAAGCTCCAGTGTGCAAGCATAACAGAGTGTCGTTAATAATGTTAGAGATCGGTGCTTGCCCATGGGATGTGTCTCAAGTTGGGCCAGTTATTGGTTGGCCGTCCCCTCAGTCTCTGCTCCCTCCCCTGTGCCTGGATTTCTTGTAGACAGGATAAATTTTCAGTTGAAAGTTTTGTGGGTGGGTTGGTGTCTCCATCACTGCACTGGGGTTCCCGTCTAGCTACAGGAAGTGGCCTCTTCAGGTTCTATAACTCCAATGTAGTGAGACACAGCTAATGTCACCCCCATTAATTTCTGAGCCTTAGCTGTGTATTCCATTGAATAGATGAACCACATTTTTTTTTTATCCATTCTTCAGTTGAGGGACGTTTAGGTTGTTCCCAGTTTCTGCCGATTATGAAAAAAGCTGAATGAGCATAGCTGGACAAATGTCTTTGTGGGATGGTGGAGCATCTTTTGTGTTTATGCCCAGGACTGGTATAGCTGGGTCTTGAGGTAGAATTATTCCCAGTTTTCTGAGAAACTACCAAATTGATTTCCAAAGTAGTTGTACAAGTGCGCACTCCCACCAGCAATGGAGGAGTGCTCCCCTTGCTTCTCACCATCCTGAACTGTCACTTGAGTTTTTTGGTCTTAGCCATTCTGATGGGTATAACATAGAAGCTCAGAGTTGTTTTGATTTTACATTTCCCTGATGACTAGGGATTTTGACCATCTCTTTAAGTGCTTCTCAGCTATTGGAAAGTCCTTGTAAATTTTAAAACAAGAAGCAGGTATGTTTATGCTTTACTTGCTAAGTATATAATTATCTTGAGCCTTGGCAAAAGGTAATATAGTCCAGGAAGTAGCCAAATTCTTACCTTTCTAATTAAAACTGAGGAAGTTTGCTTTGCAAATTCTTCAGTGGTCATATTTGTTACTTTGAGTTTCCTAACTGACCTAAAATAAAGTAGGATGTGTGGAAGTGTCCGGGCAGCTTTCCTGGGTGTGATCCAACAGTCTGCCTGGAGACATAACTATGACACATTCCTCAAAGCCTGGCTTGTTGGTTCAATCATACAGGTTTTGAGTTTAAATCCGGAAAGTAAAGAAAACTGGAGATAGTGATCAGGGATAGGCTGGGATGAGCCGGGCTGTGTAAGCATTGGGTAGGCAGAGCAAGAAAATCAAGAAGTACCATCCAACACTCAGCCCGGTCTTGTTTCTGACCCCATTAATTTACGTTGCTAACCAAATAAATGCAACCCCTCTCATCTTCAAAGCACTTCCTCAAAGAAAACAAAGTTAAGTGCTTAATACCAGGCTGATTCCCAGTTTGCCGATGAAGGAGCTGATGGGGGAGTCTAAAGTTCCAGTTGAGCGCAATAAAGCTGGGATTTACAAAGAAACTCCTGGTCTTGTCTCCACCGGATCACAGCCCTGCACCCTTCCAGCCTGTCCCAGTGAATCAGCAAGAACGCTGGCAGTCTGGATGCCACACGGAAGGAAGCAAGCCTAGAATCCCAAGTCTAGGATTTTTGGCTCAGAGCGGGGCTGCGCACAGGCTCGCTGAAATGGGCTTCAGGTTAACACTAAAGGAAAGGAGTAAAACCCGGACAACAGCGATAGGCTGCTCCTAAGGTTCTCAGTGCCGCTCAGGGAAATTCAAAACAAAGTTGTAAAAGCAAAGTTGATCATTTTGGAGCCTCGCTCAGGAATTCCAGGCTTTCCGTTCTGCACTCTCCTCCCCGCAAGGAAAGCCGTCATTTCTGAAAAAACATACCCAGTTTTAGAGAGGCTATCCGAGAGGCAGGCAGCTTTTCCGAGGAGATCATTTGAACATCTGGGTTTTTCCATTCTGTTTTGTTACTAATTTGCAATACGGTAATGAAAAGGCCTTGGGAGTAAACGCATTGGCAGAAAAAAATGTGCCTCAAAAAAAAAATCATCTTTTGTTTTTGTTTTTATTTCTGTCCCTTCTCCCCCTTAAATATACTAGGCACTTTACCGTAGTAAATATAAATATAAATATCGCAGAGGTATTTCTATGACAGGAAATTTTTGCCGTTATGCACAGGCCCACAAGTTTGGTTCCAAGTTCAAGTCTTTAGCTTCATATCTTCTGCAGCCTCTCGATCCATACATGAACAGAGGTGAAATAAATTACTGCATAAGGCATTTTCCTAGCAATGCAGAGCATACCTCATGTAAATATCAATTACCTAGACTGTTGAGGATAATAATATCCATTAAGAAATCCAAAGATATTATTGACTATTTCCTGCCTAACAGTGTTTTTTGTTTTTGTTTTTTTTTTTTTAAACGGAGGAAAGATGTCTGGGGTTACTATGGAAGACAAGAGGAGTTCGTTCTCCTGCGGCACTTTTCAAAGTTAACCGGAGGCTGTCAAAAGCCAGTGTGACTAAACCAGTGCGGTGCCAGCTTATGAAACAGGGACTAGACAAGTCACCTCACAATCTCCCCTCCCACGTTCACACCCGGAGTGAGGCTGCCTCCTCCAAGTGGGATGCTGGAGAGGCAGCTGAGAAATAGTCCTGCTTGTAAGAATTGCCGTCTGTCATTGTGAGAGCTCTGTGTCCCTATCTTTCTATTCAGACAAGCTGACTGGAAGCTGGACTGGGTCTCACCTGGAATAAAAGCGTTCTTGGATAGACTAACTTGGCAGAGGTTGTGCACAGCCGTAACCTCCCTGCCAGAGACTGTAAGGAAGGGGAGCTACTGTAGCCCGTGCTGCTGGCCATTTCCCGGTGTGCATTGTCTAGGATATCATTCCTTATGTTCTGCCTGTTGATGAATAGCAAATTTGTGATAACAGCAGAAGAAATGGCTTAGTTAGTACAGAGCTTGCTGTAAAAGCATGGGGGCCTGAGTTCAATGTCCAGACTCTAAAGCCAGGCTCCGGTTTGAGCCCGTAATCACATTTCAGGGGTGATAAGACAGGAGGTTCCCTGGAGTCCGACTGAATCAGGGGGGAGAGGAGGACTCTGTTCCGGGCTCACAGAGAGAACCTGTCTCAAAAAATCAGATGGAGAATGATTAAGGGTAATCTGCTAACCTTCATTTTCTGATCTCGAAATAAGAATTATGAAAAATATTTCAATGGATATTTCTGTCAAGATGACCAACACAGGAACGCTGCTCAGTTATAAAGTTCTGTCTGTAAGTGCATAGGTGTGTGGGGCCATACACTCAGGAATAGTCTACCTATGAGGGGGATACACACTCTGAGGAAAACCGACTCTCTCTGAAGCCCTTCATTTATCCAGGTTGTAATGCTGACTGACTTGATCTTCTGCACATCTTGTACAGACAACCACATCTGCTGTGAGTTCATGAATGTCATGGATCTGTTGTGTCTAGAAGACACAGCTTTGTCACAGTTCTCCCTGAGCTCTGACTCTCTTTCTACCTCCTCTTTTGTGAAGTTGCTCAAGCTTTGTGAGAAGGTGTGATATAGTTTTCCTGTTAATGGCCGATAGATCCATAGGTCATCCTCTGCACTTTAACCAGTTGTGAGTCTCTCTATACAAAGAAGCTTCTCTGTGAGGGCCAAGATCTACATAGATCTGAGTATAAAGACAAGTATTTAATGACAATTTGGTATTATGTCTTTTGGACACAGCAATAGTATTATGTTATCCCAAAGAGTTATGAGTCATGGCTCTTGGGTCATAGCTACAGCACCAGGAATAAATTGCCATGTGTGAAATAAGTCATAAATGTATTTAAAAAAATGGTTGGTTACACTCAAAACATCTGGGCCACTATGGTACCAGTGGGTGTACTTGCTAGGGTAGTTGTATCTGTAGGTTACAGTGTTCACAGGTAGGCAAGACAGTTGATGACTTCCCCCCACAGCAATTCCCATAACGCCTTCATAAAGCTAGCCAGATGTGCATAATTTTAAAAAGAGATGTATTCCTTTCCTGTTGAGCTAGAAAGCTAAAACAGAGAAGGTGTAAAAAGTGTTTTTAAGATGATTAGTGATGGGGGTTGGGGATTTAGCTCAGTGGTAGAGCGCTTGCCTAGGAAGTGCAAGGCCCTGGGTTCGGTCCCCAGCTCCGAAAAAAAAAAAAAAGATGATTAGTGATGGAGAGTGAGATAGACTTTAGACGTGAGGTCCTGGAATCATTTTTCAATGATGTTTACAAAGCCTTAGAGTTGGCATTTATTAAAATGTCATTAGATTTTTTTGTCCCATAGTATACTAACCAGTAAGTAGCAGTTATGCTTCGGAATAATATTTCTGGTAATTGACGTTTTGAGTGTGAGATAGTAACATAAAAAGGTGCCCAGGTTCTGAGGCTACGGACCACAACTACCTTTCATATCCAGGACTTAAAAGTTCCTTTCACAGTAACACCAAGTTGAGCAGGAGAGGAGACAACAGAAAGGAATGACATTGTCCTGCATCTATTTCTTGAATTTTAAAATTTTGTCTAAAAAAAAAATAAAAATCCCTTGTATTGGTTCCATTAAGAGTTTGTACTTTTGGAACAGACAGAAAGGGATCCTGAAGTTGGCCATAGTGAAGAATGATCACAGTCTCTGTGATCTAGTGGAGAGATACAGGAATTCACGGTCATCCTTAGCAACATTGGAAGCTGGTCTGGGATATATGAGATTCTGTGTCAAAAGCTAGGGAGAAATGAAAGGCAGGCATATGGGTACAGGCTAATATTATACATAATGGATGAGAATGACCATGACTGGTGAAAGAGAAATTAAATTTTTTTTTTTTTTTGTATTTTCAAGACAGGGTCCTACTCTGTAGCCTTGGCTGCCCTAGAATGTAGTGCATAGACCACACTGGCCTAGAACCCACCCACCTCTGCCTCCTGGGTAGATTAAAGGTATGTGCCACAAAGCTTAGCAATTTCTTAATTTTTTAAAAGAAAAAGTACTTATAAAGATTGGACAGGTTGTCACTTACTTCTGTGGTGTCCAGCCTTTCCTGGTATAGTATGATGTTGCTTTGAATCTGGAGTCTAAGCCTGCTTTAGTTACTAACTGAGAGGTTACAGGTCCTCCATTTAGAGTGCCAGACACTGTTCTCAGAACTGTATCAAGGAAACAATGCAAAGTGGGCAGTACTCTAATCTCAATTAGAACTATATCAAATTAATTCATTCAAAACCTAAGGCAACAGTGAAAAGTGGGTGGTACTCCAATCTCAATTTGATGAGAAGCTAAGGCACTCCCCATGTAGTAAAGAATACTGCGAAAAATAGGGGGGTCACTAGCTTTCTGAAGAACTGTGTCCAGGGAAGTATCCTCTTTGAGCACTGAGATTAATAGGTTGGCCAGGCTAACTGTCTGGTCATTGTGACTACTCTCCATGTGATCAAGATTAATTGATCACCGAGAATACAGCTCAGATGGTAGACTGTTTGCTTAGCATGCACAAAAACCTTGGGTTCCATCCCTAATACAACATAAGATCGGGTGTCGTGGGCAAGCCTACAATCCTAGTGATTGAGCAGTAGAAACAGGCAGATCAGGGAGATCAAGTTATCCTTAGTTACTTGGCAAGTTCAAAACCAGCCTGGGATATGTGAGAACCCGTCTTAGTGGGGGAGGGGAGATGGAAGTCAGTTCCTACTCATATTCAACTTTTATCCCAACAGCATGGCTCTTTGTCCCTTGTAGACTGCACGTCAGCTCAGGGAGGTGAACAATCCCTGGGAGAAAGTATGTTGCACTTTGGTTTCCACCACCAGCTCTGTGCATGGAGCAAGTCATCCCAAACACACTTATGGGGAGACTGGAAAGCAATTCAATCCATCTGGTGTTTCTCAAGACCTGTGAGACATGACACTGCTCTGTGTATGCTGATGATGGCAGAATCTTTGCTGGTGTTGCCATCACACTCAAACAGCAGGAAAAAGGAGCTAGCTGATGCCTCTGTGCTGTGAAAGGCTCTGCCTTACTCTTGTCTCCAGTAGCCCAGCTCGATGCTGATCTTCTCTTAGGAGCCAGACTATGCCATGAATGATGGCGTTTCGGGCTCTGCTAGGCCTGGAACTTGTTGCACAGTGGGAGGCAGGCATTTTGTCTTTTTTTTTGTTCCCATTATGTAAGACCACCACTGTTTATCTGCACCATATTTTTACAAGGGTTGTTCTAAGGTTTGGCAGATAGAAGGGAATATTTCATGAGGCAGGGTTCATAAAGAACACAGCCTTAAATGAAGTTTCTGTAGGACACCTAAAAGGTGTTCATTCTGAGAAAATTTAATGATTTTTCTTTATTGTTCACATTCACTGGATTGAGATGAGAGGCAGATAGTGAGCCAAGAACTATTACTACCTCTTACTTTATGTTTTAAAGAAACCAAAATATATCTTGTTGTCCCTAGAGAATATTTACCTTTATCTCATCTTGGCAAATACTTTTAAAACCTCTTCTGTCACGGAGCAGAACCTTGTCTTTGGAAAGTTCTGTCTCTCCATGAGCCAAGTTAAAACTTGCAGTGTCATTTTAACCGGCTCATGGCTGACGCTGAGATGCTTATGAATGGGATATTTCATGAAGGTATAGTTGGCAAGATGTAATGAAGTTCCAACTGTGCTAAAAATTAGTTCTTTATTCAAATATTATTTTATCGTTAGCTCTCAGGGCATTGTAATCTAACAGCTACCACATAAATCTGGAAACTAATAAAATGGCTTCAGTGCAAATGAGACATCACTTCACAGTGAGTTGTTTTAAAGCTGATTAATGTTACCGCTTACAGAGAACTTTCATTTACTGGGGATCAATCCCAGTGCCTTGCTCGTGTTAAAGGAGGATCCTATCACTGTTATAACAGCAGCCTAAGAACTCTCTCCTGAGCAGACCACTTCTGTGGTCTGGATGGGTGTTTTAACACGCATCATACATATTTAACCCATTGCTGCCTGACCGAGCCTCTTTTTTTTTTTTTTTTTTTTTTTTGGTTCTTTTTTTTCCGGAGCGGGGGACGGAACCCAGGGCCTTGCGCTTCCTAGGTAAGCGCTCTACCACTGAGCTAAATCCCCAGCCCCCTGACCGAGCCTCTTTTTTTTTTTTTTATTAACTTGAGTATTTCTTATATACATTTCGAGTGTTATTCCCTTTCCCGGTATCCAGGCAAGCATCACCCTCCCCCCTCCCCTTCCTTATGAGTGTTCCCCTCCCAACCCTCCCCCCATTGCTGCCCTCCCCCCACCACTCTAGTTCACTGGGGGTTCAGTCTTAGCAGGACCCAGGGCTTCCCCTTCCACTGGTGCTCTTACTAGGATATTCATTGCTACCTATGAGGTCAGAGTCCAGGGTCAGTCCATGTATAGTCTTTAGGTAGTGGCTTAGTCCCTGGAAGCTCTGGTTGCTTGGCATTGTTGTACATATGGGGTCTCGAGCCCCTTCAAGCTCTTCCAGTTCTTTCTCTGATTCCTTCAACGGGGGTCCTATTCTCAGTTCAGTGGTTTGCTGCTGGTATTCGCCTCTGTACTTGCTGTATTCTGGCTGTGTCTCTCAGGAGCGATCTACATCTGGCTCCTGTCGGTCTGCACTTCTTTGCTTCATCCATCTTGTCTAATTGGGTGGCTGTATATGTATGGGCCACATGTGGGGCAGGCTCTGAATGGTGTTCCTTCTGTGTCTGTTTTAATCTTTGCCTCTCTCTTCCCTGCCAAGGGTATTCTTGTTCCCCTTTTAAAGAAGGAGTGAAGCATTCACATTTTGATCATTCGTCTTGAGTTTCATTTGTTCTAGGCATCTAGGGTAATTCAAGCATTTGGGCTAATAGCCACTTATCAATGAGTGCATACCATGTATGTCTTTCTGTGATTGGGTTAGCTCACTCAGGATGATGTTTTCCAGTTCCAACCATTTGCCTACGAATTTCATAAAGTCGTTGTTTTTGATAGCTGAGTAATATTCCATTGTGTAGATGTACCACATTTTCTGTATCCATTCCTCTGTTGAAGGGCATCTGGGTTCTTTCCAGCTTCTGGCTATTATAAATAAGGCTGCTATGAACATAGTGGAGCACGTGTCTTTTTTATATGTTGGGGCATCTTTTGGGTATATGCCCAAGAGAGGTATAGCTGGATCCTCAGGCAGTTCAATGTCCAATTTTCTGAGGATCCTCCAGACTGATTTCCGGAATGGTTGTACCAGTTTGCAATCCCACCAACAATGGAGGAGTGTTCCTCTTTCTCCATATCCTCACCAGCATCTGTTGTCCCCTGAGTTTTTGATCTTAGCCATTCTCACTGGTGTGAGGTGAAATCTCAGGGTTGTTTTGATTTGCATTTCCCTTATGACTAAAGATGTTGAACATTTCTTTAGGTGTTTCTCAGCCATTCGGCATTCCTCAGCTGTGAATTCTTTGTTTAGCTCTGAACCCCATTTTTTAATAGGGTTATTTGTCTCCCTGCGGTCTAACTTCTTGAGTTCTTTGTATATTTTGGATATAAGGCCTCTGTCTGTTGTAGGATTGGTAAAGATCTTTTCCCAATCTGTTGGTTGCCGTTTTGTCCTAACCACAGTGTCCTTTGCCTTACAGAAGCTTTGCAGTTTTATGAGATCCCATTTGTCGATTCTTGATCTTAGAGCGTAAGCCATTGGTGTTTTGTTTAGGAAATTTTTTCCAGTGCCCATGTGTTCCAGATGCTTCCCTAGTTTTTCTTCTATTAGTTTGAGTGTGTCTGGTTTGATGTGGAGGTCCTTGATCCACTTGGACTTAAGCTTTGTACAGGGTGATAAGCATGGATCGATCTGCATTCTTCTACATGTTGCCCTCCAGTTGAACCAGCACCATTTGCTGAAAATGCTATCTTTTTTCCATTGGATGGTTTTGGCTCCTTTGTCAAAAATCAAGTGGCTATAGGTGTGCGGGTTCATTTCTGGGTCTTCAATTCTATTCCATTGGTCTATCTGTCTGTCTCTGTACCAATACCATGCAGTTTTATCACTATTGCTCTGTAATATTGCTTGAGTTCAGTGATAGTGATTCCCCCTGAAGTCCTTTTATTGTTGAGGATAGCTTTAGCTATCCTGGGTTTTTTGTTATTCCAGATGAATTTGCAAATTGTTCTGTCTAACTCCTTGAAGAATTGGATTGGTATTTTGATGGGGATTGCATTGAATCTGTAGATTGCTTTTGGTAAAATGGCCATTTTTACTATATTAATCCTGCCAATCCATGAGCATGGAAGATCTTTCCATCTTCTGAGGTCTTCTTCAATTTCCTTCTTCATTGTCTCCCCCCCCCTTCATTGTCTTGAAGTTCTTATTGTACAGATCTTTTACTTGCTTTGTTAAAGTCACACCGAGGTACTTTATATTATTTGGGTCTATTATGAAGGGTGTCGTTTCCCTAATTTCTTTCTCGGCTTGTTTCTCTTTTGTATAGAGGAAGGCAACTGATTTATTTGAGTTAATTTTATACCCAGCCACTTTGCTGAAGTTGTTTATCAGCTTTAGTAGTTCTCTGGTGGAACTTTTGGGATCACTTAAATATACTATCATATCATCTGCAAATAGTGATATTTTGACTTCTTCTTTTCCGATCTGTATCCCCTTGACCTCCTTTTGTTGTCTGATTGCTCTGGCTAGAACTTCAAGAACTATATTGAATAAGTAGGGAGAGAGTGGGCAGCCTTGTCTAGTCCCTGATTTTAGTGGGATTGCTTCAAGTTTCTCTCCATTTAGTTTAATGTTAGCAACTGGTTTGCTGTATATGGCTTTTACTATGTCCAGGTATGGGCCTTGAATTCCTATTCTTTCCAGGACTTTTATCATGAAGGGGTGTTGAATTTTGTCAAATGCTTTCTCAGCGTCTAATGAAATGATCATGTGGTTTTGTTCTTTCAGTTTGTCTTTTAAAAGGAGCAGTGTAAGATTGCTTCCCAGCCTCAGTCTAGAGGAGGAGACGTTCCATTTACAGGAATGGTCGCAGCTGAGACAGAACTCTAGAGTCAGGCTTGTGATCTCCCTCTGAGCTTCCCCTGCACTAAAGAACAGTCTTTCTTTAGCATTTCCTTGAATGTAGGAAGTCTTTTAATTTCTACTAAATGAGGTAGAAATGTGAGCTTCTCTGTACAAGCATACATACCCATATGCATACACACAGAGGCACACACACAAACACACGCATATGTTTTGGAGCAGACAGTGGCCACATAGACACTATCCATGTGTGGTGGACATTTAATATACATTCCACACATCTCCACGTAAAATTACAATTTCAGCATTTTCAAAGAGTTGTTATTTCAAGAAGCAATGCAGGCAATCTTTCATAGATTCAGCTGAGAGAACTGCTCTGCAAGAGCATTCGAGTTAAGTGGGATTCATATTTATTATGGAATTTTATTAACTTCAACCATTTAAAGTGGAACAGTAAACAGTGAACGACAATGGCTTTTAATAGCATCGCATAGTAGGACAAATTCTTTTCCTGAATGACTGAAACTGGATGAATAAATAGGAAAAAAATACTCCGGTAAGAATTTGCATTTTTCATTTTAGACAGGCTCTTACTGAGTGACTCAAGCTGTCTTTGAACTTATGGATTCTCCACGTTCAGCCTCTAAAGTAAGGATGTAAGCGCTCTCTCTCTCTCTCTCTCTCTCTCTCTTTCTCTGTGTGTCTCTGTCTCTCTGTCGTCTCTGTCTCTCTGTCTCTCTCTCTCTTTTCTTCTCTTTTCTCTCCCTCCTCCCCTCTCTTTCTGAGACAGTTTTTCACTCTATTGTCTGAGCTAGCCTTGAACACTCCACAATATTCCACCTCCTGTATCAGGCTCCAGAGTTCTGGGATTCCAGGTGTGGACCACTGCGGCTGACTACATTTGACTTTTTCAAGGCACGGTGGTCAATAATGAAAAGTCACAGTGCTATTTAAAGTGTTATAAACAAAACACTGGCTCAGGATGGCTTTGGTCTATTACTGTTTGTGTTTTCATAGTCTTCGAAGCACATAAAATTATAAACACATATTATTTTTATAGCATCTCATTAAACACTTTTCACCATTGGCTGGATTCTAAACTTTACTTTCCCAGAAATTTTCTTCTTTTCTAATTGCTCCTATTTCTTCTCAGTTCTCTTTCTCATAGTAAGTCAGTATGTAGGTGGAAACAGTTTTCAAGGATGAATGGATTAGAGTAACAAATGTAACATACAAGTTAAAGACACAGAGTTGGGTGTGGTGGCAAAGCCTGTGATGCCAGAACTCAAGGAAAGCAGGCAAAGTCACAAGTTGAGGCCAGCCTGAGCTATGGAGCACGTCAAACTTTGTGAAAACCAGCTAGGCTAACAAACCCTACCCCACCCACAATCCCTTCCCAAACACACACACACACACACACAGAGAAAGAGAGAGAGAGAGAGAGAGAGAGAGAGAGAGAGAGAGACAGAGACAGAGACAGAGAGACAGAGAGACAGAGAGACACAGAGAGAGAGACAGACACAGAGACACAGAGACAGAGAGAGACAGAGAGACAGACACAGACACAGAGACACAGAGACAGAGAGAGAGACAGAAACAGAGAGAGAGCCAAGGTGAACATAAATTTGTAGACACATCTAGTTAAGACATAATAACCAATATGATATTTCAAGGTTAAGAAACAAAAACTGTATATTCCAGAACTCAAACTCTCTATATGTGACTAAGTACACATGAGCTAATAATGTAGTATCATGGCAATAAAAATCACGATTTAAGTATAAAAGGTAAATAGAACAATTAGAAGACAAGAGTGATCTTCCGAGCTGTAACTCTTCCCTCTCTCCAGTGTGCTTACGGCTTTTGTTACAGTTACAGAGCTTTGTCCACTCTGGGGCCTGATAAGGGAAATTTAGAAAAGTTGAATGAGATGGGAAACAATAAGAATATAGATGCATTTAAACACAAGAACGTTTATTTGTCCAGGAATTCTTACAGATGTCGTAGTTGTTTACTTTGGAAGAATGACTAAAAAGTTGAATGTCTGAAGTTAAACTATACAAGAAAGTACTTACTAATTGTTTTTTTTTTTAAAAAAGAATTGATTTTCCTCAGTGTAAGAAACCTGCAGAGCAGAGACAGACACCAGACACGGGAGCCTATGTTAGTCATGAGAACCACTGTTCCAAAAGGAAGGGTTGGGAGGTACCCGGAGAAGCACAATAAGGATAATTACAGTTGAGAAACTGTCCTGGGAGAAAAGGCTAAAATAACAGTGGCGTTTCAGCTGGAAGAGAGAAAGCAGCACTTTGTCTCCACGGTCGAGGAGAACAGAAGATGTGTTCCACAGTTTCCGTCTCCTGCCAATCACAATATGACAGTGAAAACAAAGGCCATGAATTGGTTCTCTACCAAGTCCAGTAACAGCCCATGTAGACAAAAAGACTTTCAACTCCACATTAATGACATAAATGTAAGACTGGAGGTGGAAAATAGTCCCATCTTGAAGGTGGAGGACAGTTCCAGTCTGAAGTTGGAGGAGAGTCCCATCCTGGAGGTGGAGGACAGTCCCATCTTTGGGTTAATTTGGGTAGATTTTCCTCTTGTCTGAGTAGAGGAAGTTCTACCTCATAATGATTTGTTTATCCCTGATCCAGAGGGAGCATAATTAATGTAACCTCAGCATGGGTGACAGATAAGAGTGTGGGAACAGTCTTAATACTTTGTATTTCTTCGTAGAGACCTTTCTTCAACTGCAAGGGGATTTCCTGGGTGGTTCTGGGGAGAAAAGGAGGTCTCTAATGAGAAGAGTTCTTTATTTAACATCCACACAATAAGAGCAATAACATCAACCAAAAACATCTATGCTAGGCATAATGACATGGGCTCTGTACTCAGGAGACAGAGGTTGAAGGTGAGCCCTGAAGAATGGAGAGACGGATCAGTGGTTAAGAGTGCTTGCTGCTGCCTTTCCTCTAGTGGCAGCCATCAGGTGAGCCAAGATGGGTGCATACAAATAAATCCAGGAGCTGTGGAGGAAGAAGCAGTCTGACGTGATGTGCTTTCTTCTAAGGGTCCGCTGCTGGCAATACCGCCAGCTCTTTGCGCTGCACGGGGCTTCCCACCGGGCCTAATACAGCGAGAAGGCTGGGATACAAGGCTAAGCAAGGTTATGTCATTTACAGGATTTGTGTCTGCCATGGAGGTCACAAGCGCCCAGTTCCTAAGGGTGCAACATGGCAAGCCTGTCCACCATGGTGTTAACCAGCTGAAATTTGCCCGAAGCCTTCAGTTTGTTGCTGAGCAGAGAGCTGGGCACCATTGTGGGGCTTTGAGAGTCCTGAATTCCTACGGGATTGGTGAAGATTCCACATATAAATTTTTCGAGTTTATCCTCATTGCTCCATTCCATAAAGCTATCAGAAGAAATCCTGACACCAATGAATCACCAAACCAGTCCACAAGCACAGGGAGATTGCGTGGGCTGACATATGCTGGCTGCAAAAGCCGTGGCCTTGGAAAGGGCCACAAGTTCCACCACACTATTGGTGGATCTCGCCGTGCAGCCTGGAGAAGGCGCGATACTTTTCAGCTTCACCGTTACCGCTAATACACGTAATATTAGTAAAATTAGGACAGTCAAACAAACAAACAAACAAACAAACAAACAAAAAAAGTGCTTGCTGCTCTTCTAGAGGATGCAAATTCAGTTTCCATGTCAGATGGCTCTCAACTGCCTGTAAGTCCAGCTTTAGGTCATCTGACACCCCCTTCTGGCCTCCTCAGGTAACCATACATGTGGCATATATTCATACAAACACACACATACACATAAGATCACAGAAAAGTATACCTAAAACAACCAGCCTAAACTTCCTGTTAAGGCTTTGTCTCAAAAAAGAAAGAGAATTTACAGCACTTGGGAGAGAGAAGCCAGGCAGATATCTGTGAGTTCAAGGCCAGTCTGATTTATACAGAGAGTTCCAAGCAACCTTGGACTTGGGGCTACACACACAAAACTCAAAGCCCAAACACACACATTAAAAAACAAAACAAAAACAAAAACAAGAACAAAAACAAAAAACAAAAAAACAGGGTTGGGGATTTAGCTCAGTGGTAGAGAGCTTGCCTAGCAAGCGCAAGGTCCTGGGTTCGGTCCCCAGCTCCGAAAAAAAAAATGACCTAAAGAAGAAGAAAATCACCAAACATACGTGTCCCCCCCCAAATGTAATAGTATGTGGTTCTTTTCTACACATGGAAGTGACCAGAAGAAAGTGTTAACCTGTGGTGAGAACTCTATTTCTAACCACTGTGAGAAAGCAGAAATGGGCTTATAGGACACACTATAAACCTATTTCCCAAGAAACACCATGAAGCAAAAATCACAAAAAGTCCACTTAAAATGGCTTATGAACTCTTTTATATTTAAGTCTTTACAGATTTGTGGGGCTTGCTAGACAACACCAACTCTCTAAGCAGGCCTGGCTTTTGAAAGACACTGGCTGGTGTCCCGGCCACATCTTCCAGGGACTCCACTCAATACCTGGGTTGGTGTTCTTAAGAAATGCCCACGTAAGGGCTGTCTGATGCCTCAAAGCTGAAGCCAGAAATTAGAAGCCAATACTTTTTGCTAGAAATTTGACTTTTAAAACAAACTTGAAATAAAGAAATGATTTGGGTCAAACTAATCAATGTTAGTGGGGACCAAGTCTGGTTAGGGAAGGTGACCCTTAGGAGTTTAGATTGGATGTTTCTTTAAAAAAGATTAGAGCATTCAAGACCCTGCGGCTAGATAGCTGTCTACCTACATGACTCTCCTGTGGTTTTCTCTAACCTTAGTTTATTTCCATTGCATATTGAACTTTGCTGTTGAATTAAGGGAAGGGATGTTGGTACCAGTACTTGTAGGGATGAGATGTTTCCCTCCTCACAACATCAGAACACAAATCCTCTGTGGGCAGTGAGTAACTGGGGTCCTGAGTGCAGGAAGTAATTTGGTCTTAGCTTAGAAAAAGACCCAGCTTCAGTCCTACCCACAGTCGGGCCAGGTCAGAGCAAATAGTTTCCAGGGTCTGACCCAGGTTTTAACCACACTGTTCTGACCCATTTCTTGTGGTGTGTTCCAGTCCTTCTGATGCGACTGTTACCTCCTCCCTGTCATCAGGGCTGCTTTTCTACCTTTAGAACAGAAAGTTCTTTTTTCCTCTGACTATTTTGCAAAATGAATACAAAGAAAGGTTGCAACCACTCTTAAATGGACTTTGTCTATAGATTTTTAGAATCACTGGCTCTATGGACATCATGGAATGATGCAAGATGCCACCACGAAAGGTTTAATTCATACCTAAAATGTTGCCATTGTCCTGGGTAATGATATATAATTAAGTTGCTGACTGGGTTCTCATGCTTTTCTATCAGTGATTCACAGGCTGTTGTCAGAGAACTGAACTCATTTTGTTAAAGCCCTTGTTTGAAATACCCAACAAACAGGGTTTTCTTGATCCATCGGATCATCAAGGTAATTCGTGTGTTTTTGTAAAAACCTGAGCAGATGCCAGGTTCCCGCTACACCCAGTATAGCTTTCCAGAAATATTTATGATGTTCCCATATAAGACTATGAGAGAGAGAGAGAGAGAGCAAGAAAGAGAGACAGACAGACAAACAGAGAGACAGAGAGACAGAAAGACAGAGACAGACAGAGAGAGAGGGAGAGGGAGTGAGAGAAAGACACACACACAGAAAGAGACAGAGACAAAGAGAGACAGAGAGAGGAGAAGGAGACTGAGCTCTAGACACATTTACTGTTGTGTATTCCATATTGATGTTGAAGATAAACATAGGTTACAGAATATAAAGGCTTATCATTTCCAAAGATAGTATTAATATCCCAAGAGTGGGTCTCGTTGTTCAGTAGAGAATGGATACACAGAGTAACTTGTTCCATGGTAGCTGTTCTTTCACAAGGCCTTTGTGGATGAACAGCCTAACAGCACGGGCCAAGGTCTGCTGACAGAAACTCTTAGAATACAAGAGTCTATTACTGGGCTTGCGAGCTGGCTCAGCAGATTAGGAGCAGTGAGGAACAAAGGCTGTAAGTGGGCAGACTGTTCTATGTAGAATGGTTTTACTACCTTAGATCCCTGGTGATGGGTAAAAAGAAACCTGGAAAGGTCTGAACAACACACACACCTTCTTCATTTTGGTTTGTGTGGGAAAGGGTCTTGCTGGGGATCCCTGATTGGATGGGAAACTCCTGCTCCAGCTTTCCAAGTACTGGGATTACGGGCATGTGCCACTATGTACAACTACAACGTAAGCACTATAAAGGTGTGATTTGCCTTTGAGACTTAATGTCGTGGCACGTAGAAGCACAATTTTTACAAAAAGAAATGAGAAAAGAAAAACCAACCCAGAAATTAACTCAGTTATTTTCTGAAGACATTTTCAACTTCAAAAAAAATTGAATATGTATCTCACAGCTGCTTGGACAATTACGGTTGAGAGGCCAGTCAGATGTGTTGGGTTTTACAGGTCTGAGAGTAAAGGAAAGAAAGGAGGCAGGCTTAAAGTGCTTTTTCACTTGTGGGGGGAAAAATAATAAGGCATGGATCTGTGTTTCATTAGAGATGGACCTTTTATTCATGTCAGAGACAGACCCGTGTTCCACAGATTCTAGAGAATTTCTTTCAGCCATGACTTGAGTTTCATAATGACTACTGAAGCCCAAATTACAAATTTAAACTGAAAGTTCCTGATCTAACTCTCTTAGTCCAAGAGTTTCAGGGTACTGCCGAAATTACGAGTCGCGTATTTTTACAATGTCGAACCACAGCCTCTATGGGAAGAGAAGTAACAATAGATATTTTCTTCCACTGCTAAGATCAGCTGGGGAAACAATAGAAAAACGGAGATAATTATCTTGTCATCACGACAAGAACTTTCTAGAACCAGGCAGGTAGAGGCAGATCCCGCTCTGGGGCTCCCAAGCCTAGTAAAAGTGTTCTAGAACGTGTGACCTAGTTTTCAAGAAAAACGCTGACTTACTCTAACCTGTGGCCAGTTCTGCGAGTCACTGCATTTGAATAACTAACTGCCTTTAGCTGAAATGCAAATGACAGCATTCTCAGGGACAGGATATGATGCACACAGGAGCCTTGCTCTGCAAGCCTTTCCTCTATTAGCCTATCGTATATATCAACACTCTTATTACTGTCACTGAGCTAATCTTCTCATCTCAGGAACGCTCAAGTATTGCTTGTATTTTATAGAAGAACAAAGCAAGATTCAGCTAAATCAAATGTGAGTGCAACTGTTAGAGTTTGGATAGAATTATCCCTTTGCCTGCTCATTGGTTTAGGAATACAAGAAACTGGCAAGTAGGGAACCAGTTGTTGATCGACAGTACTTATCTGGTGTCCCTTTGACCACTGAGAAATAGATTCAAGTTCATTCCCTGAAGCTTGCAAGAATTTTCTTTTTACGTTTACAAACAAGACAAAAGATTTAGACTGTTAGTGTTGCCACTGTTTGCAATCCATATTGAAATCAACATTGTAGAAAAAGCAATAGACTCGGGCCTTTGAGTCACAATGAAAGCTTGGGACCCACAAATGATTTGGGGTTAAAACCATGAATACTTTTTCCCCTATCCAGAAGATTGGTTGTGTATAGATCGGTCAGGGTTTAAACACTAGGTTCCCGACTTGTGTTGCTTAGAGAGTCTGTGGAAGTTTGGTTTAGGAGGCAGGAGTAGTTCTCTGGGATCCCTGTTGAAGGTGACATCCACTTCTGTTCCTGAGCTCAAGGGTTCTGCTTTATGATCCAGCATGGTATGATAGCAGCAGCCACAAACTCTGGCCATTGTGGAAATTTGAACTGTCCAGCCATCTTCTTTGAACTCTTTAAGTTGCTTCTGTTGTGTGTTTGCCCCTGTAAGGAGCAGTAACTGACACACTAAGGAACTCAGGATAGACTATTTCGACTTGGTCTCCCTTTAAATGGAAACAATTCATTTTATGTCTGAATGAATTAAAAAGAAATAAAGAGGAAAGAAACATGATTGCTCTTAGGTATGGTGGAGGAGAAAGTCTATTTTATATATGTGGGAGAGAATAGCCAGAGTCAGGGGCATCTAGGAGACGCCAGAGTGGACGTGAGTGTTGAAGGGAAGAGGAGAAGGAGAGGGGACAGAGGGGATCAGGTGCAGCAGCCAGGAGGCCCAAAGGCACAAAGGGGCTGGTAACCAAAATAGTTGGATTTTATAGGAAAGAGCAACTTGGAGATCCTGGTGACCACTGTACACTTTGATACGTTAAATACGCACCTCAATTATTGGTTATAGGTTTGGGACCTAACATCCCAGCCTTTTTATGGATAATAAATAAGTAATGTGGGACGATGCCATCTTCTCTGTGGCTACTTCCTGCTGACTTTGGAGCATCTTTGTTGGGGGGAGCTGTAATGCTGGCCAGGGCCTGGAAGAGCAGGCTGGTCGTTGACTGACCTGACTCTGCAGGAAACTCTGGTTTGTGAGGCCATGGCTAGGGAGGAGCAGGCCTCTTTGAAGTTTGCCGGGATGCAGAATTAGAGGGAGCATGTGGAGCGGGCAAACTGATGCAGTGTTCTGCAGTGCGTCTGAGATCTGCTGGGATAGAGGAGAGGGAGAGGAGGCAAAGTTCAGGAGGTTAGGAGAAAATTTTTATCTTGAGTGCACATTTGAAACCTTTGGGCCCGAAAATTATGGGGGTTCAAAGACCACAGAGACTGAGAGACATTCCACCCTCCAAAATAGAAAGAAGTGGCAAATGGGGAAAAGGTTATTGATTGACAGTACTTATCTGGAGTCCTTCATCCTGTCAGAAGTGGAGTCAAGTCGATTCCCTGAAGCTTACAAGAAAATTTTTTAAGTTTATAAAAAGAGACAAATGGTTTAGATACATTAGTATTACTGTCTGTTTGCGATATGTACTGACATCCACAATGCAGAAAAGGCAGGAGTCTCAAGCCTTTGAGTAACTAGAAATCGAAGACTTAATACTTGGCTTTCTCTTTCCTGGACTTAAGTCCCAATATGACTCTGGATGCTGTCTCCCTCCTCTTCTTCCTCTTTCTCCCCACTCCTGCTGCTCTGCCTCTATTGGTCTGCTAGCTTGCCTGATGCATCCCAAAATAATGTGGAGGTCTTCTGTCACTCTCAGTTGCTAGAGTTAGCACACCAGAGTCTTGGGACATAGAACCCACTGGAAGAAATCAGCAGAAGCATCAGGATTCATGACTGGTGATTAAGCACATGGAGAAACAATATTGGCAGAGAATGTGCAGCTACTTGAATAAACCTCAAGGGCCTGATGGTTATAACCAGAAATAGAAATACACAATTTCCCCAGAGGAACATGTTGTGCTTGAAGAGAAGAAAAAAATGTGCGTGTCAGTGTGTGTGTGTGTGGGGTAAATATTGATTTTGTTTCTATGCTGAAGATCAAAAAATGTGCGGTGCTTTTCGCTCTTATTGTCACTTCTAATCATCTGTAGTCTGTAAATTTTGCTCTGTCCAGGTAGAAATTTTGAATAGGTCTATCGATCGGCTTTAATTTGGTGGCAAAGATTAAAACTGTATTGAAGTGGATGCATTCCAAACGTTAATTAAATTCAAGTTCAGCAGGTGTATATATGAATTGTACAGAGAAGGTCTGGGATTTTCTTGCAGGTGCTAAAAATGACAATTACCCAGACAGGGTGCAAAACTATCATATAAGACAGATGGGCACTGATGTGGGGTTTTGGGGGTGTGTGTGATATAACCACTGTGGCGTGTATGTCTGATGAGTGTTGTCCAAACACACATGGCAGTCTCTGCCGTCACTCCAGATGCTGGGATCTGTTTTCACTGGTGAAGCACTTGCCATACTGTGGAACCATTGTCCTGTTCGTGCCAAGCCATCTGTGTTGCCCGACCTTAGCTTGAAGCTGAATTTTCAGTCAGATCCTTGATGACTCTCAAGCTTTCCCTTTCTAGAACAGGCTCAGGGGTATATCCTGTATGGTACCTGTCAGTTCTTGGAAATCTAATGACTCATTTCCTAAAATGAGTTGATGTTATTTTCCTGAACTTTATCTTTAAAGAACAAAACATATAATGACAAACTAACCTCGGGTGATGATTATATTTGCAAAGGTTTTTAGACGTATGCTGGGTGCTGGGCTGGGCGTAAGGGTGTGTGAGTAACGGGGAGTCGGGGGAATCACTTGCTGTCCAAACAACACATCTTCAGCTAAGAGATGTGCTTTCAAATTACCACAAGAACATACTGACAGTTGGCAAGATGACATAATTTAAATCAAGAATCCTTAAGAACAGTGTGTCTTTTATTAATTTGTCAGATATTTGAAGGCCAGGACCTTGTCTCGTTAGTCCCTGATTTCTTTCTCTTTGTTTTTTTGTTTTTTTGAAATAGTCTCATCGTGTAGCCCTGGCTGGCCTTGGACATGATAAATGGCAAGCCGGCCTCTAAGTCGCAGAAATTGGCCTGCTCCCTGGGATTAAAGTTGTGCTACACTGTATCTGCCCACACCTCACCGCTCTTTGTGACAGGGTCTTATCTAGTTCAGAGTGGTCTAAACTCCCGATCCCCCTGTCTCAACTCTTCCACACCCTCTACGGGTCAGCCAAGATGCCTGGCCCACCTTTGCTGACGCTGTTAAAAGGGCTCTCTGTAAGAGGAAAGCTGAATGTCTGGCAATCAGACTCTTCTCATTCTGGGATGAGAGTCGCAGAATTTGTGCAAAATATGGGCATATAAAAGAAAAGATTTACTGTGGGGATTTGAGTTTATAGAATAACTAGTTTACGTCTAATCGGGAGGTGAAGTCAGGAAGGCAGAAAACTTGACATCAGCCTGGAATATACAGTGTTTAAAAAAAAACAAAAACAACGAAAAGCTCAGCCCTAGAGTCATTGCCCAAAAGGTCAAGGCCCTAGGTTCCATTCCTAGCACCCTCAACGCCCCAAGCAGCAGCAGCCAAGCTGGGGCTGAATTTTCTGCCCCGTGCTGGAGTCTGACATTTGCAAGGGAGGGGCGTGTGAGCATCAAATGGGAAGTTCAAGGAAGAACCAGAGTCTTTGAAGCTTGGCTGGAAACCGCAATGAGGGACCAGAACTCCTGCCTGTCTGCCTCCAGGCTTCTAAAGCTTAGGATAGAGACACTGTGCAAGAGAAACTAGTGTCCCACATGTCTAGGAGGTGGGGGGGGGGGGGGGACGGGGACGGGACGGGACAGACGCTGCACTTGGCCCAGAAGTCAGAGAAAGCGAATCATGACCTCGGCTGGAGCGGCTGGAGCTGCAACACCGAGGTCCCAGCTGTGGCCCCACCCAGCTCTGACGCTGTGAGTCAGCAGAAAGTGCTAGAGGTGCAGCGCTGTCCCATTCCCGCACCAACTTCCCTTTACACTTTCTTTTCTGTGTTCTAAAAATTCTTCTGAAAACTATTTCTGTGGCTCACGTTAGCTCTGAATGACGCAGAACTGGAGAGGCCAACAACCTAAGCTCTTACTTGGGTGATACAAATTATTGTTATTGTTGTTATTATTATTATTATAAATTATTTATTTATTTTGATCTAGCCTTCTGTCAAGCTGGCATCCTCACACACCTTTTAGTGATGCTTAACTTCCAAATAAAGACAAATGGGAAATAGTGCCTCAAGCTAACGCAACGAAACCAGCCCTCACACGTGAAACCATCCAGAAACATCGATCCTGGGCGAGGAGAAATAGCTGAAGCCCTGGCAGACAGAGGAGATATTCCACAGACATTTGTATCCCCTCTTTTAACTGTTATTAACAGGCATGCAGGAGTTAGAGCTTAAAGTTGATCAAAACACTTTGGCCCTATACCTAGTAAAGGAACTGTACTTGGGTGTGGTGGTTCATGTCTGTCATCCCCGCACTGGAACCCAGAGGAGGGTTGCTTTGACTTAGAGGGCGGCCTGGGCTGTGTAGTAAGCTCACAAATAGTCGAGGCTACATTGTGAGGCTCTGCTAAAATACGAACAGAAAAAAAATAGCAAAGCAATGGGCTGAGGGACGAAGAAATTTGCCAAGTTTGGAACAGATGTGGTTCTTTTCAAACAGCTGATTTTTATTTTTGTGAATGTTTGACTGCATGTATGTGTGTGTACCACAAATTTGCCAGGTTTGCTCGTGGAAGCTAGGGGAAGATATCAGATCTTCTGGAACTGGGGTTAAAGACAGTTATGAGCTGCTGTGTGGATACTGGAAAACAAGCCCAGGTCCTCTTCAAGAGCAGTACAAACTCCTAACCACTGAGCCATCTCTCCACATATGGATCTTATAGACTCCATTCCATAAATTCCCAAGGCTCCTTTCCCTTTCAAAATGGGGAAACTGGGGAGGGGGACTGGATATATCGCTCCATGGGTAGAAGTCTTGACTATATATGGCCCAGTGTTTGATCATCATACAAACTAGGCACAGTGGGACATGTTTGTAATCCCAGCACTCAACAGGCAAAGACAGAATCAGAGGATCCAGCTCACGACATTCTTGACTGTGTAACGAGTTTGAGGTCAATGTGGGAAACATGAAACCCTGTCTCAAAAATAAGGGGCATTTTTGCTCAGGCCTAGATTCTAATGATGATGATGATAATGAAGATGATAATGATAATGTTGTTGTTGATGATAATGATAAGTGGAGATGATGCACACAACCAGACACCCAAGTTGCTTTTTTCCCAGAAAAAATTAATCTGTTTCACAGCTAGCTGTACATATATCATCTGGCCTTCCTCACTATTTTTTTTAAAAACTGTTAAGCTGTCATGGCATGGTGATAAGAAATGAAGTCTTTTCTTTCCTTGGCCCTGCCCAAAATGTTAAGTGAACCCATTTTCCCTTATTATTTACTGTTTCTCTCTCTCTCTCTCTCTCTCTCTCTCTCTCTCTCTCTCTCTCTCTCTGTTTTAAGATTTTCATTTTAAAATTAAATTTATTTCCCTACATATTTGTGTATGAGTAAGGTTGTCGTGTGCATGTGCATGTGCCAGTGTACACATGCAGGTCTGAGGCCAACTGAACGGAGTTAGTTTATTTTCTTCACCACGAGAGTCCTGGGGATTGGCAAGCCCCTTTACTCACCAAGCCATCTTGTTAGCCCATGCTTTATTTTTGTGTTTGGAATAGATGCAAATGAAGGAGGTAGGCTATGGACAGTAGTACTGGGCAACGATATTTTTACCAATAGTTATAAGATCCTTTCATTTGGTGCCTTTCGTTCCTCCTCTAGCCGATGCCATTGTCCTTTTTGTAAAATAATGCAGGTCTCTTGCTAGTGTCTGAGTTATCATTCTGTGAATGTGAAAAAGATACCATAACCAAGGCAACTCAGAAAATAAAGCATTTAATTGGGAGTTTGCTTATGCTTTCAGAGGATGAGTCCGTGACCATCATGGTAGAAAACATAGCAGCAGGAAAGCAGGCATGGTGCTGAAACTGTAGCCAAGAACTTAGATATTATCTGCAAGCTAGATGACGAGAGCCGGGTGTGGACTTTTGCAACCTCAAAGCCTACCCCTAGTGACACACCTCCTTCAACAAGGCCACACCTCCTAATCCTTCCAAAACAATTCCACCAACTAGAGATCAAATATTTAAATATATGAGCCTATGGAGGACATATCCATCCAAATATCACATTCTACTCCCTAGCCCCCATAGGCTTGTGGCTGTAACATAATGCAAAATGTATGTACTCCAACTTCAAAAGTTCCCCCCCTTTTTTTTGTACAGTCTCAACACTGCATAAAAGTCCTAAGTATTTTCTGAGACTTGAGGCAATGTCTTACTTCTGACACCTTGAAAAATCAAAAGTCAAATTGCGTACTTCCAAGATATATTGGCACAGAACATATACTACCATTCTAGACAGGAATGGGGACATGGTGAGGAAATAGTAGACCAAAGCAAGATGGAAGCCTAGCAGGACAAACTCCAAGTCCTGTAGTTTTGTACTGAAGTGTGAAGGGCTAACATGGCTCTTCAGACCACCCATGCCTTCCCGCTTTGTTGACTGCAACACATGTCTCTCTCTTGTACTGATTTCCCTCCCTCTTTGTGGCTCTCCTCAGCAGAATCTCAGGGCTCTGGCATCTTTAACATCTTGGAGTCTCCAAGGCAATCTATGCTTCACTTTCACAGCTCCGTTCAATAGCCTCTAGGCCTCGCTACAGAGACTTTCTTGACAAATGACTGGCCTCATCAGCTTTCCTAAGCCATAGAGGAATATTCCATAACCCCTTCGCTCCTGTACCCTCCATGACCCTAAACTGCATGGCTGATGCTGCTAATGTCTACACTTGCTTGGGATGGAACCTGGCCCTTCCCCTTGAATTACATTTGCATAGACTTTCCTTCATGGTTGCTCTTCAGGAACAAATGGTTCCTAAGGCCTTTTAATTTCAGGAGTTGCATGATTAGTTCTGTGGGGCCCAGTACCAAGAGTACTACTTCCTCTGTTCCTATCAGCATCAGTCCTTTTATTAACCTTCTCCATAACATTTCTCAGTCCTCCTTTTATCCCCAAATTGTACATTTTATTATTATTATTATTATTTTTTTTACTCTGCTTGATCTTTTCCGTTGTAGGTCTGCATAACAACAACATGACGCAGTCAATACTAGGCTGTCTTGAAATCTCTGCTAACAAAATTATTCCAGAACTTTTCCACTTAGCCTCTGGCAGATTCTTATGATAAGGGCAAAGAGCAGCCACATTCTTAATCAAAATATCAGCCCACATTCTACTATTGTCTTCCACCACAAGGCCCCACTAGGATGGCCCATTAAACCCCACTTAAAGAGTTCAATTGTTTCCTGGGTCTTTCACTTTTCCCCAACAAACCGCATAGTCAAGCCTGCCATAGCACTGACCCAGTCATGGTATCAACTTCTGTCTTGATCTTTCTATTGCTATGGAAAAGGCACCACGATCAAGGCAACTTACAAAAGAAAGTATTTAATCATGCTTATGGGTTTCAGAGGGTTAGAATTATACTGGTCATCTTCTGCATTACACATTATTTATTATTTTATTGTGTGCATTCTGCATGTAGGGGTATACATCATATTTCCCACGTGGAGGTCAGAGGACAACTCTGAGGTGTTTGGTCCTAGTGACTTTTCTAATTGCTGTGAACAAGCATCAGGACCAGGATCAACACAACTTGTAGAACACATTTAATTTGAGGTTCATGGTTCCAGGGGGTTAGTGTCCATGGTCATTGTGGTTGAGAATATAATAACAGGAAGGCAGGTGTGGTATCGGAGCAATGTCTGAGAGCTCCACCCACAAGTGCAAGGCAGAAAGAAGAAGGGGCTTGGGGTGGGAATGGCATGAGTCTTTTGAAACCCCCAAATCTGCCCTCAAGTAACACACCTCCAGCAAAGGTGCACCTTCTTACCCTTTCCAAATGATTCCACCAACTGGGTACCAGGAATTCAAACATGGAGACGTTTTTCTAACCACTACACGTTGGTTTTATTCTTCCTCCTTTACATGGATCCTGGTGTCGAATCTTACACAGCAAGTACTTTTACCATCTAAGCTATCTCAGGCCTATTATCATAGCAGTGAGGAGGCTGAGTCTGGAGGATACCTGAGTTCCTGGCTAGCCTGGGCTACAGAATGGCACTCCCTATACCCAAAATAAAACAAAACAAAAATGCATGTCAGTCTACAACTGTAATCTCAGTATTTGGGAGGTAGAAGCAAGGGGATCAGGATTTCAGAGACATTATGACTAGAATGGGAAGCTAGCCTGAGCTACATAAGAACTTATCTCAAAAGAAACAAACAAACAAAACAAAATCAATACCAAACTACACCCTACCATACTGTTTTCAGTATGCAGTAACTTCAAATGTCTTTTTAAAAAAAATCTTCCCTATTCAGTATTTTCTTATATAAAATTTCCTTATGATTTCTAACTACACTTATGTTGTCGTTTAAGAGTGTGTATTTAGTAATTAACAAGGACATGAACATGAGAATGAATTTGACACACTGCTTATGCTTCCTGACCCTGGACCAGTTGCAAGTGTAGACGATGGTCGTGCGGTGTCTCCTGACCTGACCTGACCTGCCATATCTCACACATTATGAATTGTTTTCACAAACACTCCAACTTTCTTTGCTCCTATCTCCATGTTAGTACAGACACTGGCACGGAGCTGCAGAGTTTATGGAAAACAGCGTTAGCTATGTGCTCACTGGGCCTTGCAAGCTGTTCACGTTTGCTCCCATTTCAAGGATATCTCAGAATGTTTGCACAGTTTCCTTCAAGGCCTTGGTTTGAAAAGAAAGTTTTCTCTAAGCTGTTACTTGCTGAAGATGGGGTCAGGCTTTGCATTTACTTGATTTTTTTTGGTTCTTTTTTTTTTAATTTAATAACTTCATATAGAAAGGACCAAATGTCAAAGGAATGATTTAATACATCAATGAGTTAAGACTACCGGGGTGAAATTACAGATGAGAATGTGGTTTGTCAGTGAGCCCAAACTCCTAGGTCAAAAGACCAATTAACTTATGGTGAAGTTCAATCCACATATGCTCCCATAGGTGTGTTTTCTAGTCAGACTCCTTACACACACAATAAACCAGCAACCCCTGGCTAAGGTGAGAAACATTCCATTTTTCTGGATATTTCCAAGATAGCCACTAGAAAGATTTTACTTTAAAAGCCCATTTAAAACTTTAAATTTTTTTAAATAAACATTATGGTCAGGCTGTTTATTGAGGAGGCAACCTCATATTACAAGTTTAGCTATAGAAATGTTTGCAAATCGAACTTCATGGATCTAAAAAGATCATGCATCATTCTGTCAGCATTGGACACCTGTACAGTAAATTACGTCAATTTGAACATACATAGTCTAGACCATCCTAGAGTTGTACAAACACCTGGGGCCACATATGTATTTAATTTTCTTTGCTCTCAAAATCTTTTAAATATCTCTACATAAAAGTGATGTTCTGAGATGATTTTTAAAAATATCTGACAATTATGAATGGTCCCCAGTTTTACAAACTGTGACTTCTAGGGTATGAAAATTGAGAAAAGTCAACTCTCAGAGAGTTTTGTACAAACTAGTTTCTTTTAATTTTTAAAAATAAAGACCAATTCATTTTATTTCAATAATGTGTATGTATGTATGTGTGTCTGCGTGTGCCCGTGTACATATGTGTGTGTGTGTGTGTGTGTGTGTGTGTGTGTGTCTGTTCATAGGAGTGAGAGTGCCTGCAGAGGTCAGACACAATGGAATTACAGTCCATTGTGTGTCAGCCTATATGGATGCTGGGCATTGAATATGGGTTCTCTAGAAGAGCAGTGAGGGAATTATTTTTCCTGCCCCTAAATTGTCTGTTTATTTATTTATTTACTCATTTATTTATAGACAGGGTCTCACTACATATTTGTGGCTAGACTGGAATGCTATATGTAGACCAGGCTAGCCTTGAACTCACAGAGATTCCTTTGCCTTTTGACCCCGAGTGCTGTAATTAAAGGGACGTGCTAACATGCCTTAAATATTTCTAAGTTTTCCGGGACTGGCTTTGAACTCCCAATCTTCCTGCCTCTACTTCTCAGGTACAGACATTACAAGCCTGGCTTAAAATGTCATAGTTTTAAAATACATTTAATTACATCCACTTTGGCAAAACAAAGTAAGTCAAAGGCAGTTTTACTTTTTTTTTTTTGGCAGTTTTACTTTTTATTAGAAGTGTAGAATTAGTTCATCCAGAGGAGAAAGTGTATGTTATTTGTTTTATAGAGAACTGCCTTATATAATGGCCAGTGGGAAAATGGCAAAACAGTCAAGGGCCAAGTGGCTGTAAGGAGAATGGGACAACAGCTGTGCAATCCTGCTGTGGGCTGGCCAGAGCTCCAGGAGCCAAGGATATGATTCTCAATTGCATTTGGGTTTTGAATGGCTTAGGTGAACACCATCACGGGGGACTGGCCCTAATGATTTTTATTGTTTTTGTAAAGTTCATTTCTCTTTTTAAAAAGGGAACTATGGGAATATATATATATATATATATACACATATATATATGTATGTATGTATGTATGTATATATATATCCCCCCCACCCCAAACAGTGGAAAACACAGTTCTGTAAGAGACACCTAATCAAGCAACCCCCAATGCAGTCCTCAGGACTATAGCATGCACTATTTCGCGTTAGAGTTTTGAAGTGGAAATGGGCCCAGAGAACTGGTTGTTTTACACAGGGCCACTAGGCTAAGATAGAGCTGCCCGCACAGAATTTAAATCCAGATCTGTCTGACAATGGAAGCAATGTTGTTTCCCAGGAAGCCTTGAAAAACACAAGCCAGTTTTGTCTTGAGCCTTTGTTTTGCTCATTGCTGCTGTAATCTTTTAATTTCCTGTTATGGCTGCATGGTTTGTTGTGAAGTTTCCAATGTACCTTCTACCCACAACTTATTCTTCTGGGTGGGGGTGGGGGTGGGGGTGGGGAGGGGTGTGCATTGATACTGGTTTAGGGAGAAGAGCGTTTCATGAATAGTGCTGTATGCTCTGCTGACATGTGGGGTGTGTGTGTGTGTGTGTGTGTGTGTGTGTGTGTGTGTGTGTGTGTGTAAGGTTTGCCAAGTGGGTGTTTCAGAAGTCAGAGAACAATTTGTGGAAGTCATTTCTCGCCTTCCATCATGTTGGTACTGGGGATTAAACTAAGGTTTTCAGGCTTGCCAGCAGCTTTTACCCACTCATCTATATTCTTTAAATTCTATAAATCACCTTTCAAATAGTATATTCGAACTGGACACATGATCACGTTTGCATGTAATTCTAGAACTTAGGAGGCTGAGGAGAATGGATAGTAGGTTTGAGGCTAACCTGGACTGCCTAATGAGACATTGTCCCTAAATAAGTAAATGAAGCTAGGCATGGTGCGACAGGGCTCTAATCTCGACACTTGGAGGATTGCCACGAATTCAAGGGCAGCCTGGTCTACACAGTGAGTCCTAGGCCAGTCAGTGAGAGTTAAACAATGAGACCTTGTCAATAGCAAAAACAAAACAAAACGTAAATCTTTCTTCATCCTCACAACCATGTGAGAAAAAAACCCATTTCCCATAACTTCTTGTCTTTTTTGAATATTGTGTTATGTTTATAGGTAACTGATCAAAAATATATACGGATTTCTGCATTTTGACCTGATTAGATGTGGCTCCCGAAGAGAGATTAGTTTTATTTCTACAATTTCAAAGCAGAAATTTAAAAAAAATGAAATGCCAATTTTATTTTATTTTATTTTTATTTACTTTATTTTTAAGTGCTAAGGGTGAACTCCAGACTTTGAACGTTCTCAGCAACTGTCCCATTCCGAGATACAAAAAAAGAACCCCAAGAATTTAAGACCATGGCTGGCTTAATTATTTGTGAATTCTCTGTGACCCAGCCTTCATGAGGCGCCGGATAATCCAAGTGATCGCGGCATTTGGAGTTGAAGTAAGATGCTGCATGCAACAGTAATTTCAGCATGGATTTGGGGTGGAAAGCAGGATGCTACAGGCCATTTAGCTTAGTGCTTTATTTGTGAAGAAGCTTCTGTTTTAAGTGACAGGACCAAGGAAAGGATGACGCTCTTTAAACGTGGACTTTGGCAGGGTTCTAATATACCAGTGTGCCATGTGGCAAGTACTGGCATGGCGAGACTATTTTATGGAAGAGTGCCTGCAAACTGCTTTCCACTCATCATTCGTTCTCTCCCTCCCTCCCTCCCCCCTCCCTCCCTTCCTCCCTTCCTCCCTCCCTCCCTCCCTTTCTTCCTCCCTTCCTATTCTTCCTTCCTTCCTTTCTCTTCATACCGGCTTCTTAGTGGTACACACACCGACAGTTCAAACATCAACACACGTTATCAGAACAATTCTCTACCATCTCGAACTTTTTTCCAAGCAAGTCGAGCCAGCTGAATTTAGAAATGTAAAGTTCCATCAGGACCTGGGAACACCTCTGTGTTTTGGCAGCCCATCCACGTCACAGGTTTGGTCGAGCGCAGGTCACAGAGTTTGCTCCAGTTGGGTCAGATGTGGTGTATTAGCAAGGACTGTCCTATTCCTTTGTCTCTCAGTTAACCCTGTAAAATCCCTTTGTAAAATGACATTAGAGCCCCAGATCAGACTCTATGCTGATCTTAGGCAAGGAAAATGAAATGCTTTTAGCTCCTAGGTTTTCTTTTAATATATAGACACCTTCCGCTGCCTTGCCGGTTTTCAGGAAAGAGCTGTTCGACACACCTGTGGTCTATTAAGCAACAATTAATTAGTGGGGGGGGAGGTTGAGGGCACAAACAACTTTTGGTTAAGTCATGACGGCACTGGTTATTTTTGTCAGCCCAAGTTTTCATCCTTGTGAATTTCCTCATTAGCCAAGTCGTCTCATTAGCCTGGTATGTATTACACTGTCCTCAGACCCCTCCTGGTGGGCGCCCACGGATGACGTAATTCCTCCGCTAAAGTATTTCGCTGTGTCTGGAAGTACACAGCAGCCTCTTTTTTAGCAAGCTTTCTTTTCCTAAGAATTTTTGGAAAGTACAGCAGTGTCCTCACAGCATGGTAGTTCATCCCTTTGAATAAATGAAGCCACACTGGGAATGTTTCCTTGGTAGCTCTTTCTTGCTTTTGACAGTACAGTAATTTAAGGACTCTGGTGTAGAGCAAGAATTACTTCAAAGCTTTTTTTGTTATATATTATCTATCTATATATATATATATATATGTGTGTGTGTATGTATGTATAAATGCTTGTGTTAAGTGTGTGTGTGTGTCTGTGTGTGTGTATGTGTGTGTGTGTCTGTGTGTCTGTGTGTATACACAGGCTTTTACACACCCCAGCATACATAGAGATCAAACAACTTGGGGAGTGTACGGTCTCGTTCTATCATGCACGGCTCTGGGGTCAAACTCAGGGAATCAGGTGTAGCAGCAGATGCTCTCTCTACCTGTGAAGCCACCTCACCAGCCCAGAGACTGTTTTTAACACCCTGAAGTCAATGACGGGCTGAAAATCCTAATCCCTTTAGAGGGAATGTGTATCATCAAATGTACAATTATTTGATAATTGGTTACCTTTTAAGCTTTATCTAGAAAGTTATTTTTCTTTTTGTTTTGGCTTAGAAGAAGTAGAGCAGTCTTCTTTCAACACACAGGTTCACAGGCACACATGTGAACACTCATGTGCGTGCACGCGCACACACACACACACACATACACACAGCACTTGTTTGTGTTTTTAGACATGGTTAAATAAATACCTACCATGTTTCAGGCACTGTACATGGTATTGGTGCTCAAATCGTCATCAATGCTAAGTCTGTGCCCAGGAGACCCTCACTATTTAGTCACGGGGACCCTTTCTCAAGTCCATGGTAAAATATTGAATGAATTCTACAAAAGAGGCGAGAGCAGGGTGCTATATGAAATGGGGAGCCGTGGTTACAAGGACTCACAGAAGGAGTAATACTGCTGTGAGACACCAAAGCCTGAACAACACCATCAGAAAGAAGCCTGGAGGTGTATTTCAGTTGGTAGAATGTTTGGCTAGGATGACCAAAGCCTAGGGTTCAGTCCTCAGCATAGAATAATTCAGGTCTGGTGGCACATACCTGTAACCCCAGTACTCAAGAGCAGAGGCAGGAGAATTTGGGACTAGCCTGAGCTACTTGAGATGATAAGAACAGTAACATTGACACAAAAGAATAACAACAACAATAATACAGAAGAAGAACAAATACCCCCAAATCCTGCTAACAACAACAGAGAACTCTCAGCTCTGTAATAAGAAACGATGAGAGAATTTCAAATGGCACAAAATGCTAAAGGCACGTGAGGAAGATGTGGCAGTTTGCCCGAAGGAGCTTCAAAGATGGATGGGAAAGCCTTACCTGGTGCACGGTGTTGAAGTCAGGACTTAGTCTGCAGGAGATGGGAGAATCAACGTTTGTGAGCAAATTTGCTTCTTTGTCTTGGAATATCAGTTTGAGAATTGCTTGTGCAATTAGGATCAATGGTCTTGTAAATTGGGGATTGCGAGCCTGCTGCCTTCCTCCTGTTTTGGCAATTCTTGTCTATTCTCGGTAGCATGGCTGTTCTACAGGGCTCATCGTGGAGTTTTGTTAGACAGAAACCTCTTCTGGTGATGGCATCACAGACACAGGGCGAGAGCTGAGCCCTGGAGTTGACAGGAAGAGTATACCCTTCTAAACTTTCTCAAAAGCAAATTTTAATTCCCACCTCCCCCATTTAAATTGGAACAGTAGATGACAGTTGTTAAAATGTATTGTTATAACCAAAATTGCAGTAGATTTTAAGTATCCTCATCATTCACCACAAAGTGACATGAGTATTAAATAATGCATATGTTACATGCATTATGCATACTAGTATATATGCATATTATGTATATTATTATATATGTATGCATTATGCATATATTATATGCATACTGTTAGCTTGATTTAGTCACTCACTGCTGCATCTATAGATATAACATATATGTAACACACATATAACATATATGCATATATAATACACATATTACATACATATATGATAACATGTCTTGTACAAAGAACACATACATTTTTTTTGTTAACAAAAAAATAAAGATCAACTTGGCAAAAATATAAATGGAAAATAAGTTGAACCAGCGAATCAAACTTGTCAAATTTTTTCATAATGTTTCTAAGACCATCTATCTTCCTATAAAAGATTTTCCCCTCATGTGCAGCTTGAAAGAGTAGTGCAAACCTTCCTTCCTTTAAAAAGATTTTGGAAAAATGTGGCAGGTTTGCTACATTGGTGTTTTAAAAAATTAATTAGTTAACTTAAAAAAATTGACAATCATATCTATCTGTGAGTATCATTTCCGCAAAGTAAATTCGCTCACTGTGGCTGGAAATCTGACAGTTCTGAAGGCTGGAATTACTTGGGAGTGGCCAGTCCGCTGTGTCATGGAGCAGATAACCTCACTGTTTCCCTTAAAATCTGCTCCACCCAAGATGCCAAAATGCTTCTAATATGTTCAAATGAAGTCTGCTTTTGTAGTAATTGCTAAAATCAGAGAATGACGGCACATTGCAAAATTCAGAGACTGTCTGGTTCTCGGTGAGAGGACTTGTTTGTGGCAAACAGCAAGGCAGACCTCACCCTGTGCTCTCATTAGCAAGAGCTGTCAGGAATTCTGGGGATTGGTTGGAGATTCTCATGAGGATCTAATTGCTTTAGATCCAGAAATATTTCCCCTTGTTTCTCCATACTTAGAATTTGCAGGTGACTGTGGTGTCAGATCCCAATGCCTCCCTGGAGCACAGAAACTGTTTTTATATGAACTACTAACACCAAAAATAGAGAAGCCTTTTTTTTTCCTTTTTGGCTTTTAACTGCTGAAAATTATAACATTGGAGGAGGGAAGAGTGAATTAAATTGCTATGTTAGCTAAACTCCCGATGTGCCATAAGAGGGTGTTATATTTATCCTGCAAGAGTCTGTGTTTACGTGTCTTTAAATGAATTTAGAACACAATGATACTTTTCTGATCCCTTTACATCACTTAACCCCAAACATTTCTTTCTATGCTATTCAAGAGAATATTTCCTATAATAATTAGAGTGCCTCCTATTCTGCTCTGCTGGTGGTGAGCTCTCTTCTTTGGTTGCTGTCTGATGGTCTCCACTCAGCCGGCCTCAGCTTGTGACTCAATTTCCCAAGTGCTGGAATTATAGGTGTGAGCTAGCAAGCCTTGCTACTGACCACTGTGCGAAATGTTTCCTGTAAACATCTTTTTTCTCCCCCTTTAAAGCTCCTTCCCTCCCTTTCCGTAGTAGCACTGGGAAACGGATCTACTATGATCCTCTGCATGTTAAGTAAGCACTCTGTCTCTAAGCATCCCCAGCTCTCTTTTTGAGCCTCACTAACTTGTTCAGAATGTCAATGAGTTTACTCTGTAGTGAAAGAAAACTTTGAACTTGGTGATCCTCCTGTCTCAGCACCCCGTGTAGCTGGTATTTAATTTCGTATATCTCAGTCATAACGAGATTGTGATGGGAAATTTGCTTACCATCACCACTTTGGACATATTTACTCCTCTTTTTCATTTCTTAATTAGTACACATTCCTCTGTCTCCACTGAATAAACACTTTCAGAATTGTCAACAAAGATTTCCAGTAAGTCTTAGCAATACTGCCTACCCATAAATTCCACCTTTAATGGACACACATAGCTGTGGAAATGGGAAGAGAGGCTTAGGAGACAATCACACTGGGAACTGGACATTCTTATACAGAATGTTTGAAATCATTAGTTCAGGAAGTTGGCAGATGAGGAATAAATTTCCTACAGAAAGTCTTGACTTCTGACACTAATTATACATTCTCTAAAATGTTCAATATTCAAGGAGTACCTTTCCCCCATGATAATACACGGAGATAGCTTGGCGTGAAGGTTAAATTGGGATGTGAAGAAACAAAGTGGCTAAAATGTGTTATACTGAAGTCAAACGACATACATTTGGCTCAGATTGTCAATCAAATGATGCTCTGGGCACAGCCCTATCTTCCTTCTATTTATCATCACCATGGGAAAGAAGTTTGGACTCCATAGGAAGCAAATTCGAGAAGATGCAAAGAGCCAGAGATTTTCGTGCTGCATGACTCATTTTCTCTGGGTAAATCCAGCCAAGTTGTGAACATGTCTGGAGGCACGTATGAGCTGCAGTTCTCGTGGCTTAGCTTGTCTCAGACAGAGCTGACTCAGGGAAGCATATGGAACAGAGCTAGGATGGCTTGTAGCACATTTGTCTTTACACACACTAAGGGCCATTATAATGCATTATTAAGGAAATTAACAGGCACAATAAAACAAAGAAATAAACGGTCAGAGTGCCAAACAACTTAAATGTTCATTGTCAGTATTTCAAACAGACTCGAAATGCTGTTTCATGAAAACATTCTTCAGAGTTTTTATTGGATTTGGTTCTGACACAAACCAATCTTTGATGCTTATTAAAACTTAATTTAAGCTATTTTTAAAAGCCAGCATTTTAATGAAAAACATTTCTTTGAAATAATTTTATGCAAAAAATTCTTTGATTTAAAATAGAGACCATGTTGCACGTTGGACGGCCTAGGAACCAGAGCTAATGATATTTGGAGTATTTTGTACATAGAAGACTATGACACGTCCTACCTACGATAAGCCAGAACTTTGTTTCAACGAAGGGTTAGACTATTCCTGTACTTTTGGTGTCCTGTACAACAAGCGGTTAGGAGAAGCCCAAATGAAAGTTTTCCTAGGTTTGCTGTCACTTGTGTCAATGAAAGATCACTGAAAGTCATTTTGATATCCCACCCCAACTCTGAATTTTTTTTTTTTTAAATCTACTATGTGGTACTTCATTGAGTCATTTTCTTTCCTGACTGCTTTAATTAAATCACCAGGAAGTCACACTATTGAATGCTGATAACGGCTTGGCTATTTCGTTTTCTTTTTTCCTTAGCTGGACGTCAGTTGGGGTTGGGGAGGAGGGTGCGCTATTCTCCTGAATATCTTAAGCACTCTTTTCTTCTCCTGTCAACGTCTGCAGAGATGTATGCTGAAAGTTGAATCGTCTACCTTTCACATCCCTAAGATCCTAAACATTTCCAGGGCCAGGGATGCTGCTAGCATTGGCTATCTAGACAGACATTCCTAAGTATGAAATACCCTCTTCAAATTCAGTTTCGTCTCTTTCCTTACCATGGAAGTTTCTGAAATTACACTTTGCTTTCTCTTATGTGGTTTCCTGGGTGAGAAGCCCTTCCACGTGTCACGTTCTTTTGGTCCACAGGGAACCACTCTCCTTTGAATCCACGTTCCCTTGTTTATTTTTACCCTTTAATAATGTATGTCTTCGACTGTGGAAAAAAATATCTTAAAAAAAAATTTCTAGGCCTCCCTGCTGTAACCATTTCTGTGTTAGTAATTCCTTCATGTTTCATGTCTGAATCTCATTCTTTCCTATGATCTGTCACATCCGTTCTGGTTTTTCTAATTTAAGTCAGAATGTTGGATTTCAAGTCACGTTATTTTCTTAATATCCTTGTTGTTTTGAAATACAAACTCATGTTTTCTATATAGTTTGTGAGCATAAATTTCCTTTTATTTCTGATCAATGTGGGGTGGCGGGGCTTGGGGACTGGAGGGAGACTGAGTAGGTATGCGTTTGTGTCCTTACTAAAGTAGAGCCTCGATGTGTGACTTTACTCAGAAGCAATGCCTCTATAAATGCAGTTAGCTAAATGCAATCACAAATGCTTCCCTGATTTCTTGACTCCTCAAGGTACAAATGCAAAGTTTTCAGAAGAAATGTGAAGCCGTTTCTGCCCCTGTAATAAAATACCATGACCAAAAGCAACTTAAAGGATGACAGAGTTATTTTGACTTGTGGTTTCAAGAGATAATGGTCGACATGATGGGACAGAGGCATGGCCACAAGCAGCAAGACGGGCAGTAGGAGCAGGAAGCTGAAAGGTCCCATTTTAACCACACACTGGAGGCCTGCCTCTGGTACTGTATTTCCCAAAGGATAATTTGGGAAGCTTGACCACCTCTCCAAACAGCGCCACCATAGTGATTTGCTTGAGAATGACTCCCATAGTCTCATGTGTTTTATCGTTGGGTTCCCAGTAATGGACTGTTTAGGAAGGCTTAGGAGGTCCGGCATTGCTGGAAAAGGGATATCACTGTGAGTGGGCTTTGAGGTTTCAAAAGCCTAACCCGGGCCTAGTCTTGTTCTCTCTGCCTCAAGTTTGTGAGTAAGAATGTAGGCTCACAGCTACTGTTCCACTCCCGTGTCTGCTTACCTGCTGCCAGGCTTCCTGGACTCATTCTTAGAAACTGAACACATGCTCCCAGTTAAATACTTCCTTTTATAACTTGCTTTGGTCACGGTGTCTCTTCATAGCAATTGAACAATAACTAAGACCCATGAGAAACCATTGCTTAAATATTAGAGCCTATGGGAGACATTTCTCTTTCAAACCACCACAATAAGCAATAAAATTTAGAACTTCATTGGCCGAGGAAATGGCTCAAAAGGAAGGTGCTTGCTGATAAGCTGGACAGACCTGAGCCTGATACCTAGGACTCAGGTGGTAAAAAGAAATGAGTGACTCTGGCAGTATCTATGTTAGAGTTTCTATGCTGTGATGAAAATACCATAACCAAAAAGAGAAAAATAAAGTTTGGTAAGAAAGGATTTATTTGGCTTACACTTCCAGGTCATACATAGTTCATCATTGGAGACAGTCAGGGCAGAAACTCAAGCAGGGCAGGAACCTGGAGGCAGGAGCTGATGCAGAGGCCATGGGGGTGGAGTGTGTGTGTGTGTGTGTGTGTGTGTGTGTGTGTGTGTGTCTGCTTACTGGTGTTTTCTTGTAGAATCCAGGACCATCAGCCCAGTGATACTGCACAACCTACAATGGGCTGGACCCTCCCCATTGATCACTAATTGGGAAAACGCCTTACAGATGGATCTCATGGACACATTTCCTCAATTGAGGCTCCTTTCTCTCTGATGACTCTAGCTTGTGTCAAGTTGACATGCAAAACCAGCCAGTAGAAGCAGTTAGTTATCCTCTGACCTCCATGTATACCATGGCCCTTGTGCATTTGAGGTACACAAACACACACTGAATAAATGTTTTAAAAAATGACATCGTGATTCTTGCTAAATGAAGAGATTTTAGCTGCTCTTGCCATAAATCAACAAAATAAAGATCAGAAACCATGTTGGGTGAAGAGACGGTTCAGTGAAAAAGAGCAGCTTTTGTTTTTTCCCAAACAACCTGGGGTTCATTTCTCATCACCCCGCAGCAGTCCACACCTGTCTGTAACTATAGTCCTACCTGGGGTCTGAAGCCCTCTTCTGGCCTCCATAAACATTGCATGTACGCAGTGCACGAACATACGTGCAGACAAAACACCCACAAGTATGAGGGAAGTGACAGTTGCAGGAAGCAGAACGGCCAACCCGGACCCTTGCGCCAAGCCGTTGGAGAAGACCTTCAAGGAGGGCAGAAGATTCGAACAGAGATCTGCAGATGCTTTGTAGCTCATCCGAGAGCAGCACTCTACCAAGATCCCGAGGATAACACAACCAGACAAGGCTGAGAGGCAGCTGCGTGTCCTGTACCTTGGATCCGACGTCTTCAATCTGAGCGAGTTTATCCAGATAATTTGAAGGCACTTACAACGCAACGCTAACCAAACAAACCTTCCTCCCGGAGGACCGGCACAGCCTGGTCTGAGGAGGATCAGAGGTGAATGAAGACAGCTTTCGGTGCAAGTTGTGCGTCTCCCAGAATACATTCGAGATGACTCCGGCTGTGTAAGACTAGAACAGAAACTCTGTTAACGCTTCTTACCAAGGAGATAAAGAAATTCTACCAGCAGTCAGAACACATGAGCTCCTCTAGGGTGTTAGGAAACTTATAACCATCCAAAAACCGAGTTCCACGTGAATGCAGTCAGCTTGGAAACTCAACTGAACTAGTCTATTTTTTTTTTAAACTTTACAAGTTAAAAAACAAAACATTTTGCCTTTTAAGTCGACGGACAAAAACAAAATACAACAATAGAAATAATAAAGGGGAAGAAAGCCTGCCAGGATGGATATAGTAATTTGCCTTACCATCATAACCATTTTGATATCTCTATATTTTTCTTTGTATCATTTATATCTATATATCGGATAATGTGTTATGCCTTGAAAATACATTTTAAAATTTACTTTTTATAGATGTAAATTATCTCTAAAATCTTAGTTTCCTTTTTAAGATTTATGCATATGTATATGTGTGTATGACCCATGTGTAAAGGTGTCCTTGTCCTCGGGAGCTGGAGTAACGGGGTTGGGTGTTGTCTGATTTGGGTGCAGGAATTCAAACTTGGATCCTCTGGAAGAAAAGCAAAGCACTCTCACTCACTGAGCCATCTCTCACACCCCAACAGTTCAGCCTTAAACTTACTTACACATCATTATTTCTTTTTTCCCCCATTCTCATTGGTCTTTTTAATGATTTATTTATTTTATGTGAGTTGACCTTTTGCCTGCATGTGTTGTCTGTGTGAGAGTGTTGGATTTCCTGAAGCTGGAGTTACAGACGGGTATGAGCTGCCTTGTGGGTGCTGGGAATTGAACCTGGGTCCTCTGGAAGAACAGCCAGTGCTCTTAACTGCTGAGCCATCTCTCCAGATCTCCCATCCCATTTTTTCTTTATTCTTTTTATTCTTTTGGGTTGATTATTTATTGCCTTCCGTGTCTATAAATTAGGCATTTATAGGGCTCCCTCTTCTTTTTTTCTAATTAATTAATTATTTTATTTTATTTTTTTTCCGGAGCTGGGGAACGAACCCAGGGCTTTGCACTTGCTAGGCAAGCACTCTACCACTGAGCTAAATCCCCAACCCCTTATTTATTTATTATATTTAAGTACACTGTAGCTGTCTTAGACACACCAGAAGAGAGGGCATCAGATCTCATTACAGATGGCTGTGAGCCACTATGTGGTTGCTGGGATTTGAACTCAGTACCTCTGGAAGAACAACCAGTACTCTTAACCACTGAACCATCTCTCCAGCCCCCGGGCTCCCTCTTCTTATGTCTACCTCTGACTCTGACTCCTGGGGTTCGGTCCTGAGACCCTAGTTTTCATGTGCTTTCTTCTTGTTCCTCACATTCTTTATTTAATTTTATGCTACGTTTTCTTGACTTAATACACATTAGACCATTGTCTACAGGGCTATGACAGCTAAAAGTGCTGTCTCTGACTTCCTCTAATAATTCATAACTGCCATATTGTATCTTTACTGGGTTTCTTCTCCTCTTAGTAGTCACCTAAGCCAAGGTTCTACCCGTGCCTGAGCACACGTGAGCTCATCAATTCTGTGTAATCCAATACCCAGCTCAAGACCTCGGAGATCGTTTTTCATATTTAAGCCTGTCCTGTTCACTCACGTCTGAATCAGATCTTTTTCCTGAATCCTGTCCTTCATGATTTATTTTTTAATTTAAGTAAATAGCTTCTTCTTCTGACTTTTTCAGAAGATTAAATATTTAGCCAGCCATACGCGCCTGTAATATCTATCAGTAGTAGTCAGGGACAGAGTTAGATGATGATGAATTCGTAAGCTTGAGGCCATGTGAAACCTGTCTCAAACAAATAAATAAACCCAGGCTGGCAAGGTGCTCACTGGGTTAAAATACTTGTTTCTTGAGACAGACAACTTGAGTTTGATCACTAGAACTCAACAGTGGAAGGAGAAAAACCAACTCCCAAAAGTTGTCTTCTGATCTATTTTATGCATTTTTATATCATTTTTAATTTTTCTTATTCTCTTTAGCCAGAGTTTCTTTCTGTATTCTAAAAGTAATTCATTTATCTGTATGTTCATTGATGCTTTGCCTGTGTGTGTGTGTGAGGGAATCGGATCCCATGGACCAGAAATTACAGACGGTTATGAGCTGCCATGTGGGTTCTGGGAAATGAACCTGGGTCCTTCAGAAGAACAGCCAGTGCTCCTAACTGTTGAGCCATCTCCCCAGCCATTCTGTACTCTAGGTTGTCCTAAACTCACTGTGCACTCCAGGCTGGTTTTGAACTCATGACAATTTATCTGCTTCAGCCTCCTGAGCACTTGGATTATAGGTAACAATCATCATGCCTTACTTCAAAATGCTTGGGACTATCTTTTTAAGATCTATAAAACTTCCTCCTTCCCTCCTCCCCTTCTCTTGTCTCTTCTTCCTTCCCTCCTCCTCCTCCTGTTTCTTCTTCCTTCCCTCCTCCCGTTCTCTTCTTTCTTCTTCCTTCCCCCCTCCTTCTTTTGCCTCTTCTTCCCTCCTTCCTTTCCTCCTATTCCCCTCCTTCCCTCTCCTGCTCTCTATTCTCCATGTTGTCTTCTGCATCTTGCTTGCTTTCTTATTTATTTATTTATTTATTTATTTATTTATTTATTTATTTAATATAAGTACACTGTATCTGTCTTCAGACACACCAGAAGAGGGCATCAGATCTCATTACAGATGGTTGTGAGCCACTATGTGGTTGCTGGGATTTGAACTCAGGACCTCTGGAAGAGTAGTAGTCAGTGCCCTTAACCACTGAGGCTTCTCTCCAGCTCTTCCTTTTAGTTTTTGAGATTGGATCTCATGTTGTGGCCCAGGCCAGCCTCACATTTACTACATAGGCCAAACTGGCTCAGAGCATGCTGCATATAGCCTACCCTCTTTTGAACAGATCTCAGTGTGACTTTATTTGCTACACATGCTTAACTGGCTCTTTGCAGCTGGAAATTCCTGAACTTTCATTCTGAGATATTTCTTTTCTATGTCAGACAGCATGTCATGTATCCTAACCTGGCTACAAACCTTCTACATAACTAAGACTGGCTTCTGATCCTTCTGACTTCTTACCTCCCAAATGCTGGGATTGCAGGGATGTTCCCACATTTTGTCCCTGGCACTTTCTCCCATCTCCTTGGTTTCCTTTCTAGACTCCTGTGATTTACTGGAGCGTCCACACCACCCTGTAGTTTTCTTGTCCCCTTTCTTGTAACTCTTTCGCCTCCAGTGAAGGGTTTATGAACTTTAACTTCTCCTGAGTCTCTGTGGAGAAACTATTTGTGTGTGAACACATGTAGCATTTTGGTGTGCATGCATCTGTGTGCATGCGTGGGTGTGGGACACAGGTCAAGGTTGGCTCTCCACATTATTCAGTTCTCATCTTTGACCTGTGGCGTGGGTGCCCTCGAAGGCTGGAGGAATTAGATCTCCATGGAGCTAGACTTACAATTACAGGTGAGGTGAACCCTCTGAGTGGGTGCTTGGAATAAAACTCATGTCCTCTGGAGGAGCAAGACTTACTCTTAATAGCTGAGCCAACTCTCCAGCCCTGATAACAAAGCAGATTCTTTAGTAGTTTATGACACAAGCATTATTATTATTATTATTATTATTATTATTATTATTATTATTATTATTATCTCCTTTTACTGTTTGAGGCAGGGTCTGTCACTGAACACGGAAGTCCTGGATTCAGCCAGAGTGTCTGGCCAGCAAACTCTATCATGAGTTTGACTTTACCTCCACAGTGTTGCACAGCCTTATGACCTGGTTGCTGGGTTCCTCATGCTTCAGTGGTCAGCAGTTGAGGGACTGAGCCATGTTCCTAGCACCTTGAGATACTTCTCCCCTGACCTGTTTTTTTTATATCCAAGATAAACTTTATCCCTGAAAATCTCTTTTTAGCAATGTCCAGTACCTTTTTTGTTAACATCTGGTCTTTTGCTATGTATTGTAATGCCAAACACTGGCCTCCAAGACCCAGTCGCCCCAAGGACAAGAGAATCAGTATGTAGACCCAAGTGACCCAAGTGACCTTGCCCTCCAAGTTATCCCTGATTAGAAAATAAAGATGGCTACAGCATGTAGTTGGGCAGAACTGAGATAGGTGGGATTTGGGGTTCCCAGACTTGGGATTAAAGGAGAACCATCAGGAGAGGGAGAAGGAAGGGAGAAGAAAGATGCTATGGGAAGTTAACTAAGTCATAAAAGCATGGCCATGAGGCTGGCCAATGGAAATTAAGAACAGTTCAGATAAAACATGGTAAATTATAATTCGGGGTTGTTAATGGGGAAATAGATTCTAGTAGCTTAGAGGATACATATTTGCCTAGCTCTAGTGCTGATTAAGGCTTACTATAACCATAAAAGTTGTGTGTTTTTTATCTGAGAACTAAATGGATCAAACGTAGGGTAGAAGCCCTTGAGTGAGATTAAATAATTTCTACAATATCTTTTTTTTTTTTATTGAGTATTTCTTATTTACATTTCAAGTGTTATTCCCTTTCCCGGTTTCCAGGCAAACATCCTCCTAATCCCTCCCCCTCCCCTTCTTTATGGGTGTTCCCCTCCCCACCCTCCCCCATTGCCGCCCTCCCCCCAACGATCACCTTCACTGGGGGTTCAGTCTTAGCAGGACCAAGGGCTTCCCCTTCCACTGGTGATGTTACTAGAATATTCATTGCTACCTATGAGGTCAGAGTCCAGGGTCAGTCCATGTATAGTCTTTAGGTAGTGGCTTAGTCCCTGGAAGCTCTGGTTGCTTGGCATTGTTGTTCATAAGGGGTCTCAAGTTCCTTCAAGCTCTTCCAGTTCTTTCTGATTCCTTCAATGGGGGTCCCAATCTCAGTTCAGTGGTTTGCTGCTGGCATTCACCTCTGTATTTGCTGTATTCTGGCTGTGTCTCTCAGGAGCGATCTACATCCGGCTCCTGTCGGCCTGCACTTCTTTGCTTCATCCATCTTGTCTAATTGGATGGCTGTATATGTATGGGCCACATGTGGGGCAGGCTCTGAATGGGTGTTCCTTCTGTGTCTGTTTTAATCTTTGCCTCTCTCTTCCCTGCCAAGGGATTTCTTGTTCCCTTTTTAAAGAAGGAGTGAAGCATTCACATTTTGATCATCCATCTTGAGTTTCATTTGTTCTAGGCATCTAGGGTAATTCAAGCATTTGGGCTAATAGCCACTTATCAATGAGTGCATACCATGTGTGTTTTTCTGTGATTGGGTTACCTCACTCAGGATGATATTTTCCAGTTCCAACCACTTGCCTAGAAATTTCATAAAGTCATTGTTTTTGATAGCTGAGTAATATTCCATTGTGTAGATGTACCACATTTTCTGTAGCCATTCCTCTGTTGAAGGGCATCTGGGTTCTTTCCAGCTTCTGGCTATTATAAATAAGGCTGCATGAACATAGTGGAGCACGTGTCTTTTTTATATGTTGGGGCATCTTTTGGGTATATGCCCAAGAGAGGTATAGCTGGATCCTCAGGCAGTTCAATGTCCAATTTTCTGAGGAACCTCCAGACTGATTTCCAGAATGGTTGTACCAGTCTACAATCCTACCAATAATGGAGGAGTGTTCCTCTTTCTCCACATCCTCGTCAGCATTTGCTAGCACCTGAGTTTTTGACCTTAGCCATTCTCACTGGTGTGAGGTGAAATCTCAGGGTTGTTTTGATTTGCATTTCCCTTATGACTAAAGATGTTGAACATTTCTTTAGGTGTTTCTCAGCCATTCGCATTCCTCAGCTGTGAATTCTTTGTTTAGCTCTGAACCCCATTTTTTAATAGGGTTATTTGTCTCCCTGCGGTCTAACTTCTTGAGTTCTTTGTATATTTTGGATATAAGGCCTCTATCTGTTGTAGGATTGGTAAAGATCTTTTCCCAATTTGTTGGTTGCTGTTTTGTCCTAACCACAGTGTCCTTTGCCTTACAGAAGCTTTGCAGTTTTATGAGATCCCATTTGTCGATTCTTGATCTTAGAGCGTAAGCCATTGGTGTTTTGTTTAGGAAATTTTTTCCAGTGCCCATGTGTTCCAGATGCTTCCCTAGTTTTTCTTCTATTAGTTTGAGTGTGTCTGGTTTGATGTGGAGGTCCTTGATCCACTTGGACTTAAGCTTTGTACAGGGTGATAAGCATGGATCGATCTGCATTCTTCTACATGTTGACCTCCAGTTGAACCAGCACCATTTGCTGAAAATGCTATCTTTTTTCCATTTGATGGTTTTGGCTCCTTTGTCAAAAATCAAGTGCCCATAGGTGTGTGGGTTCATTTCTGGGTCTTCAATTCTGTTCCATTGGTCTATCTGTCTGTCTCTGTACCAATACCATGCAGTTTTTATCACTATTGCTCTGTAATACTGCTTGAGTTCAGGGATAGTGATTCCCCCTGAAGTCCTTTTATTGTTGAGGATAGTTTTAGCTCTCCTGGGTTTTTTGTTATTCCAGATGAATTTGCAAATTGTTCTGTCTAACTCTTTGAAGAATTGGATTGGTATTTTGATGGGGATCGCATTGAATCTGTAGATCGCTTTTGGTAAAAATGGCCATTTTTACTATATTAATCCTGCAAATCCATGAGCATGGGAGATCTTTCCATCTTCTGAGGTCTTCTTCAATTCTTTCTTCAGAGTCTTGAAGTTCTTATTGTATAGATCTTTTACTTGCTTGGTTAAAGTCACACTGAGTTACTTTATATTATTTGGGTCTATTATGACGGGTGTCGTTTCTCTAATTTCTTTCTCGGCTTGTTTCTCTTTTGTGTAGAGGAAGGCTACTGATTTATTTGAGTTAATTTTATACCCAGCCACTTTGCTGAAGTTGTTTATCAGCTTTAGTAGTTCTCTGGTGGAACTTTTGGGATCACTTAAATATACTATCATATCATCTGCAAATAGTGATATTTTGACTTCCTCTTTTCCGATCTGTATCCCCTTGACCTCCTTTTGTTGTCTGATTGCTCTGGCTAGAACTTCAAGAACTATATTGAAAAAGTAGGGAGAGAGTGGGCAGCCTTGTCTAGTCCCTGATTTTAGTGGGATTGCTTCAAGTTTCTCTCCATTTAGTTTAATATTAGCAACTGGTTTGCTGTATATGGCTTTTACTGTGTTTAGGTATGGGCCCTGAATTCCTATTCTTTCCAGGACTTTTATCATGAAGGGGTGTTGAATTTTGTCAAATGTTTTCTCAGCATCTAATGAAATGATCATGTGGTTTTGTTCTTTCAGTTTCTTTATATAATGAATCACGTTAATGTTTTTCCGTATATTAAACCACCCTGCATGCCTGGGATGAAGCCTACTTGATCATGGTGGATGATTGTTTTGATGTGCTCTTGGATTCGATTTGCCAGAATTTAATTGAGTATTTTTGCATCAATATTCATAAGGGAAATTGGTCTGTTGTTCTCTTTCGTTGTTGGGTCTTTGTGTGGTTTAGGCATAAGAGTAATTGTGGCTTCATAGAAGGAATTCAGTAGTGCTCCATCTGTTTCAATTTTGTGGAATAGTTTGGATAATATTGGTATGAGGTCTTCTATGAAGGTCTGATAGAATTCTGCACTAAACCAGTCTGGACCTGGGCTCTTTTTGGTTGGGAGACCTTTAATGACTGCTTCTATTTCCTTAGGAGTTATGGGGTTGTTTAACTGGTTTATCTGTTTCTGATTTAACTTCGGTACCTGGTATCTGTCTAGGAAATTGTCCATTTCCTGCAGATATTCAAGTTTTGTTGAATATAGGCTTTTATAGTAAGATCTGATGATTTTTTGAATTTCCTCTGAATCTGTAGTTATGTCTCCCTCTTCAGTTCTGATTTTGTTAATTTGGACACACTCTCTGTGTCCTCTTGTTAGTCTGGCTAAGGGTTTATCTATCTAGTTGATTTTCTCAAAGAACCAACTTTTGGTTCTGTTGATTCTTTCTATGGTCCTTTTTGTTCCTACTTGGTTGATTTCAGCTCTGAGTTTGATTATTTCCTACCTTCTACTCCTCCTGGGTGTATTTGCTTCTTTTTGTTCTAGAGCTTTTAGGTGTGTTGCCAAGCTGGTGACATATGCTCTTTCCTGTTTCTTTCTGCAGGCACTCAGAGTTTTCCTCTTATCACAGCTTTCATTGTGTCCCATAAGTTTGGGTATGTTGTATCTTCATTTTCATTAAATTCTAAAAAGTCTTTAATTTCTTTCTTTATTTCTTCCTTGACCAGGTTATCATTGAGTAGAGCATTGTTCAATTTCCACGTATATGTGGGCATTCTTCCCTTATTGTTGTTGAAGACCAGCTTTAGGCCGTGGTGGTCTGATAGCACGCATGGGATTATTTCTATCTTTCTGTACCTGTTGAGGCCCGTTTTTTGACCAATTATATGGTCAATTTTGGAGAAAGTACCATGAGGAGCTGAGAAGAAGGTGTACCTTTTTGCTTTAGGATAGAATGTTCTATAAATATCTGTTAAGTCCATTTGGCTCATGACTTCTCTTAGCCTGTCTACGTCTCTGTTTAATTTCTGTTTCCATGATGTGTCCATTGATGAGAGTGGGGTGTTGAAATCTCCAACTATTATTGTGTTAGGTGCAATGTGTGTTTTGAGCTTTAGTAAGGTTTCTTTTACGTATGTAGGTGCCCTTGTATTTGGGGCATAGATATTTAGGATTGAGCGTTCATCTTGGTGGATTTCTCCTTTGATGAATATGAAGTGTCCTTCCTTATCTCTTTTGATGACTTTTAGTTGAAAATTGATTTTATTTGATATTAGAATGGCTACTCCAGCTTGCTTCTTCTGACCATTTGCTTGGAAAGTTGTTTTCCAGCCTTTCACTCTGAGGTAGTGTCTGTCCTTGTCTCTGAGGTGTGTTTCCTGTAGGCAGCAGAATGCAGGGTCCTCGTTGTGTATCCAGTTTGTTAATCTATGTTTTTTTATTGGGGAGTTGAGACCATTGATGTTGAGAGATATTAAGGAATAGTGATTATTGCTTCCTGTTATATTCATATTTGGATGTGAGGTTATGTTTGTGTGCTTTTCTTCTCTTCGTTTTGTTGCCAAGACGATTATTTTCTTGCTTCTTCTAGGGTATAGCTTGCCTCCTTATGTTGGGCTTTACCATGTATTATCCTTTGTAGTGCTGGATTTGTAGAAAGATATTGTGTAAATTTGGTTTTGTCATGGAATATCTTGGTTTCTCCATCTATGTTGATTGAGAGTTTTGCAGGATACAGTAACCTGGGCTGGCATTTGTGTTCTCTTAGGGTCTGTATGACATCTGTCCAGGATCTTCTGGCTTTCATAGTTTCTGGCGAAAAGTCTGGTGTGATTCTGATAGGTCTGCCTTCATATGTTACTTGACCTTTTTCCCTTACTGCTTTTAATATTCTTTATTTTGTGCGTTTGATGTTTTGACTATTATGTGACAGGAGGTGTTTCTTTTCTGGTCCAATCTATTTGGAGTTCTGTAGGCTTCTTGTATGCTTATGGGTATCTCTTTCTTTATGTTAGGGACGTTTTCTTCTATGATTTTGTTGAAGATATTTACTGGTCCTTTGAGCTGGGAGTCTTCACTCTCTTCTATTTCTATTATCCTTAGGTTTGATCTTCTCATTGAGTCCTGGATTTCCTGTATGTTTTGGACCAGTAGCTTTTTCTGCTTTACATTATCTTCGACAGTTGAGTCAATGATTTCTATGGAATCTTCTGCTCCTGAGATTCTCTCTTCCATCTCTTGTATTCTGTTGGTGAAGCTCGTATCTACAGCTCCTTGTGTCTTCTTTTGGTTTTCTATATCCAGGGTTGTTTCCATGTGTTCTTTCTTGATTGCTTCTATTTCCATTTTTAATCCCTTCAACTGTTTGATTGTGTTTTCCTGGAATTCTTTCAGGGATTTTTGTGACTCCTCTCTATGGGCTTCTACTTGTTTATTTATGTTTTCCTGGAATTCTTTTAGGGATTTTTGTGATTCCTCTCTGTAGGCTTCTACTTGTTCTCTAAGGGAGTTCTTCACATCTTTCTTGAAGTTCTCCAGCATCATGATCAAATGTGATTTTGAAACTAGATCTTGCTTTTCTGGTGTGTTTGGATATTCCGTGTTTGCTTTTGTGGGAGAATTGGGCTCCGATGATGCCATGTAGTCTTGGTTTCTGTTTCTTGGGTTCCTGTGCTTGCCTCTCGCCATCAGATTATCTCTAGTGTTACTTTGTTCTGCTATTTCTGACAGTGGCTAGACTGTCCTATAAGCCTGTGTTTCAGGAGTGCTGTAGACCTGTTTTCCTGTTTCCTTTCAGCCAGTTATGGGGACAGAGTGTTCTGCTTTCGGGCGTGTAGTTTTTCCTCTCTACAGGTCTTCAGCTGTTCCTGTGGGCCTGTGTCTTGAATTCACCAGGCAGGTCGCTTGCAGCAGAAAAGTTGGTCTTACCTGTGGTCCCGAGGCTCAAGTTTGCTCATGTCGTGTTGCTTATGAGCTCTCCGTGGCCGCAGCAACCCGGAAGATCTGTGCCGCCCTTTCAGGGAGCTTCAGTGCACCAGGGTTCCAGATGGTGTTTGGTGTTTTCCTCTGGAATCAGTAATGTGTGCAGAGTGCAGTCTCTTCTGGTTTCCCAGTTGTGTCTGCCTCTCTGAAGGTTTAGCTCTCCTTCCCTCTACAATATCTTTTCCTTGTAGTTTTTTTCTACACCTTCAATGATGTTAACTGATAGATTATTTCATTTACTTTGTTCAACAAAATTTACAGAAGGTTTTTGTGTAGGCTAAATTCCTGACCTAGGCTCTAATACACACCAAAACTGAAAGTAAAAATGGAACCATAGTAACATTTTAAATCACTAAATACAATCAAGTGCTTGCTTGTTTGGTTCTTATTGTTTTCCAAACTTTATGACCTGACCTCTCAACCCCAAACACAGTAGGGTTTCTCTATTATGTAACTTTAGCTTTTCTGGAATTTGCTATGTAAAGCAAGCTGGCCTCAAACTCAGAGATCCATTTCCCTCTGCTTTTTGAGTGCTGGAATTAAAAGCATGCCCCAACATTTCTGGCTCTAAACTGAATTTTATTTGATCATCTTAGAAACCAGAGGAGAGTGAACAAATGAAAATGTCCCTAATTTCACAGTAGACCCATCTCCTTCTCCTCCTCCTCCTCCTCCTCCTCCTCCTCCTCCTCCTCCTTCTCCTCCTCCTCCTCCTCCTTCTCCTCCTCCTCCTCCTCCTCCTCTTCCTTCACTTCCCCTTCCTTCAAGCCAGGCATTCATATTTGCTAGCAAATGTCTCTATTTGCTAGCAAATGTCTCTATTATGGAGTTGGATCCCCATTTCTTTTTTACTTTTCAGTTTGACCCAGAGTCTCATTTAGCCCAGGATGACCTTGAACTTGCAATCTTCCTGCCTTAGTCTCATAAGGCACTAGGATTGCAGAACTTCCTCACAGGCCTGGCCTCAACACTCCCATTTCCTTCAAGGTTGTAAGGAAGCTTATTGATATTTTGGGGGTTTTGTTTTGTACTTGGAGCACCCAGGATGAAGAGCCCAGGGTTATCAACACACAGAATGATCTGGGCATTCCCACATTGATGAGCAATGGGAGGAGCAGGCGGTGAACCATAGGTTTGACCAAAATCTAATTTTCTCAGTTGAAATTCCCTCTTCCAAAATGAGTCCATTATCTAGCTTGTGTCAAACCAACACAATTTGCTTAGACTATTTACCAGAATCATTAAGCTTTCTTTTACTAAAACTTGCTAGGATACTGTAAAGAGAAGAGCGTAGGGGGCTGGTCTTTAAATCCCTTAGTGTGTATTTGAACATTTACTTTTCCACTCTTGCTTGAACAGTGTCTGGCCTTGCCTGTGACTTTTATGTCAAGGATGCCCTCTGATTTGCTGTCTTTTGAACCATCAATGTTCTGTTGAGAAATTGACAGTCACCAAGGTCTTGGACCTACAGAAATGATGGAGAGAGGGGTTGGGGATTTAGCTCAGTGGTAGAGCACTTGCCTAGCAAGCACAAGGCCCTGGGTTCGGTCCCCAGCTCTTAAAAAAAAAAAGAAAGAAAAGAAATGATGGAGAGGCTTAATTGCTTTGATACGTTTCTCTTGTACTCTCCCTCCCTGCCTCCTTGTACTCCTTGGGAGATTAAACTCTTATTTCTAATTCCTGAGCCACGGCCCTCAAGCCACTCCTGAGATAATACTCCTTTTTGGCTTTCTTAGATCTGTTAAAAATCAGTTGCTACTCCTACATCTGCTCTGTAGCTTCCCTGAGTTCTCATTTCCCTATAGTTTTGTCTGGATAGATTTAAAAATATTTTATTATACTTTTAATGGAGGCTTGGAAGTGAGAAAAACTGAATTCTATGGCCATCACACCCCATCCAAATGGTGATTGTGTATTTTTAAGCTGGATGTTGGATCCATTACCCAATGATACTTTACATTTCTGTTAAACGGTTCACTGTTCACTGTTTTTGCATCTTCTGTTACACTCCTAAGGAAGGAAGTAGTTATTGTTTGCTGTTTTGTTTTGTTTCTCCCCCTGGGAAATTGGCTGGGGAAGTAGCTTAGCTGGTAGAATGCTTGCCTAATATCCCCGGGTTCAATCCCTAACACCATATAAACAAGGCTTGGAGGCCTAGGCCTATAAGCCTAGCATTCAGGAGGTAGTAGCAGGATAGTTCAGAGCTCAAATGCAACCTCCTTTACATAGGAAGTTGAGGGAAGCTGGAGACACAGATAACCCTGTCCCAATCAAAACCAAATAAAAAGGATTAGAGATGATTTAATAAAAGACGCCTAACTAGAAAGAGTCAATATAGTAATGTTTGCTCCTTGAGAGATTACAGTCTTACATCACTTTGAATACCTATGTGTATCTATGCAATATGTTTATTGTTTGATTCTGGGACATCTACTTTATTATAGTACTCTCAAATACCATCTCTTAAAAAAAAGATCATTATTAAGAAAAGTTATATATCTAGTAGTGGTTTGATTATTTTAGTGGATTCATTTCCTCAGGTCACAATATGACTGTCTGTCACCATGAAGGAGAGAAGCCATGGTGTGACCTAAAGAAGATGTTGATATCAATCATGGTACAGGAATAAGCAGAACAGTATAACTGAAGCGAGGTCTGTGGTCCTGGCTTGGCTGCTCACATCCCTGGTATGAAGACAGAGGTTCTGGACAGCAGAACCTCAACGAAGATTCTATCCAGCAGTCCCTTCCTTTTCAGCTACACGTGGTTTTACATATGAAAATATATAAGAGAGAAAGTTTTGACTGGTATGGTGGTTAATCTTGGTTGTCAATTGCAGCTAGAATCAACTAGAACCCAAGCTGCTGGGCACTCCACTGAGGGATTTTCTAGATTATTTGAAGAAGGAAGACTCACCCTATATCTAGGTGACACCTTCTGGCAGCAGCTCCTGTAAAAGGACAGGGAAGAAGGAAGCTTTGCCTGTTTGTGGTTTCACTGATAAGTGTGTCTGTCCTATTGCTGTGACTGGTATTAAATTCAATTTCTTCAGGTTTCCAATACAGACTGAAGACAATAGCTCTCCAGGAGTCCTCTAGAACACTAGTTCTATATTGGGTCTGCTGAGACATTCGTTTCCATTGACTGAACCACTATTGGATGTTCAGCCTTTCTCTCATTATTGTTGGAACACTTGGATGCCATCTGTGAGCCAGTCGAATACATAACCTTTAAATATATATATAATAAATATAATATGTGATATATATGTACACATATATATATGTATACACACACACACACACACACACACACACACACACACACACACCTCCATTCTATCAGTTCTGTTCACTGAGAGACTTCTGACTGACATAACTGAGGTGGGAACACTTCAGTGGCCTGCCTCTTGAAAGTTGGTACCCATTCCATGGTAAGACTTTTTTACTAATGTAGCTGCCTTTGAGTCGCACCCATTGATGCACCCGAAAACTTGTATGTGGTGGTGGCACGGGTTGGGAATAAGCAAGAAAGTATGATCTACATCAATCTGTGACTGTAATTAAAGAGTGAATATATTTGCTGAGGCACACACTGAACATAGAAATGATAACTAGAGTATGGCTTGGCTACTCCCAAATGCTACTGTATTGGTTCTCATTCATTTAGAAAGGAGAGTTGCTTCGGTTTTTTGTTCACTTACTGTGATACTATGTTGAATTTCAGATTGAAGGGCACTTGTACTGGTTTTTAAATCTTCTAGGACAGAGATAGACATAATCCAACAAACAAAGAGCATATTGAGCAACTGTTTCCAAGAGCTGAGCTCAAGTCCTTGAAGCTGTCGTGCAGCTGGACACAACCTTGAGAACTTAAGGCGAAATTTCATCACAGCAAAATCCCAGGATATTTGCGTCTGTGTCTCTTGAGACATTGTTATTACAAAAAACATTCCTCCACATTCCAAAGGTCTATGTTAAAAGCTTAATACAATGATTAGATGATTCAAGAAACCTCATAAATGTGAATAGCAAAAACCTTATGCAAATAGGAATTTTTATCAAATCTTTTTGTTAAGTGACCTGCTCTGTCTCTAGGCTGAGTCAGGATATCTTATAATCATGGAAGGGTTCTGCTAGTCAATCATGTGTCATGTCTCATCAGCTCATTCCAGAGAGTAAGGCGATGCCTGTCTGTCACATATGGAATGACCACATTTGTATGAATAAGTTCCTATTGTCATAAGAATTAAACAGGACTGTATGGTTATTTCACGGAGAAACACCATGTATTTTTATGCCCAGTGTTGTCACAACATTACCTGTAAAATGAGGTGACTAACATTCTAGAATGAGCACAAGAAATGCCTCTAGAAATCACACTTTTTTTTTCCCTTTTCTTTTTTTCAGAGCTGGGGACCGAACCCAAGGCCTTGCGCTTGCTAGGCCCTGAGCTAAATCCCCACCCCAGAAATCACACTTTTAAACCAATACATCTCCTTTGCTTCCAGCAAACAGTAATCGTTGGAAAATTGCTCCTTCTTTCAAAAGAAATCAAACATTGGTTGATTGATTCATTCAATAAATATGCTGTGCCTCTACATGTTAGAACATCATTTATGGACTGAAATGTAGAGAAAATGTAGAGAAAACCCTGCATGACATTCTGGAGGAGGGGGCTGACAGTAAGCAAGGTAAAATAAATACGATAAAGGGATGTCAGCTAGCTAGGGACAAACGCTGGAACAAGAACACATAAAACTAGGAAAGCCTGTAATTTTGGGTAAAGGGACAAAAGAAGCTCCTGCTAAGAAATGAGTTTGAAAGAAAGAGGCAGACAATTCAGAGACTTTGCCTGAGGGTGAGAAGGAATCCTGAGCAAAGGCCACAGGGAGTACCAAGTCCCTGACAAGTGAATGCTGTTTGACATTTTTGAGAAAAAGGCAGAAGTCAGAGCTCTCTAATGGAGTGAGTGGAAGGCAGAGATTCAGTAGAGATCAGTGAGATCAGAAACATGGATGAATCCTGTAAGTCCTTCAGGCCACAAGAAAGGCTCTTGCTTCCCTTATGCATAAAGTACTGAATTCGTCCTTTATTTTTGACCTTTTCTCTGGCAACAGAATCATCTTTGAGGCCTGAAAGGAGTTACACAAAGAATCCAGGGAGAAAGATTTTTTTCTCTGTCTCTGTCTCTCTCTTTCTCTGTGCATGTGTATATGCCTGTGTGTTGGCACTGTGGGCTGTACTCCAGGGACTTGGGCAAAATTTTTGTTTCGTTGACCAAATTTTGAGGTGGATCCTGATACACACTCCCTTTCAAACTTTCAGTCTCCCGAGAATTCAGGAAAAAACCATGGGGTAGCAGTAGAGCTCAGTGGCAGTACACTTGCTTAGAACACTGAAAGGACTGGCATTCATTCCCAGCACAGCAAACATCGATCAATCAATGAAACCCAAGGGTAGAAAACCATTATTTATGGTAGTACAATACTCTAAAGAGCGTAGAACCTTGTTTTTTTCTCCAGATTTATAAGCTCTCTCTCTCTCTCTCTCTCTCTCTCTCTCTCTCTCCCTCTCCCTCTCTCTCCCTCTCCCTCTCTCTCTCTCTCTCTCCCTCTCTCTCTCTCTCTCTCTCTCTCTGTGTGTGTGTGTGTGTGTGTGTGTGTGCGCGTGCGTGCACGCGCGCACGCATGCATACATGTGCACTGGATGACGTTTAGGAGAGCACATGCTCATGGAAACATAGACTTTGCAATAGACTCAGCAGAGCTGAGTAAGTTGGCTGAACTCAGACAGGGAACACACGGAACCAGAGTGTACAGACTACTGTGGATGGACCTTACATTTCAGCTGCCTACCTCATAGAAGACTATTCAGCATGTGTATCCTGAGACTTTGCTGAATACCTCCTTTCTTCCACTGCCATGTAGACACCTATGCAAGAGTCTGTGAAACAGCTCCTGTTCACAGCCTGGATTCTGTTATAATCTTGCCACACAGTGCCAAGTTGGCCAGTAAACCTTTGGAGAGTCCGGACCTAGTGTCATGCTCAGATGAGAGGGGACAATGGGACAAACACTTTGGCTATATCTCACTGGTTAGGTGGACGACTGAATTACTATCCACACACGTTCACTGTTATAAAATACTCATGAAAATGAATGTTAAAACTTCCCTTTCTCTTTTCTTTGTTCTGCGGTTGTGACAGGCAAAAATACTCTCTGTAGGCTCAGAATGAGTATTGACTGCTACAAAAGAAATGCAAAAAAGAACAAACAGAACAGGGAGTGGAGAATGTGTTCCACACTATTAATAAAGAAGAAATTCAAAATCAAAGAAATGGTTCTTTTACTTGTCAAGAAAATTAAGTAATATAAGTGTTGACTTAAAACATAGATAACTTATCCTTTCTCTAATAGGCATGGAAGGGATGATTGGACAGGAAATTTATTTAGTTGGTAAACAAAACAGGACAAATTTTAGAAATTTTATTTAAAAAAATGAGTTTTCAAGACTCTGGGAAAGAGACTCATTAGCTTTCATGTGGTGTAAACATTGCTGACTGGAAAACAGTTCTGATCATTCATTAATGAAATATATTTGCGTTCTGTTTACAATGTGACAGGGACATTTTCAGGTGCTAGAAAAAAAAGGGTAGGCAAAGACTTGCCCTTATAAAATTTACATTTTAATAAATAAGTGATTAGCTAAAAATATGAAGATTGAACCACATTTAACCAATGTTTGATTAATTAATAAACCTGGTTTACCAGATAGACTGAAACTAATAGAAGAGAAAGTGGGTAAGAGCCTCAAACAAATGAGCACTGGGGAAAATTACTTGAACAGAACACCAATGGCTTATCTTCTGAGATCAAGAATCGACAAATGGGACCTCATAAAATTGCAAAACTTCTATAAGGCAAAGGACACTGTCATTGGGACAGATTTGGAAAAGTTCTTTATCAATCCTACATCCATTAGAGGGCTAATATGCAATATCTACAAAGAACTCAAGAAGTTAGACTCCAGAGAATCATATAACCCCATTAAAAAGTAGACAATAGAGCTAAACAAAGAATTCTCTATTGAGGAATATTGAATGACTGAGAAGTACCTAAAGAAATGTTCAACATCCTTAGTCATCAGGGGAATGCAAATCAAAACAACCCTGAGATTCCACATCACACAAGTCAGAATGGCTAAGATCAAAAACTCAGATGACAACAGATGCTGGCGAGGATGTGGAGAAAGAGGAACACTTCTCCATTGTTGGTGTGATTGCAGGTTGGTACAACCACTCTGGAAATAAATCATCCTGGAGATTCTTCAGAAAATTGGACATAGTACTACCTGAGGACCTAGCTATACCACTTCTGGGCATATACCCAAACCATGCTCTAACTTATAACTAGGACACATGCTTCACTATGTTCATAGAAGCTTTATTTATAATAGCCAGAAGATGGAAAGAACCCAGGTGTTCTTCAACAGAGGAATACATAGAGAAAATGTGTTATATTTACACAATGGAATGCCACTCAACTATTAAAAACAATGGCTTCATGAAATTCTTAGTCAAATATCTGGAACTAGAAATATCATCCTGAATGAGGTAACCCAATTACAAAAGAACATACTCACTCAGTATGTACTTACTGATAAGTGGATACTAGCCCAAAAGCTTGGAATACTGAAGATACAATTCACAAACCACATGCGACTCAAGAAGAAGGAAGACCAAAGTGTGGCTGTGTCAGTCCTTCTTAGAAAGGGGAACAGAAATACTCACAGGAGGAAATATGGAGACAAAGTATGGATCAGAGACTGAAGGAAAGGCCATCCAGAGACTGCCCCATTTGGGGGATCCATCCCATAAACAGACACCAAACCCAGACAATATTGTAGATTCCAAGACATGCATGCTGTCAGGGGCCTGATATAGCTGCCTCCTTAGAGGGGCAGATACTCACAGACAACCACTGAACTGAGAATGGGGTTCCCAACTGAGGAGTTAGAGAAATGACTGAAGGAGCTGAACTAGATGGAACTAGAAATATCATCCTAGAAGGGGTTTACAACCTCATACGAAGAACAATATAGACCAACCAGACCTCCCAGAGCTCCTAGGGACTAAATCATCATCCTAAGAGTATACAGGGATGGACCTATGGTTCTAGCTGCATATGTAGCAGAGGGTGGCCTTGTTGGTCCTTGGCCCTGTCAAGACTTGATGCCCCAGTGTAGGGGAATGTTATGGAGAGAAGGTGGGAGGTTGTGGGTGGGTGGATGAGAGATCACCCTCTTAGAAGCACGGGGGGTGCGAGGGTTGGAATAGCGAGTTTCTGGAGGGAAATCAGGAAAGGAGATAACATTTAAAATGTAAATAAAAAATTCAATAAAAGAAAAAAAGTATAAAAAATAAACCTGGGTTACATAAACTATATCATCTCATTAATTTATAAATCTACATACTAATATAAGGGTTAGCCTATGAACCAGTCCACTGGCTGCTTGGTTTTTTGTAAATAGAACTTTATTGGCACACAGCCACATGCCATTTGTTGATATATTTATCTGTAGTCTTTTTTGAGCTGTGAACAGAGATGAATAGTTGTAATGAATACCATGTGGCCTGTAATAAGTAAAATATGTCTCTATATTACTCTTTGTGTCCTTCAAAAAACATTTTTCACTTGGAGTTGAGCAGGAGGGAGCATGGAGACTAATGGGGTGAAAAATATGAGCAGACTACAATGATATGTATGAAATTATTGTATAAAACTCATGATTTTGTATATTAATGAAAAATCATTCAAAAAAGTATGCTCCCTGGTGTGGTAGATTATGCCTTGGGAGGTTGTGATGGTTTGAATAGGTATGGCCCCCATAGACTCATGTGTTTGAAAGCTTGGTCTATAGGGAGGGGAACTATTAGAAGGCATGGCCTTGTTGGAGTAGGTGTAGCCTTTTTGGAGGATGCGTGTCACTGTCAGGGCAGGCTTTGAGGTCTCCTATGCTCAAGCTAAATTCATTGTCCCCTACAGTCTCCTGTTGCCTGCAGATCCAGATGTGGAACTCTCAGCTCCTCCACCACCTTGTCTGCCTGCATGCTGCCCTACCTCCTGCCATGATGATATGTAACTGTAAGTCACCCCAATTAAATTTAGGGTAAAGTATTTATAGGTACAAACTTGACAAGGTCACCAGGGAAGCCACCCCAGAGTGACAAGACAAAACATGTATTTAAAGACCAAAGGTAGGGACTTACACTGAACTGGTTTTACAGGATTTCTGCCCACACTGGCCATAGGAACAGAAAGTCCATAGTCACCCAAGTCAGGATAAAATAGAAGATGGGTCAAAATCTGGAGCAAAGTAAATGTCAACATCAATACTACTATCATATTGTGTTTGAGAACAATTAATAAAACCTTAGGATTTCCATACACTTCTGCCACTTTCCGTTTTACGCAGTGGACTTCTGACCTCTCTTTCACTTTTTTATCCTTTCCTTTTATTCATCATGCTATAGCCTTTCATGATCACAGCATTTCCTTTAATTCCCATGTATTAGTTCTAGCACCCATCATTTTGGTGCTACCACACAAATGTTCCTAGTATGTGATTAGGGAAGAGAGGGTAGGAGGAAGCTCTTCTAAGGTTACAAAGCCTTGTTTTGTCATCTGCCTGACTCGGCAAGCTTTCAATCCACATTTGAAGCCATTTAATCCCTGGCTGTACATTCAGCACAAATTCCCAGACCAATGTCCCACAAATAGTAGGAATTTGAGAAAATTTGACCAACAATGTCATATCAGGTCAACCTACTCTTTGTTCTATGACTTTGTACAATCGGAAAATATATAATTATTCTTATGACTGAATTTGTTCCAGAATATCAACTCTCCTTAGTCTCAGATAAGTGGATTTTAATCTATCATGTATCTATATATGTATATATGTACATATGTATGAATGGATCTATTTATCCATCCACCCACCCATCTATCATGTATCATGATCTGCTCTTGTGTCTTAGTGCCCTAGAGCTTGGAATTAGTGGTAAAAGATGTAACTTTAATATTAAGCTCTTGCCTTTATTCACTTGGTAGCTGAGACTAACCTTTGAAGCAAATTCTTTATGGTCTTGCAACTTGACCCAAATGAGAGGAAATTTTTATGAAGCACTAAAAATAAATTTTCTAGCCAGGCATGGTAGTATACATCTGTAATCTCAGACTAGGGTAGCTGAGGCTGGAGGACTAGAATGAACTAAAATCTATTTTAGGTACATATATAGTTCCAGGCCAATCTTCCTGGGCTGCATAGCAATGACTTGTCTTAAATGTTCTTGTTGTTTTCTCCTCCATGTGGAGGTCCTACCGAGATAGGAAAGAAAGGAGTTCCTGAAGGATGGCCCCGAAGACTGACCAGCAGGTAAGAAAAGAGGGGTGAATTGAATATGGGTACCACTCAAGCTTGCAGCTTGTGGATCAGCTGGTTGACCTGTTAAAACAGCAGGGGACTGATATAAGGTTAAAACAACTAAAAAAGTCATTACAAGTCTAGAAACTACAAGCTTAGAATAACATTCGGGAGGGTTGAATGTTCCTGATTGGCTGTTGGTAAAGGACACTCTACTGAGTGAAAATACCAAAGTGAAAGAACAAATGGCTGACATTAATAGAACTTTTGAAATAGCATAAGACGACTGTTCCAAAAAATCTTTACAGGTGTCTGATGATTCTTCCTCTGATGAGTCAATCTCTTCTTCCTCAGGAAAGGAGGAGAAGAAACTAGAGAAAGAGATAGAGGAATTGTTTAAGAAACTGAAAAGGTATAAAGTAAAGAGAAATGTTTGAGCCCCTCCAAGACTAATCCTTTATACCCTGATTTGGAAAAATTGGCCTGGGCTGCCCTAGAGGGTATTTTAGGGGGAGTCACATATCCAGTGATTGAGACTCAGAACCCTCAGGGTCAGTTGATGAGGGAACACAATCCCTTGAATTTTGAGGATGTAGAAACTATTGAGAGAGGCAGTGACAGCTTATTAACCTCATGCTCCTTTAACTCAGGCCATCTTTGAATCCTTTGCAATTCTAAACTGTACACCCTCCAATTGGTAACAGTTGTGTGGAGTGGTGCTTTTTGGGGGGGGAGATTGTCTCAGATCAAGAGGAGAATGTCTGGAGCAGTGCACCCAGACAGCTCCAAGAGATGCTGCTGCAGGATGGGGGAGGGACATTTTACATGATATGGGAGCAGTGGTTACCACCCAACCAGTACGAGGATGCTGCAAAAACAGGGATTTGCCCCCGGTAAGGGTTTTGGTAGGTACCTACAAGGGGACTCTCAATCTGTGTCTGATGTGACCTAGTTATTTGAGACCATGCAGATGGGACAGGATTAGGAAGTTTATCATGGAGGCCACTGCTAAGTTGCCTCCTGTTATGATTCTGTATGGGTGGAACAGTGGCCCCTTTCCTCTGAAAAATCGGAGGCAGCACATAAACTTGTACAAGAATAGTTATAGACAGGACACATTGTTCCCTCCACTTCTCCCTGTAATGTTTTTTTGTGGTCCTCTTACATACCTGGATGCTGCTCCTCTGATGTTAAGACGGGGGTAACTTTTAATTCCACTGCCTCTTGGAATATGTCTGTCACTTTTGAAGGTTTCCTTAAATTTGAAATAGTAGGTTTAGTAAAAATTTTAATATCTCTTCCTTCACCTGTGTAATTCCTCCATTTTTCTTTGTGGCTTGGAATGGTACTAATGCTGGAGATAGTCTTAACTGTTCTTCGCAGGAATGCCATCTACGAAGCTGCTGGGGATCAGGGGACTCTGCCCTGGTTGTGCAGATCCCAGGCATAGTTCCATTGTCTGTCAATCATTCAGGAGAAAATCAACTCATCCTGACCCATCATAAGAGAGACTTTGGCATCACTGCTGCTCTTGGCACCTCCTCCTTGGGCATTATTGCTCTTGGAGCTGGCCTTGTGTGTGCATTTTTTCTTTGTCACCTGGGCAGAAAACAAGCCCAGAACCAAGCTGTCAGTCTACAGATAATGTTATCTTTGGCTAAGGGCAACCCATCAGCTCAGATATGGCTGAGCATGTATAAAAATTAGATGGCCAAGGATGGGTAAAACCATGGGGGTGTCTGTCAACCTAAGACAGGGGGACCATGAGGCTTGGGTGGACTGCCCAAAGATGGGTAAGGCAGACACTGACATCCATGAGTCACCTAAGACAGGTACTAATTTTTTTTTTTTGGTTCTTTTTTTTTTTGGAGCTGGGGACCAAACCCAGGGCCTTGCGCTTCCTAGGCAAGCGCTCTACCACTGAGCTAAATCCCCAACCCCTACAGGTACTAATTTATAAATAAAAAAGAGGGAATTTTGGGGCCTAACCCCCACCCCTATGGGATGAGTTGCTCTGCTAGTTTGTTGCCCAAGGCTGTAGCACACAATGTAGCGACTGTGGTTAAAACAGCCAAACAACAAAGTCCTGAGTCATTTCCATGTTCCTGTTTTTAATCCCGAGAACATAAACTTGTTTTTCCACTGTGGCTCTGTCACAAGTAGAGGGACTTTAATCCAGCAACATGCCTGTGTGATCAGCCGAAATGTAGATATGCCCCTGACTACAGTATAACCTAGCTGGAATACAGACCTGCTCTTTAATCCCAAACAATGATGGTAAAGTTAGTTTTTAGAAGGAAAGAGCCATATTTGAAAGTGATGCCTAATTGAGGGCCAGACAAAGTGATGAGCCAGAGAAAGAGTTGACAAAATGAGTAAGAGTTAGGATATGCCCAACTCTCATGAGAACAGACAGGAAGAAGAGGAGAGGAGAGGAGAGGAGAGAGAGAGAGAGAGAGAGAGAGAGAGAGAGAGAGAGAGAGAGAGGGAGAGAGAAGGGGTTTTACTGGGATATTTTTACAGAAACAGGTTATAGGTGAAGACAGAAAGAACCAAGAATAAGAAGGAGCCAGAAGATTAGAACAGATTGCCAGTTTCTGAGGCCAAGCAAATCAGTTTAATCTGAAGCTGAGAGAAGCCAGTTTGAATCAGTCAGCTTAGAGAGGAGTTTGAGCCAGAACAGCTGAGTTGAACTAGCCAACCAGAGTTCAGAAAGGGCTAGAATGGCTAAGTTTATGCAACAGTAAATCTCTGAGATGATAATTACATCTGGTAAATAAAAGATACTTTTCTACCTCTATTTGCACCTCATTGAAGTGAGTATCACACGAGCAAGGATTTAGAATTGGTCTGGTTTACATAAGGCAAATATCACTGCTTTCTACATAGTTGTAAGGTTGTAGAAAGTAGTAACCTTGAATTCTTTTCTTTGCTCATTGAACTTGTAAGTATGGCTGCAGAAAAAGAATGGCAACAGAAAGGACAAACACAAATCTATGGGATGATCAATATTTTCTAATTAAAAAATCTTAGTCTTGTTATGTAACCTGGGCTGGTCTTTAATGGTTATTATTATTATTATTATTATTATTATTATTATTATTAATAATATGTTTTTAAGACAGGGTCTCTATATGTAGTCCTTGTTGACCTTAACTCATAGAGATCCTCCTGCCTCTGCTGAGTGCTGTGATTAAAGGTGTTCATCATCACACAGGCTCTGGCCTTGAACTTTTGCTAATCTTTCACCTGTATATGACACCACACCTGGTTTTTATGTAATTAATATTTTACCTTTTGAGACCATGGCCAGGTGCATGCTGTATAATCCATGCTGTCCTCTAATGCAGTAGGATCTTCTTGTCTTACCCTCTCTATGTACTAGGGTTACAGTCCTCGGCTGTACTATATTTGGTTTATACTTAAGTCTAAAGTCAGATACTACAAGTGAGCTCTGGTTACTATCGGGCAATACTGTTTTTTATTTATTGAGCAAATTTGTCCCATCATTCTTTGGTTTGGTGAGTTCAAATCTCATGACAACTTCTCCTCAGTTATCTGACTTTAGGCCTCTACCCCATCCCACTCCCATACCCATACCTCACAGTCTGCCACAAATCTTGATAGAGGAAGAAGTCTGCTCCATGGGTTGAGCATCAAATTCACTCAATGACAGGCGGCTCTACTACTCCACGTTTTCTTCAGCTGTCTCCTCCTTAGTGAGTGGCTTCTTATCCCTGCCCTTGGCCCTAAGAAGTAATTTCCCTTTCTACCATCAATCTTCAACCATTTGTGTGTGTGTGTGTGTGTGTGTGTGTGTGTGTGTGTGTGTGTATTGGATTTATATGTAATAATAAGAAAGCTAATAAATGACAAACACACACACTGCAAACAGCCCAACCTGGATCATGAGTCTCCTCAACTCCAGACCTTTCTCTTGCTTTTTTACAGCTCAAAATGCTTGAGAAAATTACCTATAATTTTTTTGTCTTTGTTTATTAGTTTTTCTGCTATGAATAGTTTTCTGGTCACACAATCTGCATCCTTCCAAAGAACTGCCCTAATTGCTTCCAGCAAGATCTCCACAAGCATCCATGCCCTCAGGGTAAGCCCTAGACCTCTTTTCTTGACCCTTGAAGGAATTTGACATGTCATCACTCCCTCCTTCTGAAAAACATTCTCGCTAATTGATGTCTTAGGAAGTGCACTCTGGAGGTTTTGACTCTCAGGCCTTTTGATTCAGACTCTTTTGTTGTTTTTTCCATCTCAACCTTCACTTTTATTGTACTCAGGATAAGTAGGCAATTTTTTTTAATATCAGTCTTTCGATTTACTGTTATATACTAGTAGTCTTGATCTATTTGTATTACTTGAATAACCGTAAGCTTGCAAGAAACAGTTACATACAAACACACACATGTGCACAAATTTTTAAAAACAGCATCTTGTTCTCTAAGCAACTAAAACCATTAGCTGTATTTTGAGGGGGTTACAGACATTGTGAGCTGCCATATGGGTGCTGGAAATCAAGTCTAGGCCTTCTAAAAGAATAGTCAGCTCTTAACCACTATTATATCTCTCTAGCCGCAAATGGGTTATTTCTTGATGGGAAGCAGCCCTTAGGATGGTGTGTGATATGAATTCATATATGGATTCAACTAACTGTGTAATGAAAATAATTGGAGGAAAAAATGTATCTGAATAGAATATCTACAGGTCTGTTTTTCTTGTCAATATTCCCCAAACAAAACAGCATGATAGCTGTTCAGATGGTATTTGCAATGTATTAAGTAAAAAGCAATCTTGAGATGATATCAGGAATCAAGGATGATGTGTGTGGCTTGTTTTATACAAATCTGGAAGCACCTCCAGAGCTGTTATTCTTGGCAGTCCCAGATCCAATTCCCATGGATACTGAGTGGCAACTTGTCTCAAATATCCTTTCTATTCATTAAGAGTGATTGGGAGTTCAACTGCTGGTTGCTCCAATCTTGACTTTGCACCAAATTTGACAAGAGAACATTCTATCTATCTATCTATCTATCTATCTATCTATCTATCTATCTATCTATCTATCTAATCTATATATTTATTGGCTATATTCAGATAGAGTCTCAACTGTAGTCCTGATTTCAGGATTTTAATATGTAGATCAAGCTAATACTGAAAATTTTGCTTCAACCTCTGTTGTGCTGGGATTACAAATGAGAGCCACTGTGACCAGCTGGACAAAACTCTGGAGCTCTAATACCTGGATCCAAATACTGTCTTTCCTGAGAAACAACTTGGTTCAATTGAGATATCCTATTAAAAAGTAATGGGTCTGTTTTTTACTCTATTACAATAAACCAGCTTTTCGTGAGAAGAGATTTAGAATCTGTACACTGGCACAAGTTCAAGAGCTGTCAGAAATTCATAGAGAAACTGTCTTAATGAAATAAAATAAATACAACACGAAATCAGGGAATTGATGGAAAGACAGGTAACAATTTCTGTATTTGGAGCAGGTAATAAACCCCATACCTTTCACAGTGCTTTCTGGACTTTGGGACATGCTCCAGAAACATAGAACATGTCTCAAATCTGTTAAGACAAAATTGTTAGATTTTTTTTTCTCTGCTCTTGCTACTACCTGAGGTATTATCATGTCTTCTGTTCCAGAGATTTCTGCACAGCTCCCTTTCACGTTTCATTTTAACTTACAATTTTCAGTTTATGTGTCTGTTTTCTTCTACTCTTTAACTATTTAAATAAAAAGGAAGAAAGGGAAGGAAAGAAGAAAAGGAGGAAAGAAAGGAAGAAAGAAAGGAAAGAAGGAAGAAAAGTTTTAATCCATCTTTAAATTCCTAAATAGCTATTTAATTCAGTGCCTAGATTTCAGAAAGGAGTGAGGTGCTGGGAAGGGAGGAATACATCACTTCAGTGGTGTAGCTATGGTAAGTTGCAATGCTCCAGTAAACAATACCTCATCCATGATTCCATCCATAACCTTAATTAAAAATGAATAAAATGGGGGTTAATGAACAAGTAGAATATTCATCCAACAGCCTTCCTGGGATCCTACTGTGGCTGTCTTCTAGAATATCCTAACACTTATTGTCCCTTTCATTTTCAGATTTGAGATACACTTGCTTTAAATTGCATAAGTAGCTTTTGCCCACTTCATATATTTTACTAAATCGTAGTATGGTTTTGCTATCATTTATACTTTGTCCTTCTAGGCTCTCAAACTAGGTTCCCATGACCCATAAGGCCCACGTTTTTGTGTATATGAAGCCAGAGACACCTATCTTCTTGTATTATCAGATTGAGTCAATTTATTCTTTGGGACATAATATTTATATTAAAACAGAGACATATTATAGAGGTAAGGCAAAATTTAGAATTACAGAAAAAAAGGTTTCAGGGAATGAAATTTCAAGTCAATGTTGAGGTAGGACAAGAGAATTTGATAAAAACTTGTATGTATTAACTGTGATCCGTGTACACTCCTGGTGATGTTAAAATGAAAAAATACAAACAAATTAAGAAAATTATAAAACATCATCAGAGTTCAGTTCATTAGATGCAATACTTAAAAATAACCAAGTGATAGCAGCTTTAATAAGGAAGAAAAAAATTGCTAAATTGCCTCCCAGGCAAACATAATAGAGTGAAATCTTCATCACCTTCTTGAGTCATTTACGATGGGACATGAGAGTAGCCTTCCAAATGTTGAGGTAGAAATAGTGCCTAGTGTGTCTAGATTTAAGACAATAAGATTTGAATGTTATACATTAGGAAATCAGTACAACCCCTACCTCATCGCAAAATGAGTAACTACAGTCCAATTTAAGGAATTTCCAGAAGACTTTTAAAGCGCTGTTGGAAAATTATTATTATTTTTATTAACTTGAGTATTTCTTATTTACATTTTGATTGTTATTTCCCTTCCCGGTTTCCCGCCCAACATCCCCGTAATCCCTCCCCCTCCCCTTCTTTATGGACTTCCCCTCCCCATCCTCCCCCCACTAACACCCTCCCCCCAACAATCACGTTCACTGGGGGTTCAGTCTTGGCAGGACCAAGGGCTTCCCCTTCCACTGGTGCTCTTACTAGGCTATTCATTGCTACCTATGAGGTTGGAGCCCAGGGTCAGTCCATGTATAGTCTTTAGGTAGTGGCTTAGTCCCTGGAAGCTCTGGTTGGTTGGCATTGTTGTTCATATGGGGTCTCAAGCCCCTTCAAGCTCTTCAAGTTCTTTCTCTGATTCCTTCCACGGGGGTCCTGTTCTCAGTTCAGTGTTTTGCTGCTGGCATTCGCCTCTGTATTTGCTGTATTCTGGCTGTGTCTCTCAGGAGAGATCTACATCCGGCTCTTGTCGGCCTGCACTTCTTTGCTTCATCCATCTTGTCTAATTGGATGGCTGTATATGTATGGGCCACGTGTGGGGCAGGCTCTGAATGGGTGTTCCTTCTGTCTCTGTTTTAATCTTTGCCTCTCTATTCCCTGCCAAGGGTATTCTTGTTCCCCTTTTAAAGAAGGAGTGAAGCATTCACATTTTGATCATCCGTCTTGAGTTTCATGTGTTCTAGGCATCTAGGGTAATTCAAGCATTTGGGCTAATAGCCACTTATCAATGAGTTCATACCATGTGTGTTTTTCTGTGATTGGGTTGCCTCACTCAGGATGATATTTTCCAGTTCCAACCATTTGCCTATGAATTTCATAAAGGCATTGTTTTTGATAGCTGAGTAATATTCCATTGTGTAGATGTACCACATTTTCTGTATCCATTCCTCTATTGAAGGGCATCTGGGTTCTTTCCAGCTTCTGGCTATTATAAATAAGGCTGCTATGAACATAATGGAGCACGTGTCTTTTTATATGTTGGGGCATCTTTTGGGTATATGCCCAAGAGAGGTATAGCTGGATCCTCAGGTAGTTCAATGTCCAATTTTCTGAGGAACCTCCAGACTGATTTCCAGAATGGTTGTACCAGTTTGCAATCCCACCAACAATGGAGGAGTGTTCCTCTTTCTCCACATCCTCGCCAGCATCTGCTGTCATCTGAGTTTTTGATCTTAGCCATTCTCACTGGTGTGAGGTGAAATCTCAGGGTTGTTTTGATTTGCATTTCCCTTATGACTAAAGATGTTGAACATTTCTTGAGGTGTTTCTCAACCATTCGGCATTCCTCAGCTGTGAATTCTTTGTTTAACTCTGAACCCCATTTTTTAATAGGGTTATTTGTCTCCCTGCGGTCTAACTTCTTGAGTTCTTTGTATATTTTGGATATAAGCCCTCATGTTTTTTTGTTTTCTGTCATGGCTAACCACAGCAAGGCTCACATACGTTCTTTCTTCACCAAGAGATGCCTAAGCCTTGATTTTGAGAGCTTCACTTTCTATGGAGATCATAAGAGGAAAATTATTTTGGTACACAGTCACCAGAAGAGGTCATTTTCCACTGCATGAAACTAACGTTCCTCCATCCCGGGGCAGTAGACTTTTAGGTACATTCGGTTCTTTGAATGAAGATGTTTATGAAAGGTTTATGAAAGTAGAAGCCATAGAGCGTTAAATGGCTAAAGATTCTTCCTTTCATATAGTCTTTTACTTTGGATTCATTAAATAAAAATACCCAGGGACTTTCTCCAAAGTCATTCTACTATAAATAGGCAGTGATAATATAATAAACAAGTGTGGAATGAAGTCGTTTAATGTGCTTCAGGGCCATAGGGAATATCTTTTCTGTCTAGGTTTATTCAGCAATGTTTGTATCATATATTGTACATAAATTTATTCAAGGAGAGTGTATCATAGGTAATGCAATTCAGGACAAACTTTAAACTTTTGCCTAGCTTCTCTCTTAGTAAATTGATGGAATGAAAAAAAAATAGACTTGAAAACATGAAGCACGAGTTATCTTAAATCCTAGATTTCTTCAATGAAGTAGGGCAAAAGTGTTAGAAGAAAAAAAAATTGCTCATTTCATTAGTGGCCAACAGAAGTTACTGATTTACTTGAAGTAAACCTTGTGTTACTGATATATATATATATATATATATTTTTGTGTGTGTGTCTAGACATCCAAATTCTCTACTGTAATTCAAAGAATGTGGACCCAGTTTTGATGACATAGCAGTGAAGAAAAATTAAATGTAATAAATTTTCAAATAATCCTCTTTCAAAGTCATTAAAAAACAAAGTTAAAACGATTTCAATAAAGGGTGTACATATTTTCCAAACAGTGTGACTGGGTATTTTAAAAATAAAGCAACAATTAGAAGCTCCACTCTAAGTGCCTTGGGAGATTTTATTTATATCACTTAAAAATGATTGTATTCATTCAAACTATTTGTCTGACCTAGTAATGACACTGAAGTCACCAATGCCTTTACATTGGCAGTGGACACAGATGGTTAGAAACATCACTGAGGTATGAATAGTAAGATGAAACCGGAAACTTGCTAGCTTAGCAAGAACAGTGTAGTTAGGAGATTTGGAATTGTGTTTGCCGAGCAGGTGACATGGAACAGAAAGCCAAATAAAAATACTATCTTAAGTTCTATAATGATCTACAGAGATGTGGATTTTTCTGCAGTGACCCTGTGGGTTTCATATGTATATTCCTTGGATCAAGTAGTACAGTGCAATTTGACTGACGGATGGAAAGGATAAGATTTTAGTCTAAGTTCTGAGGAAACAATCTCATAAAGAAACTTAGATGTAAACCCACCCTTCTTAGCTATCTTTCTTAGAAAGTCATGTTCTTGGGGGTACTTGTCCATACAAGCTTGCCTGTTACTTTTCCTCTCGAAGTCATTGGTCATATACATCGAGTCTTCTGTAACCTTAAGATTTAAGGAAAGAAATGACAGAGATATATTTTCTCCTGTTGTGTGATTCCTGATTTTCCCTGAGGCTGCAGTTGAGAACTATCTTAAAGTTGCCAAGGAGGAAGGCAGTGGTAGCTTCAGCAAACAGCAAGATTTTCCAATTCCCAATAATTCCAGGTTATTTCCCAACCAATGCTAACATTTTGTTGATTCTTACAGTAAATGTTTTGGTCAATAAAGGCCCTCATATTGGGGGAGTCATTGAATTTTTGTTTCCATTTCTTGTTGAACCTCAAATGTGAGGAAGTTGAACTTTTCTGATAGCCTTTGCCCTTCTCTCCTGAAGAAGCAACCTGACAGCAAAGACAGAGATTCAAAATCACCAACACTCAGTTCTGGGAATTTAAACATGCACTCACTGTGGCTTTAAGGACCAGGAAACTCACAAAGTATCGACTTGTATTATTTTTAAATGCTTGTGAAATACCTACCACATGGAAAGCACTTTTTAAAATAACTTTTAAATTTTAAAATTATTAAGCCCATATAAGAGCAGGGGATAAGAACTCTGCTTCAACCAATGCCCTATTTCCCATTTTTTTCCCAGCGTATATTTAATATTCATGCGTGGAATATAAAGATACTTTAAAAATAACCATTATCACACAGAGGAAATTGGAATTAGTTCAAGTGGAAATATTTAAAGTGTGTGCACTTTAGATACTTCATTTGGCGTGGCAGAACCATGCCCAGAGAAAAACACAAAGCTGAAATAAGCCAGTCCTCCTGTGCTTTTCCAGGAGCTCAGCCCAACTCCATGGAGAAACAATCCAGGACACTCCAGTAAAACTGTCCTTCCCTTTTTGGTCCTTTATGGGGTTCCAGGTATCTGAATGCAGATGTGAAACAGTTTGTGTATAACTCACTTTCTTGGGAACAGTATATTGGGCATTCATGTCTCCAGGGAGGCTAATGGTGGAACCTTCTGGGAGGCAAAACCTGAAGACTATGATAATTGATAAGAAATTCTTTCCAGCCAATCCTAATACAGAGTTAGTATTTTTTTCCCATCCAACCATCCACTTATTTATTCACTTTCATCCCAATATCAGCTGCCCTCCTCCCACTCCCCCTTCACACAGCTCCTCCCTCTATGGCCTCCCATTCTCCTCTGAGAAGAGGGAGGCTTCCTGGTAGATCAAGTCACTGCAGGACTAGGTGCAGCCTCTCTCCTGAGGCCAGACAGGGCAGCCCAGTTAGGAAAATGGGAACCAGAGTCTGGCAACAAATTCAGGGGCAGTCCCCACTCCATTTGTTGGGAGAACTGCATGAAGGCCAAGTTGCATAGCTGTATGTGCTTGGGGCCTAGGTTCAGCCTATGCTCTCTTTTTGGTTGATGATTCAGTCTCTGGGAGCTTCCAAGGGGCTAGATTAGTTGACACTGTTGATCTTCCTGTGGAGTCCCTGCCCCTCCATCCTTTCCCCTAATTCTTCTGCAAGACTCCCTGAGATCCAGCTAATGTTTGGCTATGGGTCTCTGAGTCTGTTTGCATTGTCTGCTTGGTGGAGTCTCTCAGCAGACAGTTCTGATTGATTAATTGATGACAAGATTTCACATAGATGAGGCTTGTTTTGAATTTGTAATGTAGCAGAGGCTGACCTTGAACTCCTGACCTTCCTACTGCTTTCTCCCAGTGCTGGGACTCCCATTATATGGACCACCATGTCTGGACCAATTTCGTCTGATAAACTGGTTTCTCATATTTGTATCTATGTCAGAGGTAGGTGACAGCATTTTCTCACATTAAAACACATTTTAATTTCTACCTGTTGATTGATTTTACTAATATATTTATTTCTGAATGCTTTGTCTTTTTGTTATTCAACAGGCTTTGTTTCTGGAGTGCTACTATGGACATTTTGTTTTTTTTTTTTTCAAAATACAATTTTATAAGCATCCTTTGAAAAATATAATAAATACAGGGCTTAATGTAGCTCAAGATTAGAGCATGCTATGTAGCTGAAGATGGCTGAGGATGGCTTTGGACTTCTGATCAGCCTGCTTTTACCTCCCGAGAGCTGGGTGTACAACCATGTACAGTTTCATATGGTGCTAAGTATCAAACTAGGACTTCATACAAGGTAACCTAATGTTCTGAGATACATCTCTAGCCCATGAGGCTTTTGAAATATATACAAAGTTAGCTTTCAAAATGTTAAATATACCATATTAGAAGGACTCGCTAGTAGTAGCATTTAGCAATACCAACAGAAGAGAAGATTTTAGAGTTTTATGGCAAAGACTGATCTTTGAACGACATGGCAGTTATATTAAAACAGAACAGCCTGTCTTGGCCAGGGAGTAGAAAGAGCAAACTCTTAGTTGTTGGGAGTCAGTCTTTTTAAGAAGCACAGTAGGGAATCAATAAAAAAATATTTTTGAAGTAAAATCAGTGCAGAGTCAAGGAAGAAGGGGTTTCGTGGGTTAGAAGTAGTCAGTGTGGCATTGAGAAAGACTTTGGTCCTCACTATCAAAATCTGTAGTTAGAACAAAGAGAAGGGATGGTGGGGAAAGTCTCCTCAATTTGGCAGGCCTCAGTGACATCAGAAGCTCCAGTGAGACCTATGGAAGACACATCAAGCTTTGAGGTATTAAGGGATTGGTACGGAGGGTTCAGAAGCTAAATATGGACAACGGCTTCTAGAATATTAGGGCTTTTAGAGAACGTGTTGGTGTGAGAGAGGTTGATTCTTCTAAAGAAAGAAGAAATAACCAATTGCAGGCATTCAGCATTGGGAAAAACAGCTGGGACTGGATGAAGAAGAGGTAAGAGTGTGAGACGTGCTAATAAGGGCTAACCCATGCTCTCCACAGACTGAGTCACAGGAGCAAGGCAAGTAGGATGATTTGGTTCTGGGTCACGTCCAAGTAGAGAACAGGAAGAAAGAGACTAGAGTGACTAAATGGGGTCAGAAGGACATCAGTCTAGGACAACAAAGCAACAGGAATGGTGAGATATCATTGTGACTGCCTCACCATATTCTGAAAGGCATTGGGATCTACCTTAGGCCAGGAGAGTAGAACAAATCACACAGCTGAAGTGCCTTGAAAAAGCAGGGACTTATTTTCTTATCATTCTGGATGTTACAGGCCCAAGGTCCGGTTGTTGGTAAGCTTTGTTTCTTCTGAAGCTTTTGTCCTTGGCAAATGAACAATTAAGGCAAGATCCTTGGCATCTCTCTCTCTCTCTTTTTTAATTAACTAATTAATTTTGTGTATGAGTACACTGCAGCTGTCTTCAGACACACCAGAAGAGGACATCAGATCTCATTATAGATGGTTGTGAGCCACCATGTGGTTGTTGGGATTTGAACTCAGGACCTCTGGAAGAGCAGTCAGTGCTCCTAACCACTGAGCCATCTCTCCAGCCCTGTGCATCCCTTCTTATTTATTTACCTATTTATTTATTTACTTTCAAAGTCGGGGTATATTTATTTATTTCAGGCTGGACTGGAACTTGCTATGTAGAACATACTGGCCCCAAAGTCACAGAGATCCACGTGCCTCTTCCTTTCTATCACTAGAATAAAGGCATATGCCACGTTGCCCACCTCCCACCTCCCATCCCTTCTTGTCATATGAAATAAGGGCTTACCCAGATGGCCTCATTTTGTCTTCTTTATCTTTAAAATTCCTCCCAGGAAAGTCACACCCTGAGGCCCTAGGGGTTCAGATTTTGACAAACAGATTTTCCAGGGGACACATAGTTCAGTTTAAAGCAAGAAAAACACAGTCAACAATAGATTTTTTAAAAATCTGTTTCTTATTTTTTAAAAGTTGTGGGACTGGAGATTTTCAAAGGTCACTGGGTGCATGATAGGGACAATAGTGATCTCCAAAGATATCTATGCCCAAATCTTGGGACCAGTGAATGTCTAAATCGCTTGGCAAATCAGTCAATCAATCAATCAATCAATCAATCAATCAATTTATCTTTTTCAAAACCAAGCAAGGGTCTCTGCTCCTCCCTGCTCCAGAGGCAGCCGCATCTTCTCGTGTAGTGTCAGCCTTATTGCATAGACAAGATGGGGAAGGTCAGTGTGAACAGATTTGGCCATATTGGGCAACTGGTTACCAGGGCTGCCTTCTCTGCATCTGAAAAAGTGGAGATTGTTGCCATCAATGACCCTTTCATTGACCTCAACTATATGGTATACATGTTCCAGTATGGCTCTACCCATGGCAAATTCAATGGCATAGTCAAGGCTGAGAATGGGAAGCTTGTCATCAACAGGAAATCCATCACCATCTTCCAGGAGCGAGATCCCGCTAACATCAAATGGGGTAATGATGGTGCTGAGTATGTCATGGAGTCTACTGGCAGTTTCACCACCACAGAGGAGGGTGGGGCTCACTTGAAGGGTGGGGAAAAAAGGATCATCATTTCTGCCCCTTTGGCTGATACCCCCATGTTTGTGATGGGTGTGAACCACAAGAAATATGACAACTCACTCAAGATTGTCAGTAATGCATTCTGTACCACAACTGCTTAGCCCCCCTGGCCAAGGTCAACCATGACAACTTTGGTATTGTGGAAGGGCTCATGACCACAGTCCATGCTATCACTGCCACTCAGAAGACTGTGGATGGCCCCTCTGGAAAGCTGTGGCGTGATGGCCGTGGGGCAGCCCAGAACATCATCCCTGCATTCACTGGTGCTGCCAAGGCTCTGAGCAAGGTCATCCTAGAGCTCAATGGGAAGCTCACCGGCATGGCCTTCCGTGTTCCTACCCACAATATATGCGCTGTGGATCTGACATGTTGCCTGGAGAAACCTGCAAAATATGATGACATCAAGAAGGTGGTGAAGCAGGCATCTGAGGGCCCCCTAAAGGACATCCTGGGCAACACTGAGGACCAGATTGTCTCCTGTGACTTTAACAGCAACTCCCACTCCTTTACCTTTGATGGTGGGGCTGGCATTGCTCTCAATGATCACTTTGTAAAACTCATTTCCTGGTATGACAATGAATATGGCTACAGCAACAGGGTGGTGGACCTCATGACCTACATGGCCTCCAAGGAGTAAGAAACCCTGGACCATCCACCCCAGCAAGGTAACTGAGAGCAAGAGAGAGGCAGAGACCTTCAGTTGCTGAGGAGTCCTTGTCCCAACTCAGCCCCCAACACTGAGCATCTCCCTCACAGTTTCTATCCCAGACCCCATAATAAGAGGAGGGGCCTAGGGAGCCCTTCCTACTCTCTTGAATACCATCAATAAAGTTCGCTGCACCCCTCCCCAAACAAAACAAAACAAAACCAGGCAAGGGGTTTGAAGTCACAAGGTTATCCTGAATAACCACTCTGGCATTTCATGTCTCTGGGAGATTAGGCACTTCCTCTCTCACTAATCCCTGAAGGGGATAGGAACTCCACAGGAAGACTAACAGAGTCAACTAACCGGGACCCTTGGGGCTCTCAGAGTCTGAACCATCAATCAAAGAGCATACAAGGGCTGGACCTAGGCCTCTCTGCACATATGTAGTAGTTGTACATTGGGATTTTTAAGTGAAGGACTTTTTCTGCATATAATCTGGGTTAGAATGAAATAAGAATGTGTCTGGGGTGCAGCTCAGTGGGTAGAGTGCTTTTCTAGCATGCAACAGAGCCATGGATTCTGTCATGTTCAGTAGCAGCCCATACTGTATACATAGTGGTGCATGCTTGTAATCGCAACGCTTAAGAGGTGGAGACAGAAGGATTAAAAATTCAAGTTCATTCTCAGTTACAGAGCAAGTCCGAAGCCAGTCTGGGACCCAGGCATGAGAACCTGTATCAACAACAAGAATAATGTAGGACTGTGGAAGAATGGCGTGAGAATTGCAACCCTGGAGGAAGGGTATCAGGGGCTACGGAACATGGTTAGATCCTTGAATGGGGAAAAGTAAGCAAAGAATTCCGCCCGGTGATGCCAGAAAAGGGAACATTGTCTGAGACAGCTTCAGTTTAGCCCAGTAAGAGCTGTGTGGCACTTGTGACTCACACACTGTAACAAAACACATTTATTTTGCCTTAAGTTACTAAATTTGTAGTAATTTGTTGTAGCAGGATTCCAAAGTTAATTTGGTAGGCGCTGGCATCCTTGGAAGTCTATTTTAAAACACTGGCTCTGATGCTATTGTCTGCGTTTCTAACAAGCCCTGAAGTGATGTCAATGTGTCCAGGTTGTGGACCACACTGTGAGCAGCAAGGCCAGGCTGGTGTTTAACCCTTTCTTCAATATCACTGTTGAAAGGATTAAGGAAGAAGGCATTTCTCAGACACTATTTGGATGAGTATTGTTACTAGAGTGGTCTTTTAGTCACAGCCCTGTTGTTTTGTTGCTAAACATAACGCTACTACTTAATAATAGTAAAAAACAAACAAAACAAAAAACCAAAACAAGACAAAACAAAAGAAAACCAAAAACAATGAGCAAAGCAGAGTCTGCACAGGCATAGCGGTCTGCAGGGATGCCAGTGTTTGGAATATTTGGCTCCAGGGTGTCTGTGTGTTTATGAAGCTTGCTGAGGTAGCCTGGCTGACACTTGGCTGATACAAATTGTTTCTCATGACCAACACCTTGGGAGGGATAGCTGCTGCTCGCTATGGGCAGCAGGTTAAGCTCACTTTCTTCTTTCCCAGGGTGGGCATCTCCCTTTGGAGGTGTCACTAAGCTTAAGAAAAAGATTTCGGGGCAAAAGCGCCTTTTGATGTAACCATCTAATGGGACAGTTTCCAGGCGGAGGCTCACTGGGCCGTCTGTTCTGTAAACTAAGAATGGCATACAACCAAAGAGGGTATGTTCCCGGTGACCTGAAGGGTATGTTCCCTGTTTATCTTGTTGTCCCTGGGCACTCTGTAATTATGTGACAGTATATTGTTAGCAGTGTTCCTGCCAGGCACTGGTCAAAGGCTTGGAAGAAAATTATCCAGATATTTAAACAGACGCTGAGCTCCACACTAGCCTGAAACAGAACACCAAGGTGGGCTGGTCTCCATCCTTAGTCACTAACAAACAACAAAAAGCAATATCTCGGATGGAGATGGCTCACCAGTTAAGAACCCCTAGTTCTGGGGGTTGGGGATTTAGCTCAGTGGTAGAGCGCTTGCCTAGGAAGCGCAAGGCCCTGGGTTCGGTCCCCAGCTCCGAAAAAAAGAACCCCTAGTTCTTGGGGAGAACCCAGATTCCATGTACTCACATGGGGTAGCTCACAACCATCTGTAACACCAGTTCCAGGGGATCCGACGCCCTCTTCTGGCCTCTGTAGGCACCTGTGTGCACACCAACACACACAAAACGAAAAGCAAATAAGTCAACTTAAAAAAAGAGTCCTCTTGGGGGAAATCAGAATGGGAAGGATTCAAAGAATGTGGCAGGGACTTGTGATGAGAAATTATCATGCAGATGTTTATGAGGAAGAATGAGGAAAGAACATATGACCCAGGGCTACGTGCAAATCTCATGTAGAGCAACCAGGAGGAGTCACAGACTCTGGAGAAACTACGTGCGTGGTTGGTACGAATCCTAACCAAGAGTCTGCTGAACGGCAGATCCTCCGGCTCTTATTCTTTGACTTTTAAAAACTTTCATTATGAAAAATTCCAAACATTAATATAATAGATCAAAGGCACTCCCTACCTCCCCACCCCTTGCCCTCAGACTCAGTAAATTATCACAATGTGCAGATCCGTCGCTCCATCCACACCACCTGCCCAGTGCCTCCCTGTTCTGTTTCCTTAGCGGATTTTATCAGTGTAGATCTCAGTCATGGGTCATGTGTCTCAGGCAGAGCTAAGTAAGCATCGACACTCCAGGACACAGGGTTCCTGCTGTATTTGTGAACGCTAAGGTATAGGTGGCTCAGAGATATCCCAGGGAACTAGACATGACAGACCAGTTAGTTTTCCCAGCTTTCAAGCAGAGGTGGAGTATGGTTGGATGGGAAGATGCCATTGAACAGCAAGGGGAAACCCTGGAACCATGGCAGTGGGAAGGAACTACATGGAAACATGTCTTTTAAGGATGGTCAAGACTGTCGCTGAGGTTAAGGACTTCATTCCCGGTTAGGGAAGGAGGGGGGTCAACATCCAGAATCTCATACTGTAGGACATAGTTGCCTGGTTGGAACCATTTTTGTCTCTTGGATAAGATGTAGAATCAGTATCTTTTCTGCTTTTACTTAAGTGGGACAGAAGCATCTTCCTTTATTAGAACCTTCCTTCCTTCCTTTCTTTTATTGTTTGTTTGTTTCTTTCTTTCATTGTTTGTTTGCTTGCTTGCTTGCTTGCTTTTCCCTTAAGGCAGGGTTTCTCTGTATAATAGTCCTGGCTGTTTTGGAATTCACTTTGTAGACCAGGCTGTCCCGGTTCTCACGGAGTTCCCCTGCCTCTGCCTGGACTCAAAGGCATGTGCCACTATGTCCCAGCTTCATTTACTAGTTTAATACAAGGTCTTGTACAGCTCTGGTTGGCCTTGACATTGCAGTTATCCTCGCATCTGTATCTGGACCTGGTCTTACAGGTCTACGCTGCTATGCTGGAAGCACTTTTCCCTTAGTAGGTAAGATCTTCAATTAATCAGTCTGAGATACAGTGTCACAGTGCGGTGGATCCTAGGTGCAGCCACTGGTCCTCAGGACTCTCTTGGATTTACATAATTAATTAGAAAATGTTGGGTACTTAGTGTAAGTACCCTACCTAATGTAGGATACTTAGACAATGTATAGCTACTAGGTTGAAGTTTTGCTGATATGTCCCACATTCTTCTTCATCTACTAGTATAGGCTGGGGCAGAATTACAGGAGGGAGAAAAGGAGCTGTTGTTGACTTTGCTGCGTCTCACCCTCGCCCTGCGGTTAGTCATGCTTCTGGTGCTTTCCCTTCGGATATGGGAGCGGGAATCCTGAAAAGCCTTTGTCAGGGTGTTCCTTTAAAAGCACCACTTTTTCCCCCTCTTCTTCTTCCAGTTTTGGCAAGGAAGTAAGCTTTCGCTGTTGTAAAACTTGAAAGTAAAGCCAGGCATGGTGGGCTATACCTGTATTTCCAGCCCTTGGGAAGGAGGCAGAAGCAAGCAGACTGTGAATTTGAGCTCGGCCTGAACTACAAAGCAAGACTTGGTCTCATAAAACCAACCAAGCAATTAACCAACGAAAAGTCAAGCCGAGTCTGAGCCTGCCTGGTATTACGTTTACAAAGTGCCCTGCTCTACTGTATGCACACTGGACCTGTGACGAGTTAGGTCTTTGTGCTTATTGCAGATGACATTGCAAAAGGGTGGCAGGCAAGCTATTGGGTTTTCTCCAAAAGAAAAATCACACGCATAGCATTTAACAAAAATCACGGTAGACTGGGCTTGTTCTTAGCACCAGTCAATGACTAACATCAAGTGGAAATCAGAGGAGAAAGGGAGAATCTTATTCCTAGAGGATGTTTGGTAGCATCAGAGACTATTTGAATTTAATACATTTATTTATTTATTTATTTGTTTATTTATTTATTTATTTATTTATTTATTTATTTATTTATTTGTATTGCAGAGGGTTGTATGTGTGCCATAGCTTGCCTACGGTGGTCTGAGGACAACTTTCCTGAGATTTTCTTTCTAGCCTGAGGTCTGACTTCAGGTCCTCAAGCTTGGGGACATGCTTGAGCCATCAGGTCTGGTTTTCACAGAAAGGGAAGAAATAATGCTATAGATTTTGGGCAAAGTGAGTCTAGGGTTATGGCTAAGCATAGCCTGTGCATGGCATAGTCCTGAAAATAGACTTGTTGATTCAAAACTGTGAATTCGCACTCAGTTACAGAAACTTTGCTATCAAGGTTGTGATTGTGTCACCACTTGCCTGGCATTTTAAAGAACAATGTAGTCCCCCACCCCTCAGAAGAACTGAGCTTATTGATTTATTTATTTACTTATTTAAGAGTCACAGCTTGGTATATAATACAGTCTCGCCTGGAACCCACCGTCCACCCTCCTACCTCAGCCGCCTGAGTGCAAGGAATAAGGATTCACAATTAATTACCGGGAACTCAGAGCAACTTTGTAGCCAAGGCTACCTTGGAACTAACTATCCTCTCGATTCAGTATCCTGAGAGCTAGAATAAAGAATCTCCTTACTATACTTTTAGTCCCAGCACTGAGGAAGCAGAGGCAGGCAGATTTCTGTGAGTTTGAAGCCAGACTGGTCTTTGTAGTGAATTCCAGGGTAGCCAAGGCTGTGTATTCATTCTCTCTCTCTCTCTTTATCTCCCTCTCCCTCCCCCTCCTCCATTGTCCCCTCTCTCTGTCATGTGTACATGTGTTCGGACAAACACACACACACACACACACAGACACACACACACACACACACACACACACACACACACACACACACAAGAATTTCACTATTTTTTTTATTAAGTTGTGCCTAGCAATTCTGTATAATGTAATTTATTTGAAATTTAATGAGTCTAAACAATAAACAATACTATCGGCAGAGGATGGCAGTGTAAATCTGATTCAAAACCAAACACTAAAACTTCTGTTACTGTAGCTTTAGGAAGAAAGTAAAGATGGAAATGTAGTCCTTATTCCTTTATTGTTTCACTTGGAGACCTTAAGGGTTTCAACTGGTTTTGCTCTGTCTGGTCCTAAAGGTCTGTCAGAGGCCTGCACGTTTGGTGTCCTTGCTGAAGACTCCAGCAGCATTCTTCACAGGTGCTGTGGTTCAATGCCTCCATCAATCCTGCTTCTCAAGTCCTTTGCTTGTAAACAGTCTGAAGAGTTACTAGGACCCTTAACACAAGCACCGTACCAGCCTCACACCCCCAGTCTGAAGCCCGTCTCCAGTAGCTAATAAAAGGCAAAAGATTCATGTTATTATTGCCACGTGGGCCCTGACACATACTACTAGTTTCTACATGGATACCTGCTAGAAATTTCTACATCCTTCTCATTCCCATTTAACAACAAAAATAACAACAATGAAAGCCTTCATTTCCAGTTTTAATTTCAAAGCCTGTGTGCCTGGCATTCCTGAAGTGATGATTTAATTTTGGAGTTGAAGATGCACCTTTTAAGCAGGCGGAGGGTTGGGAGGAATTACATACCTGTAATCCCAGTCTTGGGGAAGCTGAGGCAGGAGAATGAAGAGTTCAGGCCCACTACCTACACTACACTATATGACTGTTTTTTTTTTTTTTAAATTCTGGTGGCACAATATCCTCTGTTTCAGCAGGCTGCCACCCATCATCTGTAGCGAATTTTATCTCCAGACATTCTCTGCCTTGTACAGCCATCCTTTGTCTCAATGTTATCTGTCTCCTCTTCTGCCTGGGTGGCATGAGCATCTGGAGAGCTGACGCCCTGACTCCTCTGCTTGACAACTCAAAACAGTGCACGCTCCTGTTTCTGAGGTGCAAACCCTCTCTGCATTTGTTTTGATTTGTAGTTTCTTTCCTTCTAAATTTCAACCCTCAATACTTTTGCATGAATTCCGTCTTATATTTTCTCTCCCTGCCCATAATATCACTGTGGAACTTCTGATACTAAGAATGTTAGCTCTCCCTTGAGGCTCTTCTAATCCTACGTTTCCTGTCTCTGCTGTGGATGATATATTTTGACAAGTGTTTGGTACTGAAAGCTTACTTCACTAGCTTAGACCACGCATGAAAACTTGCAACTTGTCATGACTTGAGTTTCTCTATTACTGAGTTATTGTCCCTCCCAGGTGTTCACAAATGAACCAGTGTCAGGACTTAAGCTAGGATGGAGGAGCTCTGTGAAATCTATGAAGGGCGTCCCAGCGTTAGACAGCGTTTGCTGTAATACCTTAACCACTGTTCTGTGGGAGAGATTTATACAAGGAAGCTAATAATTTACAGGAACACAGTTGTCTTTCTATTTTGGCACATTTGTAGGGACAAAAAGGAAACAGTTAAAATAAAGAAAAGAAGGGGTTGGGGATTTAGCTCAGTGGTAGAACGCTTGCCTAGCAAGCGCAAGGCCCTAGGTTCGGTCCTCAGCTCTGGGGGTGGGGGAACCCCAAGAAGGAACAGTAATTAAAATCCATATATATATGTATACGTATATACATATATATGTGTGTGTACATGTCCTATGGATGTGTGCGCATGTCTCTGGAGCTAAGAACTCAAACTCAACTGAGTTAAAGTTAGTTATATTTCTATGGTCTGATTCACAGAAGATATTATATTGAATATTGTAAGTGAGCCCTAATATCCATTTTAACTCACACCCAGAGATTAATAGTTGTACAGTATTCTTGATTTATGTGATAGGCCAGGTGTATCTTCCCTTGATTACTTCAAAATAGTCTGATACTGGCCATTGAAATATAAAGAGAAATACTTCTTGGGTGGAGTAATGACTTCTTTACCATTACAAGTCACTAATGGGCTAGAGGAATGGTCCAGTGGGTAAGGGTCATGGCCTGAGTCAAGTCTGGGGACCCTGCGGTAGAAGAAGAGAAATGACTCCCAGAACTTGTTTGAGCTCCATAGGCATGCCATAGTACATACACCTACCATTACCCAGATTAATTAATAATTAATTAATGTAATTTAATTTATAAAAAGAGGCAATAATGAAAAAAATCCCCTCTCTGCTACTCACAGGATGTGAAACAGAAGGATTTTTGTTCTTGTGGAGGTCATCATACCCCTACCACCATTTCTTTTCCTCTTTTTCCTCTTTGTTTCTTCATCTTTCTCCCCCTTTCTTCCTCCTCCTCCTCCTCCTCCTCCTCCTCCTCCTCCTCCTCCTCCTCCTCCTCCTATTATTTCTTTGTCTTCTTCCTTTTTCTTTTCCTCCCATGAAATGGAAGTTTCTGGTTGTGTTATGTGATGGAGACTCACACATGGTGTCTTGCTAAGGTAGATTTGTGTGGTGTTTTGCTGAGGCAAGATTCATGGGCAGACACGTGATGTTTGGAGAGAGTATAAATAGGACTCAATGAACAATGACAGGGTGCTTGCATAGCTAGCCTGCACCAAATGGATAGTCTCAAGTCTTTGCTGATCTACACACACACACACACACACACACACACACACACACACACACACACACACACACACAGAACAATATGACTTAAATATATCATAATCTATATATGTCTGGTCTCCCTCACCCACCATGGCCAAAACCCCATTTTGCTAAGGGGTGTCCTACTGGTTTGTTTACAGTTATACTTGGAGGATCCCTCCTGGGAGCACAGGGCTCATGTCTGGGTTCTGGAATCAGGATGCTCAGCTTGGGTTGAAACAAATAGGTACATAGAAACCTACAGAAGAGGAGAGGAAGAAAAGGAACCACTGGTAAATGCTTTATAATCTACACAAATGTACAACGCTCTCTTTTAAGTCTTTCAGATAATAGTGACAATTTAAGTGTCTTTTTGATCAAAATATATTTCCTATATGAGGTTCCAATTAATTCTATTTGTGTATAATTAAAATACTATAGTTAGTGCTTGCTTAGCATGCTTAAATCCTGTTTTTTTCCCCAGCACAGCCAAAATAAATAAAACAAAAAAAATATATAAAATATATTCTAGAGATGTATATTAGATTCCTTATCCCACTTTCTTTGCCTTGCAACTTCTGTAGTACATAAAACATGACTCCATGTTTGGTCTGCTTTTGGCAAGGATGACAGACGGACTGGGAAGAGGAACAACTGTACATTGCTAATGCTGTTAAATTTTACACTAACAAACCAGCTGTAAGTTGGCAATTTTATTAAATTCCATTAAATTTTATTAACAAACCAGATATTTCTGATGGTTAATAACACTACTTCTCTACCTCTTCAAACTCGTGTTTTTAATTTTAAGCGATGTTTTAAGCATCTAACACCTGTATACTACTTTTATTACAAACAGCAATATTTAAGCAAGTTAAACCCACCTAAAATCAATATTGAAGTGACTTCATCTAAGTCAGAGAGAGCAGGCCAGTTTGAACTACTAAGGAAATGATACACCCCGGTTTAAATACCCCAGGTACATGTGGCCAAATGGGAATTGGCTGGGTCATTTTGATGGTTGTATGTTAGACGTGTTTGTATTCAGAGTGGTAGGAATTTCCAACCTGGAATAGTAAGTTATAAACAGCCAGCAGAAAACTGTATTACAGGGGTTTAGTTTAGTTAGGGACAGGAGACAGATAATTTTGAGTGAGAGCAAGCAAAATGTGTTTTATATTTAATAGTGACTCAATAATTAATATTTAACCTAACTACTGAAGGGACACTAGCTCACTGGAGCTTGTGGCTCTGGGAAGTCTTTTTCTTCTCCCTGGTCTCCTCTGTCTTGCTAGAAACTATTAGATTACATTCTTTTTTTTATTTTTTTATTTTTTTTTATTAACTTGAGTATTTCTTATATACATTTCGAGTGTTATTCCCTTTCCCGGTTTCCGGGCAAACATCCCCCTCCCCCCTCCCCTTCCTTATGGGTGTTCCCCTCCCAACCCTCCCCCCATTGCCGCCCTCCCCCCATAGACTAGTTCACTGGGGGTTCAGTCTTAGCAGGACCCAGGGCTTCCCCTTCCACTGATGCTCTTACTAGGATATTCATTGCTACCTATGGGGTCAGAGTCCAGGGTCAGTCCATGTATAGTCTTTAGGTAGTGGCTTAGTCCCTGGAAGCTCTGGTTGCTTGGCATTGTTGTACTTTTGGGATCTCGAGCCCCTTCAAGCTCTTCCAGTTCTTTCTCTGATTCCTTCAACGGGGGCCCTATTCTCAGTTCAGTGGTTTGCTGCTGGTATTCGCCTCTGTATTTGCTGTATTCTGGCTGTGTCTCTCAGGAGCGATCTACATCCGGCTCCTGTCGGTCTGCACTTCTTTGCTTCATCCATCTTGTCTAATAGGGTGGCTGTATATGTATGGGCCAAATGTGGGGCAGGCTCTGAATGGGTGTTCCTTCAGTCTCTGTTTTAATCTTTGCCTCTCCCTTCCCTGCCAAGGGTATTCTTTTTCCTCATTTAAAGAAGGAGTGAAGCATTCACATTTTGATCATCCGTCTTGAGTTTCGTTTGTTCTAGGGATCTAGGGTAATTCAAGCATTTGGGCTAATAGCCACTTATCAATGAGTGCATACCATGTATGTCTTTCTGTGATTGGGTTAGCTCACTCAGGATGATATTTTCCAGTTCCAACCATTTGCCTACGAATTTCATAAACTCGTTGTTTTTGATAGCTGAGTAATATTCCATTGTGTAGATGTACCACATTTTCTGTATCCATTCCTCTGTTGAAGGGCATCTGGGTTCTTTCCATTTTCTGGCTATTATAAATAAGGCTGCGATGAACATAGTGGAGCACGTGTCTCTTTTATATGTTGAGGCATCTTTTGGGTATATGCCCAAGAGAGGTATAGCTGGATCCTCAGGCAGTTCAATGTCCAATTTTCTGAGGAACCTCCAGACTGATTTCCAGAATGGTTTTACCAGTCTGCAATCCCACCAACAATGGAGGAGTGTTCCTCTTTCTCCACATCCTCGCCAGCATCTGCTGCCACCTGAGTTTTTGATCTTAGCCAATCGCACTGGTGTGAGGTGAAATCTCAGGGTTGTTTTGATTTGCATTTCCCTTATGACTAAAGATGTTGAACATTTCTTTAGGTGTTTCTCAGCCATTCGGCATTCCTCAGCTGTGAATTCTTTGTTTAGCTCTGAACCCCATTTTTAATAGGGTTATTTGTTTCCCTGCGGTCTAACTTCTTGAGTTCTTTGTATATTTTGGATATAAGGCCTCTATCTGTTGTAGGATTGGTAAAGATCTTTTCCCAATCTGTTGGTTGCCGTTTTGTCCTAACCACAGTGTCCTTTGCCTTACAGAAGCTTTGCAGTTTTATGAGATCCCATTTGTCGATTCTTGATCTTAGAGCATAAGCCATTGGTGTTTTGTTCAGGAAATTTTTTCCAGTGCCCATGTGCTCCAGATGCTTCCCTAGTTTTTCTTCTATTAGTTTGAGTGTGTCTGGTTTGATGTGGAGGTCCTTGATCCACTTGGACTTAAGCTTTGTACAGGGTGATAAGCATGGATCGATCTGCATTCTTCTACATGTTCACCTCCAGTTGAACCAGCACCATTTGCTGAAAATGCTATCTTTTTTCCATTGGATGGTTTTGGCTCCTTTGTCAAAAATCAAGTGACCATAGGTGTGTGGGTTCATTTCTGGGTCTTCAATTCTATTCCATTGGTCTATCTGTCTGTCTCTGTACCAATACCATGCAGTTTTTATCACTATTGCTCTGTAATACTGCTTGAGTTCAGGGATAGTGATTCCCCCTGAAGTCCTTTTATTGTTGAGGATAGCTTTAGCTATCCTGGGTTTTTTGTTATTCCAGATGAATTTGCAAATTGTTCTGTCTAACTCTTTGAAGAATTGGATTGGTATTTTGATGGGGATTGCATTGAATCTGTAGATTGCTTTTGGTAAAATGGCCATTTTTACTATATTAATCCTGCCAATCCATGAGCATGGGAGATCTTTCCATCTTCTGAGGTCTTCTTCAATTTCTTTCCTCAGTGTCTTGAAGTTCTTATTGTACAGATCTTTTACTTGCTTGGTTAAAGTCACACCGAGGTACTTTATATTATTTGGGTCTATTATGAAGGGTGTCGTTTCCCTAATTTCTTTCTCGGCTTGTTTCTCTTTTGTATAGAGGAAGGCAACTGATTTATTTGAGTTAATTTTATACCCAGCCACTTTGCTGAAGTTGTTTATCAGCTTTAGTAGTTCTCTGGTGGAACTTTTGGGATCACTTAAATATACTATCATGTCATCTGCAAATAGTGATATTTTGACCTCTTCTTTTCCGATCTGTATCCCTTTGATCTCCTTTTGTTGTCTGATTGCTCTGGCTAGAACTTCAAGAACTATATTGAATAAGTAGGGAGAGAGTGGGCAGCCTTGTCTAGTCCCTGATTTTAGTGGGATTGCTTCAAGTTTCTCTCCATTTAGTTTAATGTTAGCAACTGGTTTGCTGTATATGGCTTTTACTATGTTTAGGTATGGGCCTTGAATTCCTATTCTTTCTAGGACTTTTATCATGAAGGGGTGTTGAATTTTGTCAAATGCTTTCTCAGCATCTAATGAAATGATCATGTGGTTCTGTTCTTTCAGTTTGTTTATATAATGGATCACGTTGATGGTTTTCCGTATATTAAACCATCCCTGCATGCCTGGGATGAAGCCTACTTGATCATGATGGATGATTGTTTTGATGTGCTCTTGGATTCGGTTTGCCAGAATTTTATTGAGTATTTTTGCGTCGATATTCATAAGGGAAATTGGTCTGAAGTTCTCTTTCTTTGTTGTGTCTTTGTGTGGTTTAGGTATAAGAGTAATTGTGGCTTCGTAGAAGGAATTCGGTAGGGCTCCATCTGTTTCAATTTTGTGGAATAGTTTGGATAATATTGGTATGAGGTCTTCTATGAAGGTTTGATAGAATTCTGCACTAAACCCGTCTGGACCTGGGCTCTTTTTGGTTGGGAGACCTTTAATGACTGCTTCTATTTCCTTAGGAGTTATGGGGTTGTTTAACTGGTTTATCTGTTCCTGATTTAACGTCGATACCTGGTATCTGTCTAGGAAATTGTCCATTTCCTGAAGATTTTCAAATTTTGTTGAATATAGGTTTTTATAGTAAGATCTGATGATTTTTTGAATTTCCTCTGAATCTGTAGTTATGTCTCCCTTTTCATTTCTGATTTTGTTAATTTGGACGCACTCTCTGTGTCCTCTCGTTAGTCTGGCTAAGGGTTTATCTATCTTGTTGATTTTCTCAAAGAACCAACTTTTGGTTCTGTTGATTCTTTCTATGGTCCTTTTTGTTTCTACTTGGTTGATTTCAGCTCTGAGTTTGATTATTTCCTGCCTTCTACTCCTCCTGGGTGTATTTGCTTCTTTTTGTTCTAGAGCTTTTAGGTGTGCTGTCAAGCTGCTGACATATGCTCTTTCCTGTTTCTTTCTGCAGGCACTCAGCGCTATGAGTTTTCCTCTTAGCACAGCTTTCATTGTGTCCCATAAGTTTGGGTATGTTGTATCTTCATTTTCATTAAATTCTAAAAAGTTTTTAATTTCTTTCTTTATTTCTTCCTTGACCAGGTTATCATTGAGTAGAGCATTGTTCAATTTCCACGTATATGTGGGCATTCTTCCCTTATTGTTATTGAAGACCAGTTTTAGGCCGTGGTGGTCCGATAGCACGCATGGGATTATTTCTATCTTTCTGTACCTGTTGAGGCCCGTTTTTTGACCAATTATATGGTCAATTTTGGAGAAAGTACCATGAGGAGCTGAGAAGAAAGTATATCCTTTTGCTTTAGGATAGAATGTTCTATAAATATCCGTTAAGTCCATTTGGCTCATGACTTCTCTTAGTCTGTCGACATCACTGTTTAATTTCTGTTTCCATGATCTGTCCATTGATGAGAGTGGGGTGTTGAAATCTCCCACTATTATTGTGTGAGGTGCAATGTGTGTTTTGAGCTTTAGTAAGGTTTCTTTTACGTATGTAGGTGCCCTTGTATTTGGGGCATAGATATTTAGGATTGAGAGTTCATCTTGGTGGATTTTTCCTTTGATGAATATGAAGTGTCCTTCCTTATCTTTTTTGATGACTTTTTGTTGGAAATTGATTTTATTTGATATTAGAATGGCTACTCCAGCTTGCTTCTTCTGACCATTTGCTTGGAAAGTTGTTTTCCAGCCTTTCACTCTGAGGTAGTGTCTGTCTTTGTCTCTGAGGTGTGTTTCCTGTAGGCAGCAGAATGCAGGGTCCTCGTTGCGTATCCAGTTTGTTAATCTATGTCTTTTTATTGGGGAGTTGAGGCCATTGATATTGAGAGATATTAAGGAATAGTGATTATTGTTTCCCTTTATATTCATATTTGGATGTGAGGTTATGTTTGTGTGCTTTCATTCTCTTTGTTTTGTTGCCAAGACGATTAGTTTCTTGCTTCTTCTAGGGTATAGCTTGCCTCCTTATGTTGGGCTTTACCATTTATTATCCTTTGTAGTGCTGGATTTGTAGAAAGATATTGTGTAAATTTGGTTTTGTCATGGAATATCTTGGTTTCTCCATCAATGTTAATTGAGAGTTTTGCTGGATACAGTAACCTGGGCTGGCATTTGTGTTCTCTTAGGGTCTGTATGACATCAGTCCAGGATCTTCTGGCCTTCATAGTTTCTGGCGAGAAGTCTGGTGTGATTCTGATAGGTCTCCCTTTATATGTTACTTGACCTTTTTCCCTTACTGCTTTTAATATTCTTTCTTTATTTTGTGCGTTTGGTGTTTTGACAATTATGTGACAGGAGGTGTTTCTTTTCTGGTCCAATCTATTTGGAGTTCTGTAGGCTTCTTGTATGTCTATGGGTATCTCTTTTTTTAGGTTAGGGAAGTTTTCTTCTATGATTTTGTTGAAGATATTTACTGGTCCTTTGAGCTGGGAGTCTTCACTCTCTTCTATACCTATTATCCTTAGGTTTGATCTTCTCATTGAGTCCTGGATTTCCTGTATGTTTTGGACCAGTAGCTTTTTCTGCTTTACATTATCTTTGACAGTTGAGTCAATGATTTCTATGGAATCTTCTGCTCCTGAGATTCTCTCTTCCATCTCTTGTATTCTGTTGGTGAAGCTTGTATCTACAGCTCCTTGTCTCTTCTTTTGATTTTCTATATCCAGGGTTGTTTCCATGTGTTCTTTCTTGATTGCTTCTATTTCCATTTTTAATTCCTTCAACTGTTTGATTGTGTTTTCCTGGAATTCTTTCAGGGATTTTTGCGATTCCTCTCTGTAGGCTTCTACTTGTTTATTAATGTTTTCCTGTGTTTCCCTAAGTGTGTTCATGTCTTTCTTGAAGTCCTCCAGCATCATGATCAAATATGATTTTGAAACTAGATCTTGCTTTTCTGGTGTGTTTGGATATTCCATGTTTGTTTTGGTGGGAGAATTGGGCTCCGATGATGGCATGTAGTCTTGGTTTCTGTTGCTTGGGTTCCTGCACTTGCCTCTCGCCATCAGATTATCTCTAGTGTTACTTTGTTCTGCTATTTCTGACAGTGGCTAGACTGTCCTATAAGCCTGTGTGTCAGGAGTGCTGTAGACCTGTTTTCCTCTCTTTCAGTCAGTTATGGGGACAGTGTGTTCTGCTTTCGGGCGTGTAGTTTTTCCTCTCTACAGGTCTTCAGCTGTTCCTGTGGGCCTGTGTCTTGAGTTCACCAGGCAGCTTTCTTGCAGCAGAAAATTTGGTCTTACCTGTGGTCCCGAGGCTCAGGTTCGCTCGTGGGGTGCTGCCCAGGGGCTCTCTGCAGCGGCAGCAACCAGGAAGACCTGTGCCGCCCCTTCCGGGAGCTTCAGTGCACCAGGGTTCCAGATGGTCTTTGGCTTTTTCCTCTGGCGTCCGAGATGTGTGTGCAGGGAGCAGTCTCTTCTGGTTTCCCAGGCTTGTCTGCCTCTCTGAAGGTTTAGCTCTCCCTCCCACGGGATTTGGGTGCAGAGAACTGTTTATCCGGTCTGTTTCTTTCAGGTTCCGGTGGTGTCTCAGGCTGGTGTCCTGCCGCTCCTGGGCCCTCCCCCACCGGAGCCCAGAGGCCTTATACAGTTTCCTCTTGGGCCAGGGATGTGGGCAGGGGTGAGCAGTGTTGGTGGTCTCTTCCGCTCTGCAGCCTCAGGAGTGCCCACCTGACCAGCTAGATTACATTCTTAAAGCTAGCTAGCTAGCTTGCTGGCTACCAAGGTCTTTATTTGGCCACTCCCTCCCTCCTCCTGAGGCAGACTGACAAGTTCCAGCTATCAAAGTATTGAAGTCTAGCAATTAAAAACCCCAATTTGGCTCTCCTAATTAACATATCCAATTAAAATTAAACACCTTTCCCCTTTATTACCCACTATTTCCCTATGGGCTTCCTGTCTCCTCTCTATCCACAGGCAATCCTTTGTTGTCTTATCCCCCAATACTACTTATCTTTCTCGCTTGTCCCTCTTCTCCCCTCTCTCTTGTTCTCTTCCCCTTCTCTTTCACCCTCTATCTCCTGTCTTTGTCTCTTATTCTCTACCCACCTCTAGCACAAATATATCTGCTTTGTGTTGAGAACTTAGGTCTTGTGGGTTCTGAGCCTGTACTGATCCCAATTCATGAGATGTCTGACACTGCTCTGATGGCCATAAATCTGAGCCTGGATAGGTCATGGACCTATGAACTAACCAAATCCTACTGTTCTACCTAAGTAAAATAACGATGTTATGACCCCTTAGTGATGTTGTGCTACAACCATAGATGAACATTCCATTCCCATCATCAGAAATGTTCTTCTGCAGCAGTTGGGAACTAACGCAAAGATTTACAACTATACAAAGAGCAGAGAGTAAGATACTTTGGAATACTTAGTCTTAAATGAGATTTCATCATAAAATCCTTCCTCTTAGGGCTCAGTGAACTATATGAAAGAGAAGGCGATAAGATTGTAGGCGCTGGAGGGAATGGGCAACATCCAGGAAATCATGTCTTCCAGATACAGCAGGACGGATGCACATATGAACTCAGGCTGTGGTAGCATGCACAGGGCCTACACATATCCAGACCTGTGCCTCCCCAGTGGTACCAATGAGTATGTTGGTTTTATTCAGGGATCCACACTCATGTCCTCAGGTTTACATAGCAAGAACTTTACCCCTGACCTATCTTCCTAGGTCTTGTTTGAACTGACGATTTGGCTGGGGCTGGCCTTGAACTCCAGATTCTTGTACCTTTATCTCCCAAGTGCTGGAAATATAGGTATGGGCTATCAGGCTCCGTTTAAAAGTTTGTAGTTTTTTATGGGACCGAGGAGTTGGTTCAGTGGTTGAGAGAGAGAGAGAGAGAGAGAGAGAGAGAGTGCATACTGCTCTTTCAGAAAAGCCAGGGTCAGTTTCCAGACTCCTAGAGCAGTTGAAAGTGCTTGTTGCTCTTGCAGAGGACCTGGGTTCAGTTCTCAATACTCACATGGTGGCTTAAACCTATTTGTAATGGCAGTCCCAGGGAATCTGAACCCTATTCTGATGTCATCAGGCTCCAGTGCACAGACATACGTTCAGCAAAATACTCCTATATATAAAATAGTAATAAAAATTTAAATGTAGTTTATTGGTCCTTATTCTATAATCACTTAATAGATTATTCAGTTCTTCTAAGTAGGAGAGCCTTATTATAGCATATATTTCGAGGTAGTAACTTTTCTATCCTTCTTTGGCCAAGAGAATTAATGTAAATTAAATTCTGATTTAGTACATTACAATTCTCTTATTAAACCACTCTCTTCTTAATTCTGTGTTGGTTTGACACAGATGCTTAAAAGGAATTTTTGCTGTAATAATTACTGTGATTATATTGGGCTCTGCATTGCCACTGAAGGAGCAGAGGAGATGTTCTATATCTATATCTATCATATATATATAATTAATGTATAGCTCATGAATATGAAATGGTTCATTTCAGTAAATAAAAGCATACATTCTGTTTTGTTTTTGGAGACTGATCCTGAAAAGAGAATATTGCACACCAGTATTTTGTGATTATACACATTGAAAATATTTAAGTATGTTTTGCTAAAATATGCTATTCTCCATTTCTTTGTGTCTTTCCTACCCTGTCTGCAGTGGGGGCTGGAGACAGTGTCTGCCTTACACTATATCCAGACTGACTTAGAATTTACTACGTAGCTTATGCTACCCTTGAGCACAGTTGTGTTCCTGATTCTGCTTCTCAAGTGCTGGAATTACGAGCCAGAGTCACCACACCTGGTTCCTATTTATGTTTTTAGAGAACATTTAAAGTAATGTATGCGATTAGGATTTGTGGCTTTTGTTATATTTCTATTATGCGATATAGTTAAAATGCCTTAGTTTCCTGCTGTTTTTAAAATGAACAGTTTCAAGTAGAGAAGTTGCAGCATCTTGACACTGAGCAGACAGACTCCACACCCCAAACCTGCTATGCTTGTTTCCTTAGAGGCCAGCCACAACAAGCTCTTCTGCTCATCCTTGAATCCATTTAAACTTTCAGTGCACTTCACTGTGTGGTGCAAATGTTACTATCCATTCTTCCCGACACGTTAGGTCTACATGTTTAGTTCTAGATCTATTAAAAACTGAACATCCAGGAGAGTGGGATGGCTTGGTGGGTATGAGTGTTTGTGACTGAGGTCTGAGGCTCTGCATTTGCTTCCTGGGCCCTACACGGTGAAAGGAGAGAATCATCCTTTCCAGTTGTTCTCTGACACCCTCTCCTTTAAATAAAATATAATATAAAAAAGCAAAACACACAAACAAAATCCCTCTGAAAATCCCTTCAGCCACTGCCCTGCTTCTTCAGGTTTGATTGTGCTGGTATGGAAGGACATAAACAGATGAAATGTATCAAATAGACTTAACAATTCTCAGTAAAAGGAACATTTAATCTCCGTTGACATTAAAGATACAGATTAGTCAACAAATATTTGAACATCTTACAACATTAAGTACTTACTAGGAAAACAAGCAACCCCCACACTCTACCCACTCCAAAAACACATTTACCCTCTTCCCAGCCATGGAAATTCCCTGAGGAGCTTGATGGAATTTTTGTGACAGAGGTAGTTGCGTGAGCTGTGTAAGGTCTGCTTTCAGTATAATGTACATCTCACAGGGTCACAGAGATAAGTGGAATCACTACTCGGAACTGTTTTACGGGCATTTCTGGTGCCAAGTATTTAGAATGTCATACTTCTGATAGATCAAATGTTCTGTCGTCGGTGCAGGGTCTATCTTTAAAAAATAGAAAAGAGTTGGGCCTAGAGCTTTCCACTAAGATGTCTCATTGGTTAAAAGGACAGGCCTTTAAGTCTGAGGACCTGATTTCGAGTCCTAGAACCTACATGGTGAGAGGAGAAGACGAACCCTTGTAAGTTGTCTTCTGACCTCCCAAGCAGGTGTGTGTGTGTGTGTGTGTGTGTGTGTGTGTGTGTGTGTGTGTGTCTGTCTGTCTGTCTGTCTGTCTCTATGTAGGTATGCATGTATGCATGTATGTATGTATGTTTGGACAACTTATAGAAATCAATTCTCTCCACTGTAGGGAGCTGCGACGTGCCACGCCTCAAAGATGGCGCTGGTTTCCGCCTTCTACCCTCCTGACGGTGAGCGCTCCTTGTAGTAAACAAGTCTTTATTTGGCTATGCCTACCTGGCCTGCTAGGTTCCGCATAGTGACAGCCTGTCTGGATGACCCACGTGGCATGTTGGGGTTGGTTGGCGTTGGGTACTTAAGCTGATGTAGGGCGTTCCCGGGAGTAGTAGTAGAAGATTGTATCAAGGTTCCTGAATAAACTGCTTGAAGAAGATCTCCTCTGGTTGTGTCTTCCTTGCTGGTCGAGGTTGGACGAGACACTCCACCATGGGGCTCTAGGACTTGAACTCAGGTCTCCAGACTTGAAAGAAAGGACTTTAGCCTGAGACTATCTTGCCAGTTTCCTCTTTTAAAAATTAAAAAAATAGTACCCTGTGCCACAGTTCTCTGTACCTATATCGGACTGGGAGAAAGCTGGTCTCCCAGGAGTGCTGACACACCTGAAAGCACAGGTAAGACCATCACTTCTGCTCGGAGTGACCCACCTGGAGCCTTTAGGACACAGGAACCAAGGAGCAGTCTGGGACAGGATCCTTCTGGTTTTTGTCTGTGCCCAGAGTGGACCCTGTGCCACAGCTCTCTGTACCCAGATTTCACAAGGAGAGAGCTTGTCTCTCAAGAGTGCTGACACAGACTTACAGGAGGCTCAAGCCACTGTCAGAGACAGCAACACCAGCTAACACCAGAGATAAATAAATGGTGAGAAGCAAGTGCAAGAAACTAAGCAACAGAAACCAAAGCCACTTGGTATAATCCGAACCCAGTTCTACCATAGCAAGTCCTAGATACAGCAACAAACTGGAAAAGCTAGATTCTGATTTAAAATCACACCTCATGATGATGTTAAAGGACTTTAAGAAGGACATACATAACTCCCTTAAAGAAATACAATACAACACAGGTAAACAGATAGAAGCCCTTAGAGAGGAAACATAAAAAAAAAACCTTAAAGAATTACAGGAAAACACAACCAAACAGGTGAAGGAATTAAACAAAACCATCCATGATCTAAAAATGGAAATAGAAACAATAAAGAAATCACAAAGAGAGACAACCTTGGAGATAGAAAACCTAGGAAAGAGATCAGGAGTCATATTTGCAAGCATCACCAATGGAATACAAGAGATAGAAGAGAGGCTCTTGGGCAGAAGATACCATCGAATACATTGACACAACAGTCAAAGAAAATGCAAAATGCAAAAAAAACTTTAACAAAATTATAGAAGAAAATGTCCCTAACCGAAAGAAAGAGATATACATAAACATACAAGAAGTCTACAGAACTCCAAATAGATTGGACCAGAAGAGACATTTCTCCCATCACATAATAGTCAAAACACCAAATAGACAAAACAAAGAAAGAATATTAAAAGCAGTAAGGGAAAAAGGTCAAGTAACATATGAAGGCAGACCTATCAGAATTTCACTAAACTTCTCAACAGAGACTCTGGGCAGGTGTCATACAGACTCTAACAGATCACAAATGCTACACCAGGCTACTATATTCAGCAAACCTCTTAATTACCACAGACAAAGAAACCAAGATATTTCATGACAATGTATATCTACAAATCCAGCCCTACAAAGGATAATAGATGGAAAACTCCAACACAAGGAGGGATCTATACCACAGAAAAAGCAAGAAAGTAATCTTCTTTCAACAAGCCCCAAAGAAGATATCCACACAAACATAATTCCACCTCTAAGAACAAAAATAATGGGAAAAACATTCATTCGTCCCTAATATCTCTGAACATCAATGGACTCAATTCCCCAATTAAAAAACACAGTCTAACATACTGGATACATAAACAGGAAACGACATATTTGGTGCATTTTTTCCTAGCCTTTTTTCTCTGAGGAAGTGTCTGTCTTTATCACTGAGATGTGTTTCCTACACCTTACAAAATAATAGTGGGAGACATCAACACCCCACTCTCAGCAATGGACAGATCATGGAAATGGAAACTAAGCAGTGAAGCTAACAGAAGTTATGAAACAAATGGATTCTTATAGAACACTTCATCTATAATAAAAGAATACACCTTCTTCTCAGCACCTCAGGGTACCTCCTCCAAAACTGACCATATATGTGATCACAAAATACAAGATTAAAATAATCCCATGCATTCTATCAGATCACCATGGACTAAGGCTGATCTTCAATAACAACAAAACGACAGGAAGCCTACATACACATGAAAGTTGGACAATGCTCTACTCAATGATAACTTGGTCAAGGAAGAAATAAAGAAATTAAAGACTTTTTAGAATTTAATGAAAATGAAGGTGCAACATACTCAGACTTATGGGGCACAATGAAAGCAGTGCTAAGAGGAAAACTCATAGCTCTGAGAGCCTTCAAAAAGAGACAGGAGAGAGCAGACACTAGCAGTTTGACAGCACACCTAAAAGCTCTAGAATAGAAGAAAGCAAATACACCCAGGAGGAGTAGAAGGCAGGAAATAATCAAACTCAGAGCTGAAATGAAAAAAGTAGAAACAAACAAACAAACAACAACAACAAAAACAACTATACAAAGAATCAACAAAACCAGGAGCTGGTTTTTTTTGAGAAAATCAACAAGATAGATAAACCCTTAGCCAGGTCACAGAGAGTGTGTCCAAATTAACAAAATCAGAAATGAAAAGGAAGACACAACAACAGAAACTGAGGAAATTAAAAAAATCATCAGACCCTACTACAAAAGCCTATACTCAACAAAACTGGATAATCTGGAGGAAAAGGAAAATTTTTTAGACAGATACCAGGTGCCAAAGTTAAATCAGGAATGGATAAACCATTTAAACTGTCCCAAATACCAAGGCAGATGCTCTCAGCCAACCATTGAACTATTGAATGGGGTCTCCAATGAAGGAGTTAAAAAAAGGACTCAAGGAGCTGAAGGGGTTTGCAACCCCATAAGAAGAACAACAATATCAATCAACCAGAGCCCCCCAGAGCTCCCAGGGGTTAAACCACCATCCCAAGAGTACAGGGATGGACCTATGGCTTCAACCGCATATGTAGTAGAAGATGGTCTTGTTGGGCATCAAGTGGAGGAGAAGTTCTTGATCTTGTCAAGGCCTGATGCCCCAGTGTAGGGGAATGTGAGGGTGGGGAGGTGGGAGGTAGGAGGTAGTGGGTGGTTGGGGGAGCACCCTCATAGATGCAGGGGGGGAGATAGCAGATTTCTGGAGGGGAAACCTGGAAAGGGGATAACATTTTAAATGTAAATAAAAAATATCCAATAAAAGAAAAAAATGTCAAAAATTAAGAATTAGTTCCCCCCTCTTTATCCGTCTTTCATTATTTGATTTCTTTTACTGCTTTTAATGATATTATAAATTACTTCTAGTTTTTCTCCAATTTGAACCTGCTAAAATATCTTTAAGATAATTAAAAAGAAAAAGAAAAATTTTTTGGAAAGTAGCCATTCTCTGACTCCAGTTCTGACCAACGTCTCTAGTTGTAGCCTATATTTTGAGTTTCTTGGGTTTCATCTCAATTTCCTAAAACTTGGTTGTTTGTTTTGTTCTATTTTTTTTTGTTGTTGTTGGTTTGTTTTATTCCATCTTGGATCAATCTTAGGTTTTTATAGAGAATTTTCTTGGATAGTTTTCTGGTAAAAGTCAAAAGAAGAGTAAAGTTCTTAGATCTTTGAATCTTTAAAAAGTATTTTCACCTGATACTTGCCCTTTAGTTGTTGTAGCCCAGGCTGGCCTGAAATTCATTATACAACTAGGCTGACCTAAAACTCAAAGTAATCCTCTTAGTTCAGTTGCCTGAGTGCCCAGTTTGAGTACTATTTTGACAGTCTGTAGGGCTGAAACAGAATCATTTTTACTAAGGACACTGAAGTCACGTGAAGATGTCGTCTTTTTCTTCCAGCAGGTTAACCCATAGCCAGTGCTTTCATATGACTCTAGCACCTTATTTCTAAATTTTGGAGTCTTTGGGAACCTCTCTGTTTCAGCTGCAGTTGTTCAACTTGTACCTGCTATGCAGACCAGACTGACCTCAAATTCATACAAATTCCCCTGCTTTGCCTCACCCAATTTTCCTATTTTTCTCTCCCATTAATCATTGTTTTGGGTATCTTGGGCATCTTCATTCTATATTTTTGGAGAGTTTCTTGGCTTAATATTCTAATTCATTTTGAATCCTTTATTTTGGGTATGATTTTTAAATTTCTATTTTTTTTGAGACAGACTATTTCTATGTACTTCAAGTTCACCTCAAATACACCATGTTTCTGCCACATCCCTTTAAGTGATGGGATTACTTGTATGCACCAAAATCTTTATCATTTAAAATATTTAGAATACTTTTGTTTTATGATTATTCTTGTTTTTGTAGAACCCTAGTCTTACTTCACAGATGTAAAACTGTCTTTTCTTCCGCTACTCTCGAATCTTACCTTTCCTCTTTCTCTTTCTCTTCTTGTCTTACTGTCTCTGTCTTCTGTACCCTACAAACTCTCTAAACTCCTTTTCTTCTAAACTAAAATATGAGTTAAATAGCAACCCCCCATCCCAAGTATCAAGCCCCAAAGTGCCAGTTGACCGACTTGTAACCTTAGAACAGGAGTCAAAAGGATTTTTCTCTAGAAATACCAAATTCCCCTATGATAAAATATAATCACAGAAACTCTCCCAGGCAATGGGTTTCTTATTCTTTGGAGGCCACATAGGCCATGAGGTCCACCACCCTGTGCTATAGCCATACTCATTGTCATACCAGGACATGAGCTTTACAAAGTTGACATTGAGATCGAGAGCAATTCTAGCCCCAGCGTCAAAGGTGGAATAGTGGAAATTGAAGCTGAAGTGACAGGAGACAACCTGGTCCTCAGTGTAGCCCAGGATGCCCTTTAGTGGGCCCTCAGATGCCTGCTTCACCCCCTTCTTGATGTAATCATTCTTGGCAGGTTTCTCCAGGTGGCATGTCAGATCCACAATAGATACTTTGGGGGTAGGAACATGGAAGGTCATGCCAGTGAGTGGAATGACCTTGCCCATACCCTTGGAAGCACCAGTGGATGCAGGAATGATGGTCTGGGCAGCCTCAGGGCCATAATGCTACAGCTTTCCGGAGAGGCCATCCACAGTCTTCTGAGTGGCAGTGATGACATAGACCATGGTCATGAGCCCTTCCACAATGTCAAAGTTGTCATGGATGACCTTGGCCAGGGGAGCTAAGCAATTGGTGATGCCAGATACATTACTGACAATCTTGAGTGAGTTGTCATATTTCTTGTGGTTCACACCCATCACAAACATGGAGGCATCAGCAGAAAGGGTAGAGATGATGACCCTTTTGGCTCCACCCTTCAAGTTGGCCCCAGACTTCTCCATGGTGGTGAAGATGTCAGTAGACTCCACAACATAATCACCCCATTTGATGTTAGTGGGATCTCACTCCTGGAAGATGGTGATGGGTTTCCAGTGGATGACAAGCTTCCCATTCTCAGCCTTGAGTGTGCCATTGAATTTGCCACAGGCAGAGTCATACTGGAACATGTAAACCACGTAGTTGAGGTCAATGAAGGGGTCATTGATGGCAACAATCTCCACTGTGCCAGATGCAGAGAAGGCAGCCCTGGTAACCAAGTGCCCAATATGGCCTAATCCATTCACACTGACCAACCATCACCATCATGTCTAAGGGACAAGACTGGCACTGCATGAGAAAATGTGGTTGTCTCTGGAGCAGGGAGGAGCAGGGATCCTACAAGCTACTCTTAAGCCCAGGCCTCATGCCTGGCAGTAGATGATCAATGTTAAAAGAATTCAATGGTATTTTACTTTAAAGATTTATTTATTAACTTATTTTATGTATGTCAGTACACTGTTGGTGTCTTCAGACACACCACAAAAGGGCATCGGATCCCATTACAGATGGTTGTGATCCATCATGTGGCTGCTGGGACTTGAACTCAGGACCTCTGGAAGAGCAGCCGATGCTCTTGACCACTGAGCCATCTCTTCAGTCCCTCTGTGTCTGCCTTATTTCTCTGACCATAGTATCTAACTGATTCATTTTTCTTGTAGGTGTTATGAACTCATTCTTCTTCATGGGGTTATACTATTCCATTTTGTGTTGGGGAAAGGGCAGGAATAGGAAAATGGGTGCTCTTTATTGAGCAATCTGCTGACAGGAACTTTGGCTGGTTCTCTAATTTGGTTACTCTGGGTCATGCTGTGACCAACATGGCTATGCAGGTGCCTCTGTTGTATGCTGCCTTTGTTTCTGGCAGCATGGATGTATCACAAGGAGTGATTTACTTGGATAACACGGTAGTTTTTGTTTTTAATTTCTCACCAATATTGTATTCAAGACTCCATAAAGTTTGCACTAGTCTTGTTTGTTTATATAGGATCTTCCATAGCCAAAGCTAACTCTGTAATTCCAAGGATGACCATGAACTGCTGATCTTCCTGCCTTTACCTCCAGAGTATAATATCACATGCGTATGGCACCTCATCTGCCTCAAAGTGCTTTTGAGTTGCATTTATGAGAGTGTTCTGTGTGGAAATTTCTCTAGTATTTAGCTCAAGCACTTTACATGACTGTCAAACCCCACAATTTTCATGTGCCTCTGAGAATGCTCATCTGATAAAGACACTTGTTATCTGATGACCTTGAGACTACTTGTAGAAGGAGACAATCAACTTCCACGAGTTGTTCTCTGACTTTGACATACATGCTATAGCGCGCGGGCACACACACACACACACACACACACACACACACACACACACACACCAGCTGTCAGAGTGGTACATGCCTTTCTTTTTACCTGATTTTATTTTATGTGTATGATTGTTTTGCCTGCACATAAACATGTGTACCATGTGAATGACTAGTGCCTGACACAGTGAGAAGAGGATGTGAGATCATCTGGAGATGAAGTTGTAGATGATTGTGAACTACCATGTGGTATGGGCAATCCAGGACTCCTCTGCAAGAACAATAAATATTCTTAAGTGCTGAGTATTTCTCCAACTCTATGGTGTATGCCTTTAATACCATGATTTGGGAGGCAGAGGCTGATAGGACTCTGTGAGTTTAAGGCTAGCCTGGTTTATACTGTTTAGGCCCATCTGAGCTACACAGGAAGACCCTCTCTAAAAATTAAAGGCATTCAAAGACAGGCAGACAGACAGACACACACACACAGACAGACATACATATACACACAAATTTAGGTAATTTTTTTATAGTTTTAGGACAGTGAGCCATATTAGTACATTACCTATATGACCACCATCATAATTGTAATAAGTGGTAGAGCTGAAACCCTTAGAGATTCTATCCAAGCATTAACACTCTCTTTACCCATTTATTGTAATTAATGAAAATGAGAATTTTTGAACATTTCAAATAATATTTTTGAACAATTCTATTTCTACCAACTTTTGATTTTGATGGGGTCATTCTATGAAGCCCAGGCTGACCTGAAATTTACGAACCTTGTGCTTCAGCATTCTGAGGAACTGGGATTACAAGAACAAGTCACTACCCGAAACTTCCTCCCTAATGCTTCTTACTAGTTTTCATATCATAGTTCAGTCCACATTGTTTTAACGTTCGAAGCCTCTCAGTTTTCATCTTTTAACTAGGTGGTTTTTATCTTCTTCAAAGAATTTCTATATACTGTTTTCCTCCTTACTGGGCAGAACTTCAGAGAAAAAGAGACAGTGTTGTAACATGCTTCTTCAGACTCAATGAAAAGCACGTAGAAAAGCACGATTTATAGGCATGACATATTTATGCTAGAGTGAAGATTTTTCGTATTATGTGTGTAACTATCTCTTCAAGATTAGTTCTTGGCTCTTAAAACAAAGGACTTTCTCAGGGTAAACTTTAAAAGAAGCAATGACTTGAAGGAGGTAGAGATTTAGCGCACACAAACAAAACACGACCTGTAGGGTAAGGGTAAGGGTAGAAAGAGAGACAGAGACAGTTTTTTTTTTTTTATTAACAAAAAGGTTTTACGGAGAATACTTTGAAAGTCAAGTCAACTAATTAAAGTTTATAATGCATTAGAAAGGGAAAGTGATCACTGCTATAAAGCTTGCTGTTTTACAATTTTTTAAAAAAGAAAAACAATTATAACTTCTCGCTTAGCACTATGCATACTTTAGTACCTGAATTTTAAAATTGAGATGAGATGACACATCTCATATATATCTTAGACAAAATAAACAGTTCTGAAGATGGTCCAGATAAAATAGTTTGGTAACATTCCTTTGGAGATGTCCAAAGAGATTTTCCTTTAATACACTCGTTTAAGCAACTAGAATTATTTCTGATGCTATCAGCGGGGTGGGCAGGTTGTCTCTTGAATATGCTTTACTCAAAGATGTTTTGGCATGGTTTAATGTTTTACTCATTGAAAGGCAAAGCATTATGAAACATTTTATTATTATTTTTTTTAAAACACCAAGCGTATAGTCTACCTCATCTCTGCATCAAAGGAATGATTCCCAAGTAACCTTTGGCAGATCTGTGCGTATATGTAATGACGGTAGAGTGGAAGAAAGAATGTGAGCTGGCCTATAAAACTGAATAGAATTTTAATTGTTTAGACTAGTAAACTCACAATAGACTTAGTGGGGACAATGAGGCTGAGAGAAGACAACATACATGACCTGTCTAGAAACTTACGGAACATGGAACAGCTGAGCAAGGTTGCCCACAGTCAATATAGGGTTTCTTTTTAAATTTGTGTCCATCTCTCTGGTGCAGGCGTATACCTAGTGTGTCTTGGCACATTGCCTGTGAATACGGAGGCTGCTTTTGAGTATCTTCTGAAGACCCTCTTCATTCTAATGTTTCAGGCGTGGTCCCTTGCTGAGGTTAGAGGTCACAGTCTCAGCACCATGATTACAGGGGATTGTCTTTAATAAACTACCGGATCCAGCTTTTTACACGAGTCTTTGTGCTTGTACATCAAGGTCTCTTACTCACTGAGCCATGTCCCCTAGATGCTTAGCATTTAAAACAACACTGCACTATGGTGTCAGAATTATACAAATTCAAATTCAGTAGGAACCACTTTAACTCTCTCTCTCTCTCTCTCTCTCTCTCTCTCTCTCTCTCTCTCTCTCTCTCTCTCCCCCCCCCCCCCCCAGGCTAGTAACACATGGCATAATGTTGTCTTGTGATTTACTTAGCTCCATCAAGTTGGGGGTTATGAGGGTAAACAGCCACTATGCTATAGTTGACTGCTAAAGTCTGCTGTTCAGACAACTCAGTGCATTAAATACATTTTCAGTTGGTAATATTCCATTTATCATGGTATTTGAATTTAGATCTATGGATAGAGATCACTCATGGGATGACCAGATACCAAGTAAACTTGATATATCTGTGATAAAATGTGAAAACTCGAAGTTACAGACCTGCTGTACAGGAAGATCTTTGGTACACAGAAGAAGTAGGCCAATGAATGTTCAGAAAGTGAACATTATCCTTGTTGACATTTCGTCTAGGCTCCGCCCAATGGTTACCTGGCCACAGGCAGTAGGCCTGACTCACTATAAAAGGGGCGGCTTGGGGTTGGGGATTTAGCTCAGTGGTAGAGCGCTTGCCTAGGAAGCGCAAGGCCCTGGATTTGGTCCCCAGCTCCGGAAAAAAAAAAAAGAACCAAAAAAGGGGGGGGGCTGCTTGTTCCCTCCTCACTCTCTTGTTCTTTTGCTCTTGCTCTGTACCCTTGCTCCCCCTCCTCCTCTCTCCCCATTCCCTTCCCCCTCCACATGCTCATGACCTCTACTACTCTCCTCTCTCCTTCTCCCCCCTCTCTCCCTCCCTCCCCCTCTCCCTCCCTCTCTCTCTCTGTGTCTCCCTCTTTCTCTCTCTGCCTTTCTCTGTCTTCTACTCCCTCAACTCCCCTCCCCATGCCCTGAATAAACTCTCTATTCTATACTATACTGTCCTGTGGCTGGTCCTTCAGGGAGAAGGGATTCATGGACCCACAGACGAATCCTCTTCCCTCACACCTGACTACACATCCACCAAACATATTCCTCCTCTGTTTATTTTTTATAAAATTCAACAATCCTGCCTTCTGTCTTGGTCTGTTTTGTGCTACTATCATACAAACCACAGACTCCGTATTTTATAAAGGGAACATGTTTTTATGATTCTGGAGTCTGAGAAGTTTACTCCAAAAGTGCTAGCACTTCATGTATAGAAGGTAGCATCCTAACCGACCACAAAAAGCAAAGGAGTGATGGCCCAACTTATCTTTCACCCCACTGCCAAGAACACAGTTGATCCATTCATCAGGACAAAGCCCTCAAGGCCTAGCTACCTACGAATGGTCCTACCTCTTCACACCATGACAGGAACAATTACATTTCAAGACGAGTTTTGGAGGGGCCTGGAAAAGCATAGCGTCTCCCATCATGCCCTTAGAATCTATTGGGAGGTGACTATGGACTTTTTATAAAAGCCCTAACTAGCATGCCTGCATGTGTGTGCATGTGAATGTGTGTAAAAACACAATGACTAAAGCAACTTACAGAACCGTTTATTTGGGCTTATGGATCCAAAAGAAAGGATGGTAGGAAGCTTGACAAGAATGGCAGCTGGATCAGGAAGCCGGGAGCTCACATTCTCAAATATGGAGCAGAGTGTACACTAGAAGCAGTGGCGAGGGGCGTTTAGCTCTGAAAACGCACCCCTAGTAACATGCTTCCTCTAGTAAAGCCACCCCCCACCCCAAGAACACCACAAAATGGTACCGGCAACAGAGAAGTAACTATTACACTGTTTTTCTTAAGCTCTGTCATGCATGAGGATGGCCCCCATAGACTCGTATATTTGAAGGCTTAGTCACCAGGGAGTGGCACTAGTTGAAGAGTTTAGGAATTGTGGTCCTTGATGAAGGAAGTGAGTAACTGGATGTGGGTGTGGGGGATGGGCTTTAAGGTTGCAAATCTGGCCTTATGTGTCTCTTTTGGCTGGCAAGTCAGGATACAGTTTTCAAGCTACTGCTCCAGTACCATGTCTGTCACTATGCTACCACCATGATGATAATGGACTAAACCTTTGAAACTATTAGTAAGCCCCCAATTAAATGCTTTCTTTCTTTTCTTTCTTTTTTTTTAAGATTTATTTATTTATTATATATAAGTACACTGTAGCTGTCTTCAGACACACCAGAAGAGGGCATCAGAACTCATTACAGATGGTTGTGAGACACCATGTGCTTGCTAGGATTTGAACTCAGGACCTCTGGGAGAGCAGTCAGTGCTCTTAACCACTGAGCCATCTCTGCAGCCCAACTAAATGCTTTCTTTTGCAAGAGTGGGTTGGCCATGGTGTCTCTTCACAGCAACAGTGACTAAGACAGTGCCCAGGTGGCTGAGGAAAATCCTTTGTTTTGAACTTGACCATCAAACCTCACCTTTCTTCATGTTTTGTGACACATTCGTTGGGAGTTATTAGAAACAGAGCTGATTTTATTGTACTTAAGTTTTCTACTAGTTTTTTGTAGATGAAGATAAAGATGTAAATTTTTAAAAAGTCTCTCTCTCTCTCTCTCTCTCTCTCTGTGTGTGTGTGTGTGTGTGTGTGTGTGTCTATGTGTGTGTACAGAGACTAGAAGAGAGGTTAGAGCTGCTGGAGTTGAAGCTATAGGCAGTTGTAAACTGCCCGAAATGGATGCTGGGAACCCATCAAGCCATCTCTTCAATCCCCCAGAAGAAAGCTTTTACAAAACAATAGTTTTTATTTCAGATAATTTATAGTTAGGCAGTTATTTCAGAATATTGTCTAGGTTATTATAATTATCTGCAATATACTCATAGAATGAAGGCATCAAATCAAACCGATGCCCTCAAACCACGGATTCCCTTATTACACAGCTAGGACTTTTCTCACTCTCCAGAAGGCAAAAGGAGAACTCTAAAAGGTGTCACATTTCCACTGCTGTGAAGGGAAAGGAGAGGACACTGCACTACGCTGAGAATTATGGGAAAATCTGGGCCTCCTCATTTCCTGTTTCTCCTTTTGACTCTCTGGTCCAGCTCCACTGTGCTCTTTGTCTTTCTTGCCCTGGCACCAAGATACGTTTTCTGTTCTTTATCACTCACAGCAGAGCTTTTGTACAGCTAGTTTAGCCTTCATCCATTATTTAAGTGAACTTGTAAATTTTGGGTAAATTTTACAGAACCATTTTCTGTGGAGCTAAACATGGTCCATGAAGTTTTAGCATGGAAAGTCCTTTTTTTTTTTTCTTAAAAAAAAAAAAAACAAAAAAAAACTAAGTTAGAAAGAATTTGTCTGGAGATTACAGAAAACAAACAATGAAAATGATAAAAAGACATTGTTTTGGATTTAGTGGGCTATTTTTGCATTCCGGTAGTTATGAATAAGTGAAACAGTAATTCCTACCTTAAATATTTAGAGAGAGTCGCTAGAAAATATTCATGAATTTCTTGTATTTTCCTAAAGTATGAGCCACACCAACTTTGGTAAAGTTTTAAATTTCTCTCTCACAAGCAAATTCTTAGAGTGTCCCAGTGATTTGCATTCCTCTCGAAGATAACATGGGCATAGTGATTGACAAGGAAATGGATATCACCCAGAAAATAATCTTTCTTTAGAAAACAGTTCTAAATCTTTTATTTCATGTGTATATGTGTTTTACCTGAATGTATATCTGTGTCCCATGTGCATCCCTGGTGCCCGCTGGAGACAGAAGGGGATGTTGGATCTCCTAGAAATGAGGTCACAGATAGTTGTAAGCCACCATGTGGCTGCTCGGAACAGAACCCAATTCTTTGCAAGAGCAGTAAGTGCTGTTAACCACCAAGTCATTTCTTCAGCCCCTTAAGTTTTTAGTTATTTATTTACTCTGTGTCCATGTGTGCAATCCCACACAGACAGAAGGAAAGTGGGAAGTAGGGGTCAGGGGCGCCTGCAACAGTGCAAGTGTGAAACAGAGGATGATTACCAGGGGCAGGAATGGGCTCTCTCACATGGCTTTGTGGAATCCGAGTTTTGGACGTTGGTTGTTAAGCCAGCTGAACCATCTTTCTACTCTCTCCTTCCTTTCTTCCCTCTTCTCTTCCTCCCTTATCTCTCCCATCTTCTTCCAGACCTCCCTTCCTCTCTTTTTACTGAGATCCTAATTTAATCTTATGTAGGAATAACCTCACAGCTACCTACAGATATCCTTTGATCATAATTCACTTAAGTCGACATGAAATTATCCATCACACTAACTTGATAAAATAAAATAAAACAACAACAAAAACCTAGACGATGAGAACGAATAACCTATTTACCGGGATTTCTAGGTGCTTCTCAGAGCAAAAAGAGCTGCACACATCCCTGGCCAAGTGACTGGAAAAGAGAATGTTCTATGTAAAAGCACAGGATGGGTTTATTACACGTGATTGCATTTGTCTGTTACCTAAGCCAAGTCCTTCCTCCGGAACTCATGTGAAATTTTCCTCTATCAATTTAGAGGTGAGAGAACAGAACAATCCCCAAACTTCTCTGTGATCTGTTAGTTCAGTTTTCAATTAAACAAGATAGAAATTCCTGTACAAACCTGCTTGAGTGAAAAGGTTTTATCCACTCCATAGCTGTCAATGTAGAGTCCTGATCATGGTAATGGGCAGTAGTAAGTAAATACTGTGCCAGATACCCTACTGATTGCTTTGCATGGGTTGACTCAAGTTTACTTACAAACACTCTGAAGACCATAACACAATTACCTCCAATGTGCACTGCAGAGACAAGGGCACAGTAAGGTTCACTGTTAGGATCCAAACACTCACAAGGAGAAAGGTTTCACAGTGGCTTGAGCAGTGGTTGTCACAGCATGCCAAATCATCCTGCTTGGAAATTTGACTCCTGATCGTGTCGCATTGCCTCAGTACCAAAGATTCCTCACCGATCTCGATGCCAGAGCCACAGGACATACTGATTAGCTCAGAAACAGTTCAAACCTGTGTGTGGAGCTGAGCATAAGGTGGGGGCATCACAGAGCACTGTGCTTGAGAGGAGACTCATGTCTCATGGGAGGTGGACGACAGCAAGGAAGCATTGGAGACTTAACACTGTTAGCGCTGACTCATTCTCCAGAGAGGGTATGGAGCATAGATTCCCAGACCACGGAATGCAGATGTTGCACGACTCCAGCTGTTTGCACCTGTTTGTTGCCTGTTTGTTGTGTTTCATTCTTCATTTGGTGACAGTTGAAATCACCAATGTCTCTGTTTAAGAAATGGCGGTAACTTCCTTCTTTCACGGATGCTACATTTCAATCCTGTTTCCCTCCTATTGCCTTCTTTATTGCCCTCCCGCTCCTGCTGATCCTTTCTTCTTTCTAATAAATCTTTCTCCTCTTTTCGTGTCTATTAAATCTTATCATCAGCTCTTGTGTGATCCATTGGGTTTCATTACGTCTGATTGCACGAATGCGTCAGACTTTTCTTTTCTTCCTGTGCTCAAGCAAGTCATCAGTGACTCCACCGCTGGAAAAACAAATATCTCTCCACTCCCTCAGCAACAGCTAACTCTATGAGGCCCTTCCCCACTTCAGTGGGATGTCGGGCAGTCTTAATTTCTTTCCCTTAATGTGCCCAGGCCCTGTGCACGTTTCATTTCAAATAGGGAAAAAGAAAACAAGTCGATGGTTTGGTGTGGTTGTAAGTCTTTGTCCCCTACATACTCCCAAATTCCTGTAAGTGGAGTCTGGTATTATTTAGGACTTCCCCCAAAGATAGTGAAATACTACACACTTCATTTTAGTTTTTCTAGAACTTGGTGACCTGTGAGTGGCTGTCCCTTAAGGCTCAATAGGCATTCTCAGCTAATCAGTCATGACTCGCCAATTGCATCTCTGAACACAAGAGCTCTCTGCTTCTTCCTTTATGATCCATTTGAGGGAGCCAAGAAAGAAAAGATTGTCATTTATAATAATTCCAAGAAGATAAAAACATGGATATTGTACAGATACATAGTAAGTCTGTGTCAAATGGTCCTTTAGTTCACTTGCTAGAGGAAAGGATGGTGAAATGGACTGCAGTGCACTTGGGAAATTGAGTACCATCATGCATTCAACAATGTTTTGGGGATCTAGGTTAGACAGAAATGTGGTTACCATCCCCCAAGTCAATAAAACAGTGCTATCATTTCAAACATATAGAAACCATTTTTGCATTTTCATTAGACAAAAACCTGCAAGGCAGCAATGGAGGTTCCTAGAGTTTGGGCAATCAATAGCAATAGAAATTACAGTAAATGAAAAAGCTTCATTGAACTAGGAATGTCAGTGGTTTGTGTGTGAGTGTAATACTTATCCATTGTGACACTGTCCTAGTCACTGTTCCATTGCTATGAAGAGATAACAAGACTCAAGGAAACTCCATTAAAAAAAAGCATTTAACTGGAGACTTGCGTACAGTTTCAGAAGGTTAGTCCGTGATCATCATGGTGGGAAATGGGATGAGAGACATGGGCATGGGATTGAGATCTTACACCTAACTCACAGGCAGGTCTTACATCTTAATTCACAGGCAGCAGCCAGAGACAGACTGGGTTTGGCATGGCCTTTTGAGACCTTAAAGCCCTCAAGTTACACTAAATGAAAAAGCTTCATTGAAGTAGGAATGTCAGCGGCGTGTGTGAGCATAATACTGATCAGTGATACACCTATTCTGGCAATACCATGCCTCTTAATCCTTCCCAAACAATTCCACTAACTGGGACCAAGCATTCATACATGCACCTAAGGCAACACTGATGTCATTATCCTCATATATTTCCAATTTTTTAATATTTTACTTTGAACAACAATAATGTTATCAAGGTTATGCTAATAAAACTGTTTCCAAGGTAACAAGCTAGCTGGGAAAAGAGCCTGTATGAAAGGTATATTGAGACCCCATTCTGTTACAGTTATAATAAGAAATAGACGTGACTGGTTCCCTGTGTCATCACTCCATGCTCTCTTGGACCCTGGTGGCTGCTCCCTGTCATCAGTTCCGGCACCATAAGGCCATATAGAACTAATATTAATTTATATTAGTGGCGGCTGGTTCCAGTGTAGCACCACACCACATTAGCTCAGCTATCTTCTATCCCCAGTGGTCTCTCCGCCCCCATTGCTAGTTGCCCTGGCCGGGATGAGTTAGTATGTAAGAACTACCTTTGAGTTAGGATGTAAGATCTCAACCCCATGCCCATGTCTGTCATCGCATTTCCCACCATTCTGGTCCCAGCTACCTGGTAATATCAAGACTCAACAAACTGTAGCCCAACAATCAGATTTATATGTTAAATACTCAGTTCACAATACATCCACAGAATAAATTCACTGCCAATTAATAAAGATAGAAACTGCCCACCTAGACAAGATAAAATTAACCTAGACCACCTGGATCCGAATCATTCTCCTCCTCTATCTCCATCTTCCTCTCTTTGCTCCTCCTCCTCCTCCTTCTCCTTCCTAGACTTTCCCTGCCTACCCTTCCTTCTCATCCAATGGTAGGCTTCGCCTTATCCTGGACCCACCTTGCTGCGTAATGACATCATCCTACACCATTCCTTGCTATGTTTCTCTCAAGGTCTTGAATTGGCACAGTGAACTTATATAATTAAGTTTCTGTGAGGACGCAGAAGTGTTATAAATTGATACATAGTACTGTGTTCCTAGAATGGTCCTGTCACCTCAACACCACTAGTTTAGGCAAATTATTCAACTATCCTATTGTATGTCCATAGCTTTCAAATGGCTAGCAATAATGCCTTCTTTGTCTGGTTTGTGGTGTTAAGGCATAGAACAGCGCTCAGCCTACCATAGAACTTGTGTAGCATCTACTGTGATATTAACATGTAATTACTTTCATCACTTATAGATAGTAAATATAGTTTCTCAGGAAAGTTGTACATAATTATAGGCTGGAAAAATCATATAGAAAAATAACAAAGAACTTCAAGTTAATTATTCTAGAGTACACATGTATTTGATTTTTAGGAACACGAATTTAGGGGAGGAAGTTTGGATATGTCTATGTTAGGGTTTTACTGCTGTGAATAGACACCATGACCAAGGCAATTCTTTTTTTTTTTTTTTTTTTTTGGTTCTTTTTTTTTGGAGCTGGGGACTGAACCCAGGGCCTTGCGCTTCCTAGGCAAGCGCTCTACCACTGAGCTAAATCCCCAACCCCGACCAAGGCAATTCTTATAGAGGATAACATATAATTGGGGGGTGCCTTACAGGTTCAGAAGTTCAGCTCATTATCATCAAGGCAGCAACATGGTAGCATTCAGGCAGACATGGTACAGGATTTCTGAGAGTTCTGCATCTTGATCTGAAGGCTGCTAAGAGAAGACTGGAATCCAGGCAGCCAGAAAGAGGGTCTGAAAGCCCACCCACATGGTGACACATGTCCTTCAACAAGGTCATACCTCCTAATGGTTCCACTCCTTATGGGCCAAGCATATTCACACCACCACAGGAAACTTACAAAGAATACTCGTAAAGCAGGAAGGAAGAAAGGGTTAATTGTTTAGTATGTGTGTAAGTGAAGAGTGGGACCATGGGGTACATGTTTAGGATTTTTTTTTACTAAGAATTTGCTATGAGGGCTGGAGAAATGGCTCAGTGGTTAAGAGCATGTGCTGCTCTTGCAGAAGACGAGGGTTATACGTCCAGGGCCTACATGGCATTTAACAACTGTCTTTAACAACTCTTCCAGGAGCCCAATGTCTTCTCCTTATTGCCTTGGACACTCCACACTCCTTGCATATGGTGCTCCCAAATAAAAAAAAAAATCTAATAGTTAATCCTTCTCCAAGAAAGAGAGAAGACTAGGGAGGAGGAGGGAGGGATCCATTGTTAGGTCGTCTGTGAGATTTTAAAAAATTGTTCAACAAATTTGTTTGATTTAATTGTAGGGTCAATAAAAGAGTTGTTCCGTTACATAGCATGAGATACAAATAATTGCCTATTTTATAAAGTCATTCATGGGCAAAATCTGGTGTCCAAGGGTGGATAGACATTATCATGATACCTGCTTGCCTTATATCTATCTCAAAGTTACTGTGAAGATTGTCTTAGTCTGAGCTCTATTGTTGTGAAGAGACACCATGAACAAGGCAACTTCTATAAAGGAAAGCAGTTAATTGGCCTTGGCTTACAGTTTCAAAGGTTTAGTCCATTATTATGGCAGGAAACATGGTGGCACAGGGGCAGACATCTTGCTGGAAACATAGTTGAGAGAGAGCTCTACCTTCCAATCTGTAGACAACAGCAAGAGATGAAGGAACCGACTTTGGCTTTTGATATCGTAGTCTATTCCCAGCCATACCTAGTCCAATAAGGCCACACCTCTTAATCCCTCTGTGCTAGTACTACTCACCGATGACCAAACATTCAAATATATGAGCCTAATTGGGGCCAATTTTATTCAAACCACCACAGAGACAAAGAAAATCAATGTGACAAAATGGTTTTTGGTTTGTTTGTTTTTAATGCAGACAGTCTGAGACAATGTAAGATGCACAAAAGGCTATGATTTTAGTTACACAATGTCCCACAGGCTTGCTTGATATAAAACAATCAAAGTTAAACTGTTAGTGTTTTTGCCCTTGAGATCCCTGCACTGAGACTTTGCAGCCACAAAGGCTAGATGGGAATGTGTTTAAATCAACTGGGATATTACAGGAACAAAACATTAGAGAAACCACACATTCTTTTACTATCTCAGGGAGAAACATTACAAAATAAAGGAAAACTGAATTGCCTTAACTTCCTTCTCTTCTCCTTGCCTAAAGATGCAACTCAGGAGGAAAAAATAAGAAAAAAAACCCTGAATTTTCTACTTTTTATTTACTCAACTGTTAATAGATTGGTTCAAACTAAACGTTCTGGGTGCCCTTCCTTCTGTGGCATAGCAAAGGAGGGCAAGAAATTCATACTTTGTGTAAATATCCAGATTCATCAGCAATGAAAAACAAACAACCATGGTATCATTTTTAATTATGGGCAAGAAACAAAGAGTAATTATTTTATTTTTAATAGGTGCATCCTGAACCTTGGTTAGTTTAACTACTGTTTATTGAATTATTCGTATGAACAATGGCACTACCTCCTACTTGTTACGGGTTACTATGCATACTGAGCCATGTAAGGCATTCTCCAGTACTCTGCATTTAGACTTTACATTTGTTTTTTGTTTATTCCTGTTTCTTTCTTTCCTTTTTTTTCTTGTTTCCTGTTCTCGAATCTGCTGATAGTAAAACATTGTCTGTAGAACTGAAGAACTTTTGGAGGAAATTATGATTTCATGGGTTAGCTGAGACTTGAATTGATAAAGCTAAAGACAAGGCCTACTGTTTGCCTTGTGTATATAGAGTCTTTGTTTACCCCTAGTGCTGTTTGAAGGAAAAAGGCTTACAACGAGAACGAAATAACTTTTATATATCTAGATTTTTCCAGTGATTATATAAAGCTTCATGAGTACAATAGTAAAAATCTTGGAAAAATAGCATCTTTAAAAAAAAAAGCTATAAACCACCAGGTTATTATTAGTAGCTAAACTAAACCACAGATGCCTAGAGAGGAGCAAGCAGGCTGCAGACTGCTTTAATGAAAACAATGGTAAGAAAGAGGTTTTTTTTCTGAATTGCAGTAATCATTAAAATTAAACAATTCACCAAAACTATGTGTTTCTTTGTGTTTATGAAGCCCCCTAGCTATGTCCTTTAATTTTTTTATAGAAAGTTCTTGGACTAGCAATTACTTGATATTACAAATTAATTCATTCCAGTTTTTAAACTACAGAGTTTGGAAAGGCCAAGAACTGCCTGGAGGAGAGAATATGAGCATAATAAACTGCGAGGAAGGGAATAATGCTGTTTATAAGTCTGCCACCATTTGTTCCAGACAGACATTTAGATATTAAGGCAATTATACTCAGAAAAATCTTTCAAGTAAAGATAATTTCGTCCTAAGAATAAGGTTTAACTGAGCAGAGGTCCAAATAGCTTTGATGACATATCGAGATTTTTTTCCTTCACTGGAATAGTGAAGCTAATCTGGGAGTTTTCCCTCTCTACTATACCAGACTCTATTCTGATGCCAAGATGCGTTTGCTGACAGGAGCCTGGAGTCCCGTAAGAGGCTCTGCCAGCACCAGACCAATACAGATGCTCATGTTCTCAGCCAACCATTGAAATGAGCACTGGGACCCCAATGGAAGATTTAAAGGAAGGACTGAAGGAGCTGAAGGAGTTTGCAATCCCATAAGAAGAACAGCAATATCAACTAACTGGACACCCCCGTCCCCCAAGCTCCCAGGGACTAAACCATCAAACAGAGAGTACACATGGAGTGATCCATGGCTCCTGTCGAATATGTAGCAGAGGATGGACCTTATCGGACATCAATGAGAGAAGAGGCCCTTGGTCCTGTGAAGACTTGATGCCCCAGCCTAGGGGGATGCTAGGGTGGTGAGGGTGGAAGGGTCTCCCCTTCAAGATAGGGGAGAAGGGGGGTGGAAATAGGGGGTTTCTGGGGGAAACTGGGAAGGGGAAGAACATTTGAAATGTAAATAAATAAAATAACCAAGAAAAAAAGAAAGAAAAAAAGGAATGGTGAAACTGAGCACCCTTGCTCATCAATACTGTAAGTCACTTGCATAGAGCTGATCAAAAATGGTCAAGAAACACTGTTAGCAAAAAAGCTACCTGATAGCCAATGGTGGTGGCACTTGTTGCTAACACCAGAACTTGGAATACAGGAATAGTAGAATCATTAATTGAATTCCAGTCTATATTACATTTACAGCCTGTGATTATTGGATCCTGTCTGAAAAAGAAAAGAATAATAATTTAGGTGTGTGTGTGTGTGTGTGTGTGTGTGTGTGTGTGTGTGTGTGTGTGCCTGCAGAGAGCAGAGAGGCTAGAGTAGGGCATTGGATCCCCTGGGACTGGAGTTTATTATCTAGTTATGAGCTGCCTGACCTGAGTGTTAGGAATTGAACTCAGACCCTCTGCTGTCTCTCCAACCCTCAGTTGACTATTTCTCAAAACCCATAAAGTAGAAAGATATAAAACTAATCTTGTAAAAAAAAGAGGTGAACTATAATAACTGTCATGAGATCATATGACATAAACACTATATATGCAATGTTTACATGTTTATTCTTTTATGAAAAAAACTAAAGCCTTATACTCAGTAAAGGAAAAAACTAAAAGCCCCAACCAATCAACCATTCAACCAACCAACCAACCAACAACCAACCAACCAACCAACCAAACAAACAAACAAACAAACAAACAAAAAAACTGAATCAAATTAAACTATCACCACCACTACCACCAACACTCCGAATAATAACAACAAAACCATGGCCTTGGGTAGGATACTGAGCCTTTCACAGGTCCCTATGCAAATTCCTTTTTGAAGTTCACTTACTCTGCATTTTTATTTTTTGTGACAAGGTGTCACTATGTAACACAGGCTGGTCTCTAATTAGAAATTCTCCTGTCTTAATTTCCTGACTGCTAGGATTATAGCCATGCACGACTGTGTAGAAGTATTTACTCTTTGAGTTATATTTAAAAATATGATATTATGTGTGTATGTGTAACATATGGGTGTATATTCATGCATCTAGGGACATGAGGCTATGCACATACATGAGACAGAGTCTGTTACCGAACCTGGATTTTACTGTTTTTTTGTTTATTTGGTTGACTTTTGTTTCTATGTTGTTGTTTTGCTAGGCTGGTTGTTGGCTCCCAGCCTCATCCATGCTGTCTCCACCATAGATTGCTCCTCCTTACCCGGACCATGCTGGAGTTACAAGTGCTTGCAGCACAGTTGACTTTTTACATGGGGGCTGAGATCTGAACCCAGGTCCTCATGCTTGCCTAGCAAGTACTCTTAGCCACTGACTCATCCTCTGAAACTCATTGGCTTGTTTTTCAGAGACCTGTCTGTTTTCTTTTTGCTCCATGTTGTGACATAAAGAAATGTTTGAGGACCTTCCTAAACCATAGTAGATTGGAAAAAATATGATCGAAGAGAAATGCCAGTATTAATCAAAGGAACCATTTGTGTACATGCCTGGATGATTTGATTTTATTTTTTGTTTGTTTTTAAGAGTGGGCCTGTGGGTGTTGGAAGGAGAATGACTTCCATAGGCTCACATATTTGCATCACAGTTTGGAGTTGATGAATTGTTTGGGAAGGATCAGGAGGTGTGGCTTGGTTGGTTGTGTGTTCTTGGAAGAGATTTCAAAAGCACTTGCCAGGCCTAGTCTGTCTGTCTGTCTCTGTCTTGCTGGAGACAGGCACCTAGGGGGAGTCTCGAGCTTAGACTCTCTTGGCCACTTCTCTCAGTAGACGTGAAGAGTGTATGAGTGGGGCTGCTGTAGCCTCCAGGAAGGATAGCTTCAGGTCTGTATCAGCCTCTGGTGATGTATCGGCACCTGTCCGCCCGTTCCACCTTGACCTGTCTGGATATTGCTCTTTTCAGGTCCTGCTACTTGACGTTTTAGTTAACAAGTGGGAATGCTGATATTAGGTGGCAAGACACTTAGTCCATCTTAAAGGTGGTTATTCTATACTTCCTAATCACAGAGTTCAGTAATGCTTAGACAAGTCAACTGGGCAGGAGATGATGGTCTCTTCCCACCTTTCAAACAGGGCATAGCAGGATAAGCCCTGGGGTGACCTATAAAAATGTGAACAGCAACAAGTTCAGATTGGGAAGATTTCTTTTCACAGCCTGTGCTCTTTCTTAATCATCAGGGGCTCCCATGGTTTTCGAATAAGGATCCAGGATCCATAACATTTCACTTCTACTTGCTAGAACTTTCAGGTTTGGGTTTAGGGGAAGGGCTGATTTTATTTTGCTTGCTTACAACTGCCAATCCCCATCTCTGTTAAACTTCAGCTTGGAATGCCATGTTCTCCTGACCTCTGACATTACCTTTCTTACCCTTCAGGTTCCAGGCCACAGCACCACTATTTCCACAGGGAAACACAACTTACAGATTTAATATATAACTCTTTGTATTTTTCCTCCATGACAGTGACAACTGACAACTGGAGTTATATAAAGATTTCTTCAATAGCTGGATATTTGTTCAAATGTTATATATATGAAAGCATAGGATATCTTTCTTTCTTTCTTGTTTGTAGCTTTACATAGACATCTTGTACAGTCCTAGGCAATCCTTGAGAATGTGCTAGTATTTTTTCAAAAGGAAAAGCAAAAGAAACAAAGAAAAAGAGCAAAGAAAGAGATCTATGTTCCTTAAGATGGATTAGGATGTGTGTCTATTCAAGGCAATCTACTTTTGACTCTAGCCACACCTGTAATGTCATCCTTCACCCACAGACTGACTCTACTCTAGATGCTAAGTAACATTGGGCTTTCTCACTTCATGAACTTCTCCCTCCCTATCCGTTTGAGTTTTTGATACAGAGTCCCACTAGGTATCCCTGATTTATCTACAACGCCCTAGACCAGGCTGATCCCAAGTTTACTGCAATTCTCATTCTTCCACTTGAAGAATTGGGATTATAGACACATGCTACCATGTACAGTCAATATTTTGATATCAATGAAATAGATGATTTTTTTGGAGAATAAATATAATTCATCAATAACAGTAAGTAAAACTCACTCTGATTAAACTATGTCATATCCACAGAGGATGAATAATAAAGTGTAATGCTGTAATAAATAGATATTTAGTAAGACTGAGTCTATAGAATCAGCAGCATCCCTTACTTACAAATCTAAAAACCTTTGTGACAGGTTTAGTGGAAATTTAATGTCCCTTTCCAGACAAACCATACACTTAAAGAGGGAAAGAGAGATAGGGATAATTAGTGAAGGTAGAGTAGAAGAAATGAACAAACAGGTTTTTTTTGTTTTTGTTTTTGTTTTTGGTTTTTTTTTTTTTGATTAGTAGCTGCATTTTTTTCTTTTTTTCTTTTTTTTTCTTTATTAACTTGAGTATTTCTTATTTACATTTCTATTGTTATTCCCTTTCCCGGTTTCCAGGCCAACACCCCCCTAGCCCCTCCCCCTCCCCTTCTATATGGGTGTTCCCTCCCCATCCTACCCCCATTACCGCCCTCCCCCCAACAATCTCGTTCACTGGGGATTCAGTCTTAGCAGGACCAAGGGCTTCCCCTTCCACTGGTGCTCTTACTAGGTTATTCATTGCTACCTATGAGGTTGGAACCCAGGGTCAGTCCATGTATAGTCTTTGGGTAGTGGCTTAGTCCCTGGAAGCTCTGGTTGCTTGACATTGTTGTTCATATGGGGTCTTGAACTCCTTCAAGATCTTTCAGTCCTTTCTCTGATTCCTTCAACAGGGGTCCCGTTCTCAGTTCAGTGGTTTGCTGCTGGCATTCGCCTCTGTATTTGCTGTATTCTTGCTGTGTCTCTCAGGAGAGATCTACATCCGGTTCCTGTTGGCCTGCACTTCCTTGCTTCATCCATCTTATCTAATTGGGTGGCTGTATATGTATGGGCCACATGTGGGGCAGGCTCTGAATGGGTGTTCCTTCTGCCCCTGTTTTAATCTTTGCCTCCCTATTCCCTGCCAAGGGTATTCTTGTTCCCCTTTTAAAGAAGGAGTGAAGCATTCACATTTTGATCATCCATCTTGAGTTTCATGTGTTCAAACAGGGGGTTTTAAGCATCTCTTCAAGTTCTTCCTTTTAAACACTTTAGTGGGCAAGTGGTTCTCATGACCACTTATAACATGAATTAATCATTTGCGCCAATGCGTATGTATTTTTAAACCAGAAGCTTTGGTTCTGGGCATATTTCCTAGGTTGCTGAATGCTTTATTTCCTAAAGCCTTTTGAACACCATAAGGCCACAAACAATGCTATGGTCTCAGATTACATTTCATTAATAGCGTCAAAAGCTTTAAAGGCCTTCACGTGTCATTCTTGCATTTAATCTGGTTTGCCCTTTCTGATAGACTAATTTCTTCTTGGAGACATGGGTCTATGAATGGAGAAAGTTGCTCCTCTCACTTTCAAAAGAGAGAAGGATTTCTCCACTCTCCCCCTTGTTTATAGCTCAAATTCTCTGAGCTCCCATCTTCATTTGGGGTCTACAAGTAGGAGTTGAAGTGAATTGCTTCGAGGTAGAGTGAGTAAGAATGATTTTGATCTGCAAAAACCTTAGCTTTCTTAGTGTTACTGCCATTGGCAGCCCAGTTTCTGTTGTGTTTCTATTTGTTTTGTTACTCTTGCCTGTCATCGGGCCAACTTTTACTCCCTGGGCAGACGTGGTCACTGTGGAAGTTATCAACTACCAATTAAGGGAGTCCCAAGTGTTAGGAAGGAAAAGAAAACAAAGCTCTTAGCAGGCAGGGCTCGCACTGATAAACTGGAAAGCACCAAATTAAGACTAATTCACATCACTGCAGTGCATGACTCAGGGTGACAGATTGTGAGTCACAGGCGCCATTGAGTCAGGGCTAGAAGCACATCCACAAGAGCTGTGCATGTAACAACAGGCCGGAAAGCATACAAGTCAACATGGGCCGTTTGCTGAGCTACAGGGATGCCCAATGTGTGCGATGCCAATATCGGATAATAGTACCTGTGAGGAAGTCAGTTTTTCAAGCAAGGCAGAACAGAGGGCACTGTGCAGTGCAAGTTCTGTACACGGCGTATTTGCCAGTATGACTCTGCATTTCCATCCCGAGAGAAAGCATCGTGGCAGTTCTCAGTGGAGCACGGAAGACACAATTACTTGAGGAGATGTTTGAGGAAAGAATTGGAAGCAGGATGCCTCACCCCGTCTCAACCAAACCCATGCGCTCATTACCCAGTTTCCTGCCATGTACTTAGTCCAAGTCTACAGTCAATACACTCGCTCTCTGTTCCCGCTGGTGAATCATGGGAGCTTTTCCCCGGTTCATCTTTATCATAGGCCATATGATTATTTCCACCTTGTCCATTTTTCTACTCTCCTTGCTAAAGATGTTGAAAGAAAATTCAGTCACTGAGTTTTCCTGGTCATCCTGGTTTGTCTGATTCTACTCTTACTTTTCTCCATCTCTAGCAAGCACATGAAGCACGGTGCCTTTCGCCTAAGATTTCTGATGGATTTATACAAGTTGTAGTGAACACTATTACGACAGGAGACAGATGGAGGGACTTTGATTCCTAGGTAAGTGGAAGTACAGAACATGGATTAATTGAGATGGGAGCAGTTACCACAGTGATTGAGTATAAAGGTATACGCTAGTTTATTTTCTGTTGCTATGATGAAACACTGACCAAAATTGGCTTGGGAGAAGAAAGGGTTTATTTTAGCTTACAATTTCTAGATAACAGTATATCATGAACAGAAGAAGCAAAGGCAGGAACCAAAAGCAGAGGACTCAAAGCAGTGCTGCCTACTGGTTTGTTCCTTGTGGCTTTCTCAGTTTGCTTTCTTATAGCACATAGGACCACGGGTTCAGGGGTGGCACTGACAATGTAGTGGGCTGGGTCCTCCCTCATCAGTCATTAACCTAGAAATTATCTCACAGACATACCTACAAGCTGGTCTGATGGAGGTAATTGCTCCATTGAGGTTTCGTTTTCCCATGTGACTCTAGCTTGTGACAAGTGGACAAACAAACCAAACCAAACAAACAAACAAAAAAAAAACCAAACTGACCAGAACATTTTAGTGTGTGTGTGTGTGTGTGTGTGTGTGTGTGTGTTGGTGCTCAAAGAGGCCAGGGACACCACATCTAGCCTGAGCTGGGGTCACAGGTGGTAGAAATTGGTTGCACTTCAGTGCTGGGAACTGAGCTTGGATCCTTTGTAAGAGCAATGTGCTGAACCAACACTCCGGCCCCACCCAAGTTTCCATAAGCAGGAAAAATTGACAAAGAGGAAACCCTCACCTGAGCTGCCTGCAAGCTCTGGGTTTAATTCCAGGGATAAAGCTTTTGTGAATGGCTACCCATGCCAGGGGTGGGCTGTCCTGTGATGCCTTTACATCCAGGTTTCTGTAAGTAACTCCTCACCTACGCTCACGCACAAACTCCCAAGAGACTCACTGACTCACTAAGCTAGACTTAAATGACATAATTTCTTCAGTCTTTTGTCTGTGTCCCCATCTGGGGTGAATAGATGTCTGTTCATGTCTCCCTAGGAAAAGTCGCACGATGGCTCCCATAATTCCCTCCACTGTTGCTGAGCACTGATAATGCTCACTTTGCTAAATGTCAGAGTGTCGTTTCACTCCTTTTTACTGGAAACATCGGAAGCACCCGACTCCTTTCTTAGGGACTTTTTTTTTCTCTCTAAGGGTTCAAAGGTATCGCTTTTTTCCTATCTTCCAGTTCTGTCAGCTCTGCCTTCAAAGTATACCTGATCATTCCTCATCACACCCTGCTGTCTCATTCTTGCCTGAAAGTCATCACATTCCCTTCAATTCTCAGATAGTTTCCTCATTCATCTCCCTGATGCTGCTCTGGCCTTGCTATGATTTTTTTTCTTTTTTGTTTGTTTAAGACATGTCTCACTACGTAGCCATAGATAGCCTCATCCTTTCCTTGTGATCCAGAATGGCTGCAAGCTTGCAATGATCCTTTCGTTTTAACTCCCGCATGTATTTCCATTAGAGCAGTGGTTCTCAAACCTTCCTAATAATCTGACCCTTTAAATACAGTAACTCACATCGTGGTGACTCCAAACCATAAAATTATTTTGTTGCTTCTTCACAACTGTAATTTTACTACTGTTATGAATCATAACGTAAATATCTGTTTTCCGTTGGTCTTAGGTGGTTCCTGGACAGAGTTATTCATCTCTTCAGGAGTTGCAATTTGCAGGTTATAAACCACTGTATTATAGGCTTACACTACACCACTATATCTGGTTGTTTTGGGCTTGTTTGTTTTGGTTATTTCAGTAAGGTTTTACTATATAGCCTAGGCTGGCCTCAAGTGTATGACCTTCTTGCCCCAGTCTATGAGTGTTGGGAATATTGCATCTGACTGATTTTATTCTCTGTAAAGTTATTGTCTGTCTGTATGCATGTCTGTGCATATGCACACATGTTATATGGTAGTGAGGAGGGAAGCCTGAAATCAACTTTGGGGGTTGTTCCTCAGGAGTTGTCTACCATAAGTTTTCTTAAGTCAAGGTCTTTCACTTGGGACCTGGAACACGTTGATTTGATGAGACCAGCCAGGCAGTGAGCTCCAGGGACCTTTCTATATCTATCTCCCTACCACTGGGGTTCTTAGCATGCACTATCATGTTTCATCTTTTCAATGGATTCTAGAGATCCAACTAGGTCCTCATGTATGTTGTAACCAACAGCTAATATTGTCTATTTCCCTAGCCACTGGTCATCATTTTGTTGTTTTTTAATGTAGGTATTTGTTTATTTAGGTTTTGAGGCAGGGTCTCCTTCTAGCCTAGGCTTGTCAGAAACACTTTGGTTCTGGCTGGACTTGAAGTCAATATTTCTACCTCAGCTTTCTAACTGCTAAAGTTATAGGCACGATTCAGCTGGTATCGCCGGAGTGATATCAGTCAGGTCACGCTGACCCTTGCTTCAAGTGTCTCACTGACTTCATAGCTCATAGCGATAAAAGCCTTGAAGTATGCTCTTTCTTTCACCCCCACCATCTCTTGGATCTAGTCTCTTCCTCTACTAACTCCACAGTCCTAGCCCTGTGCACCATAAACATGCCTCACTTTCCCCATCTCTTGGCTCTTGTGCTGGGTGTTCTTAAGAATTCTTAACCTTTTAGTCTCATGTACCTATTCAGTGACAATTCTCGAGCACATCATTTGAAACTCCAAGATGCAGCATGTGTACAGGCTTGGGTTTAATAGAATAATAAGATCAAAATAAAAATAGTTCAACACGCTCTGTTGGCATTTAGTCTAGGCTCTGTCCCACGGTTACCTGGCAACTATGAGCAAGGGGCTGCTTCCTTTCTTGCTCTTCCTCTGTCCTCTTGCTCCTGCTCTCTCTCTCTCTCTCATCATTCCCCTCTCCCTCTCTATCCACATGGGCAGCCTCTACTTCTCTTCTCTTCTCTTCTCTTCTCTTCTCTTCTCTTCTCTTCTCTTCTCTTCTCTTCTCTTCTCTTCTCTTCTCTTCCCTTCTCTCTCTCTCTCTCTCTCTCTCTCTCTCTCTGCCTTTCTCTATCTTTATTCCCTCAACTCCTCTCTTTATGCCATGAATAAACTCTATTCTATTCTATACTTTACCTGTTGTGTAGTGTGGCTGGTACCTCAGGGGGATGGGGATGCCTCAGCACGGGCCCACAGAGGCACCTCCTTCCCCTGCACCTGACTACAAATCTACCAAGCATATTCCTTCTCTTCCTTCTCTCTCTCTCTCTCTCTCTCTCTCTCTCTCTCTCTCAACAATGTGCATCAACTTCAAATAACAAAACAAACAAGAGCCGTTATAAGTGATTTTTTAAAAGTTATTTGGCTTTTTCCATTACATGGTAAGCTTGGACAGAACAGAGATGAAAAGAAAAAGGTTCATGGATGTCGCTCAGCTCCAGGATCAGGGCCTGGCAGACAGTAGGTAGTCAATGATACTGGGTAGTGTGAACAAATGGGTGCTGGGTTTGGTGTTTGAATTGTTAGCAATATGATTGGACTTGATTAGAGCCTGTGACCCATAAGGCTAAAATTGATGACAGCCAAGAGAACATCTGTATGGAGGGATGTGTGTGTATGGGTATTCCCCCACCTTTCCCTTCCCCCACCTTTCTTTTTTTGGTTCTTTTTTTTTTTTTTTTGGTTCTTTTTTTTTTTTTTCGGAGCTGGGGACCGAACCCAGGGCCTTGGGCTTCCTAGGTAAGCGCTCTACCACTGAGCTAAATCCCCAGCCCTTCCCCTACCTTTCTTAAATCCCACTTTCTCCTTCTCTCACGTTTACCTTCCCCACTTTTCCCTTCTCCCACCTTTTCCTTCCCCTACATTTCCCTTCCCCCCCATTTCCCTTCTCCCTCTCTTCCTCAACATGCTACTTAATTTTCCTTTCTCCAGGCTTGTCTAACCAGAGACGCTAGGAAAAAATCCCAATAACTTTAATCTTTCAAGCATTTGTATAAAGCAGATGGTCTACTTACTTTTGATTATGTGCTAATGTCTGCTATTCCTCCCAAAACTTTCCATTTTAAGAACTGAAACTAATCTTGAGTCTAAGGAATGTATCTCTAACTGCGTTTAGGGCCTTCAATGAACTGAATGAAAAAAGGAGTACTGGGGATGCTAAGGTTTTGATGAGGCCTCTAAAATCACATTACATTGGTAGTGGGCTGGTCTGTTCCATCTATGACAAAGTCTATATTCTTTGCAGAAAATTGGTCCAAAAAGAGTATGTAATTACAAACATGCCAGTGAGAAATAAGATAGAATTCAGACCATTTAAAAAGAGTACGTCTACAGACTGACAGATTTTCTATAAAATGTCATAAATTCATTTCCATTTTTTCAAACATAAGAAGGTATATTGAGAAATACCTGATCCATAACCTGGAGGATTTTTTCTCTCTGAACAATTATTTTCACCATCTATTGACTCCACCTCACTGAATCTTAAGTGGATATTATATTATGAAATGCAAAATTCTATAAAATTCACTTAATTAATACAATCTATAATACATATAAATATTCTAGGTGTACCTTAAAAACAATGTATTGAAAAGGAAAGCATTGCATATGCTCACTGAGGTCATTATATTATTGATTAATTATTGAATCTTTCTTGGTTTCTATTTTTTATATGTAGTGTGCTTTAGTATGATACAGCCTGTGGCTAAAGAGAAATTCAAATAAAAGGTAAAATATGCTTCCAGTTAAATGACTGGATCGAAAATGAAGCCAAGGCATGGCTGACTTTGACAAAGGGGTCAGAGAGGGGACTGCCTGGCTGAATTGCAGAAGTAAGAACGTACACTCATCAGGACAAAGACAGGGCATCATTAGGAAGCTGCAACTGAATCCCACAGAAAAAAGAGTAAGGAAGAACTGGATCTGGTCAAAAGAAAGCCATGGGGAGGAATGAATGCTTCCAGAAACTGATTTGCTGCTTCTTCAAAGTAGGCAGTTCATGGCCCAGGAGAAAAACACACTCCAAATAAGGGCTATATGCATTACTATGAAATAAAGTGAGCATGAAGAAATCACTTCATGTTGTAGTAATTCATATAGAAAAATGTTTTGTTCAAGTTAGGAGAAAGGAGAAAGGAGCAAAAGGGTACTTTGGATTGGCCTGGGGCCACAGCGTGTTGCTAAGAGATCACACCATGCGACAGATCTAATGCAAGAGATTTATTGGAGGAGTGGGAAAAGCAAAAGGCTGTCTCAGAGTGCAGTCATGATAAAAAGAGAGAGGGGGAGGGAGAGAGAGAGAGAGAGAGAGAGAGAGAGAGAGAGAGAGAGAGAGAGAAACGAAGAGAGAATAAACAAGACACAGTCCTTTAAAAAGAAGCATGTGTCCCTAGGAGAGTATGCCACTGACAGCAACTGAGGAAATGTCCTGCACCTGTCTGCAGCAGGTGATGATTAAAGCTGCCACTGCAGAGTTGTAGAAAGGCATTCTGGTGGAGCACCTAATTTATAGCAGTAAGCTTAGGCTGGGGCTCAGTGTTCAATGCTCATTGAGCATGTTCAAGTCTCTCAGTTGAATCTGTAGCAGCACAGACATACATACACAGATATAAACAGACATAAACAGACATAAACACATACACACATGAACACATACATATTTACATACACAAACACATACATACATAAACACATACATACACAAACACACACATACATGAACACATACATAGTTATATACACAAACACACATAAATGAATGCATATATAATTATACACGCGCACACACACACACACACACACACACACACACACACACACACCAGATAAACAAGACCCTGAGCATTTAGAAGTGCTGCATGTAAGATTACTATGATGGTTAAGAAGCAGCTCAAACATGAAGCTTGTATGTTTATGGAGAAGGCCACAAGTACCGTGATTCTGGCTGTGCTCTTTGTACCACAACTTGTCCTTCATCGGTTGGCCCATTTTGACAGTTGTCTATGTGAATGTGAACACTGGGTCACAGCTGGATGTAGCAGCCCCGGGACTCTGAAATATACTTAATATACTTACTTCCCATGTTGAGAGCTCGTGGAAGAGATAAGGCCAAGGCTGCTTCCCCATGTGCAGTTTGCTGCTGCTCCTACGCAGATGTTTGCTGCTTACATGTAATTGCCTGACACTCCTGTGCCAGGCTTTGCTGATCTTTTCAGTGACATCTAATATAGAATTAGGAATCCCTTCCAGCTCTACATGAAAGTATAGTGGTAACCTATGACTATACAACTATTTCCAAGCTAAAACTGAACTGTGCACACATGTACTGTTATTTAGAAATAACCAGTTAAAAAGTATATTTTATAAAAGACTGTTTGTATGCTGTCAAGAAAGTTTAAGCTTCTTGGAGTCATCTCACTGTGATGCTCTGAGGCCAATGTCCACAAAGCCTGGCATGGTGGTTTATACCTGTGCTTCCAACTACTTGGAAGGTTGAGGCAGAACTACCGCAAGTTCAAGGCCTGCCTTGACTACAGGGCTACAGAATGAATGCGAGATTAGTGTAAGCAACCTAGTTAGATGCCATTTTAAAATAAAGATAATAAGGGAGGCTGAGGATGCAGTTCAGTGGTAAAATACTTGCCCACCATGTATAAAGTCCCGGGTCAATCTGCAGTATGGAAGAAAAAAGAAATTAGCAAACAGAAAAACAGGTTATAGGTAGATAACAAGATATGATATCACACATGCTATTTCCCACTAAGATGTAATTCATAAGTTTAATGTCAGACACAAGTAAAATTGAATAGAAATGGGCGAATACAGAAAACCTCAAACCATTTATACCCAATAAGATTAAAATAGCTTTGACTACTTAATGTTTACTTTCCAAATAACAAATACAGAAGAGTTTCCAACGTACAGCAGCATTTGGTCTTCCCCATTTTTACACTATTCAACTAAAAATGCACATCGTTTGAGTTTCCACTTAGTAAGAGATGGACAGGTGTCCATATTCCTTCACCCAGCAATTCAACTGATAGGCCACTTTCCTGCAAATATACTGGCATAAAATGATTCCTATGTAAAGTCATTCATTGAGGTATTACTTATAGTCATAAAAATGTGAAATTACGAATAGGAGACCAGTTAAATAAATCAGGGTGCTTCTATGTTATGCACTGCTCTAAGAGTATAAAGGAAGGCAGGAAATCTGCACACTGATATCACTACTCCCAGCAAAGAAAATGGGCCACAAAGGGCCTGGACGGTGAACATTTTCATTTAAGGCTCTACAATTTGAATCCTAAATTCAGAACTATGGGGAAAGAAAAGCACTACATACGATGGCACACATCGGTGATTCTACCACTCAGGAGGTCAAAGGAGGAAATTTACCATGAGGTGGAGACCAGACTGGACCACAGAGTGAGATCTTGGGTTTTTGTTGTTATTCTTGTTGTGAAATGATTGAGTTTCTCTGTGTAGCTTTGGAACTCACTCTATAGACCAGGTTAGCCTCAAATTTAGAGATCTATCTGCCTCTACCCCTTGAGTGCTGCGATTAAAGATGCGTATCATCAAGGCATGTGTGTGTGTGTGTGTGTGTGTGTGTGTGTGTGTGTGTGTGTGCCCTGCATAAGAATTATGTCAGCACAAAACGAAAGCAAGCACAGAAAGGATTCTGTAGCTAACAGTTCATGAGCCTCTGGTCCAACTCAGCATCTTAATTTCGAATAAAGAAGAGAAACCCAACATTGCACCCATGACAGGGTTCCCCAGTTGGGCTGTATGCAGTGGTGGAGAGCTCACCGAGCACCTACACAGCCTTGAGTTCCCTCTGCAGCACTGCCAAGGAGAAAGACTGGGTAAGTGGATAAATAAAAAAACTCCAGTTGCCTATGCTTCCATTCAAATCCAAGTCTACAATATATATTTTCTAGGGTGCCTAGGTAGTGTGCGAAGAAATCAACTAAGGAAAGAACCCAAAATGTATAGTGTATTTTAACTTCAGACTGGACTCTACAGTCCTCCTGAAAGGATTTGGAAAACATAGCCATCCATGCCTTGTGTGTGACTATGTTAATTCTGTCTGCATCTCATGGTTTGGCTTTGAGTAGTTATCTTCAACAATGATGGCAGAAACCAGCCTTCTTTCTGCTCACTCAGTCTTCAGGGTCTTATATCTATCTCTGTGTTAAGATGCCTAAGGTGAAAAGAGATTTCTGCATCTGTGAAACCAAGATTTTCTCTGTACCACACAGAGTGACATTGTTTCCTTTAGGGCATGGATCCAAATTTCCTGAACATTGGTTTTCTTTTTTTCCCTCCTCTGAATTACTTCCTCTCAGATTGTGCCTTGGTTATATGTTATATCAACATTAAAATTATAATATATATTTAATTAATGTAGTATACTCTTTCTATCAAATTATATAACAATAAAATGTGCAACAGGATGAACAATCTAGTAAATGATTTCTTTTTTAGGGTGCATAGTTTGTGGAAGAGACAGGAGAAAAATATCAAAGTAGCCTTTTTAAACTCCATGTGAAATCATGTGTGGTGGCACAAACCTTTAATCCCAACACCTAAGAGGCAGAAGCAGGCCCATCTATCTCTATGAGTTTGAGGCCAACCTGGTTTATATAGCAAGTTCCAGAACAGCCAGAGGCACATACAGAAACTTTGTCTAAAAAACAAACAACAAACAGAAATACCCCACAGCTACGTAAAAAACAAAAACACTAAAAGGAAAATAAAAACACTTAGGGGTTCTTGTTTTCAACCATCTTATTATATCCATTATGTAACTACACAGAATTAGAAGGGACTTTTGCACTTGTGACATTTTCTGTACTTATTTGATGTGGCTGCATGGATTTGCTAAACAGTGTAGTAAATGATAACAATATATTAGCAGTCATTGAGTCCAGGTGGTAAGGGTTTGTAGGGTAGCATTGAATGATGTTTCAAGCTTTGCTGTAAATTTGGTATTTTTTTCATTCAATAAAGAGCTGAAGAAAACTTAGACCACTGCATTCTATATTCTAGTAATAAATGTATAGTAACAAAATTGAGTAAGCAAACTGTGTTTGGTAGTGTATAGATTCATATCACTTGGGAAGAAAAACTGTCAATTCAAGATGCACCTAAGTTACAAATCTGAGGCTCTGTCTCAAAAGAAAACAAATATATCCTCTTATGGTGATAACTGTATGGAAAATAATGAACTTGGAAGATAACTCAAACAAAAGAAAACTTTTAATATGTATACATTTGAAATTCTTTTACATGCTATAAGTACAGTTTCTAAAGAATGACTTCTAATACCTCGAAGTGTGTAGGAAAGAAAAAACTTCAGACTACGGATAGTTAGAAATTTGCTAAGAAGAAAAAACTGTGAGTAGCATGATGGCTTAGGAGATAAAGGGACTTACCACCAAAACTGAAAATCTAAGTGCCATCTTTGGGCCCTCCCTAGCCAAAGGAGAAAAATGACTTTCTAAGTCATCCTCTGGCCTCCACATACCTATGAACACCTGTGAGCACATACACCTACACAAATAAATAAATGGAATTAAAAAGAAAAAGAGCTTAGACAATGAGTTTAGGTAGCTAGAGATGGAAGCTAGTAGAAGGAGACTGCTCGATAAGCCCACAACACTTGTTAAAATGAACACCAATGAACTATGTCCTAAAGTCTTGAAATATGCAATAGGTAGATGTTTGCAGAGGACAGGACAGATCTCGGTGATATGGTGTAAAGGGAAATTCCACATTTCCCAATTTTGTGCGGAGGAAGAGGCAATGGAAAACTATTTTGTGCCTCAGATTTCTGAAATCCCTCAAAGACAGGACAGTATCTTTTATTTTTTGTGTGTGGGTGTATTATTTATTTAAAAAGAGGAAAGTTTTGTAATAATGCATGATATTAGAATTGTTTTGGGGCAATCACCTTCTAATGGCTCAAGGACAGAAGAGAAAGACAGAAAGAGAGAGAAAGGCCCTTAGGTAGGGCCAAGAGGAACATATGTCTTTAAAGACATGTTCCCAATGAGTTGCTTTCTACAATTAAGGGCCTACCTCCTAACAATTTTATAACTTACTAATAGACTATCGAGCTAGGAATTCATTCATTCATTAACGTGTTCATTAGCTAACTGCCTCCCAAAAAACCCTCTTCTCAATGCTGTTGCATTGCAGAGCAAGTGTCAACAGATGAACTTTGGGAATAGTACATGAGATTCAAACCACAATCCTTTCTCTGTACCAATTTCCAAGACACTAGTGTAGCATGCACAGCCCGTGTTAATAACTGCGCGATGAGTTGACCTAATAGCTTGGATAAGAGTCAATCTTTCACTTCAGCAGTCTTCTAAGTACAGTTTGGTGTCAAATACCAACATTGGCACTCATGAATCTAAGAAAATAAGGACTTCAAAAATGTTGATGAGTTGTTTTATTCCACAGTAGAGAACAATCCAATCTTGAATCCAGTTAATTAAAAAAGAAATGGGGCTGGGGGTAGTTCAGTTGATAAAGGACTTGTCGCGAAAAACCCGAGTTCAGTCACCAGAGTCAGTGTAAAGCTCTGGGACATAGTGGTGCAGAATGGTAATAAGAGAGCTGGGAAGACAGAGATAGGAGTATCCCAATGCTCACAGGTCAGCCAGTCTGGAAGAATTGGTGAGGCCTAGGCCAGTGTGAAGCTCTGTCTCTAAGGCAGTAGACATTGTTCTTGAGAATGACACAGGCTATCCTCTGGCCTCCATACTTAAGTACATAAAAATGCCCTCATCCCAAACCATACTTACACGCATTTTAACTTATTGAATACACATACACACGCATGCACGCACGCACGCACGCACACCCTTTTGGTTAGGGATAAAACCTGGTTATTAGGGTGTTGCCGGTACTGCACACAGTAGGTATGGTGGTTGGCGTGTGTAATCCCAGTGCTCGGGTGGTACAGGCAGACGATCAGCAGTTCTAGGTCATCCTGGGCTGTATAAGGAGATTCAGATCAGCTGGGATGCAGGAAACATGTTTTAAAACTTCAAAAACAGGGACAAAAAACAAACTAATCCAAACCCAACAGGTTTCAGACAAAATATTACATTTTTTTGTCATAGAAATTTCCATGGAGTCTAGATACTATATTCATCACTTCTAGGGTATTTTATTCTTTTTGGCTTAGTACTTCAAACTTCCGTTCTCAGCTTAAAGCATCGGACTTCGTATCAAGACGGCTTTGTCCTCCTGCTCTGCCTGCACGGAAGGCAAAGACTAGCTCTACTGCTGTCCACACCCCTGTCCTGGAGAGTCAAAAGCCCATGGGCTAGGTGGATGGTGTCTGAAGATCCAGTCCTGCCAAGCAGATCCCTGTATTCTCATGTTAGAAGCCTGAGGCATATGTGTAGCTGCTCAGATAGGAGATTTACTGCTCTAGGTTTTGATTTTTCTCCCATTGCCAAGTCCCCAGTGGTTGGGGCAGTCCTCAGCTCTTGATAGTGGCATCAATCAGTGCCAGGCGGTTCCTGTTCCAAGCCTTTGGTGTCAAGACTTAGCCTCTAGCGTTACCTCATGCCCAGTGAGCATCAATACCCTGAATCCTTAAGCCCTGGTTGTTCTCTGGAGTGCCTTTCAGTGGCCTGGAACCTTAGCTTCTCATCCTTAGCTTTTTGCAACTTCTTGATGTTTTCAATATTTGCATCCTCTGACTTTCGCATCTGGTTGCCCTATGGATGTCATTATTGCATGTTTCTGTTGCAATCATCAACACAATGGCCCTCATTATTTTTGTCACTCTTTGTGACTGCAAAGTATTCTGAGAGTAATGGCTTGTCTGGACCAACTTAAAATATAACAAGATTGACTGGCTATGCAGCTAGAAGGGACTGTGAAGTGTGGGTATAGTATACTGGGTGGTTCTAATATATACCAACAGCAACCAACGGCAGGGCCAATGGCAGCCAAGTATAGGTAAAGCCCTCCTATCTGCCAGTCACAGCTCTTTGCTGTGTAGGGGTTGTGCTCTTCTTCCCTTGGGCTGGATTGATGACAGCCTCTGAAAGGTCATATCAACCATACGTGTGGAGATGCTAGAGATGCTGTAGGCCAGGTCATCTACAGTTCACTGGGGCTTGTCTTGCTCTTAGTGGAAGTTTCCACTGCTCACGCAGGCTGTGGACTCCTACACAGTAGCCTTCAGCAGCTGTCATTATTCTAGCTCTCACAGCTGGAGTGCCATTCTTTCTGGACAGCTCTCCATTCGAGGGTATTAGGCACTAAGGAAGGAAGCTTTCTCAAATGGCAGTTTTATTTGTTCATGAAGAAACATCAAAAGGTGCTTATAGAAAAAGACTTTAACAAAAGCTTAGCCAAAAGGTCTTAAGGAGATTTAACAGTGATCAACAATGTTTAACCTTTGCCCCAATAACCAGGGTAGGCTGGGTCCCTTGGTCTGTGTCTGTTTAAAAATATCTGGCTTCTGTGCATGATGCCCTCTATATGATCTTTACTAACTATTCACAGTCCTAAACCATTCAGTACTCTTGCAGTCTTCTGACTATAATGACTCCTTCAGCTACTTGCAGCAAGAAATAATGGCAGCCAGGCTAATTGAAAGAAAGGCACCATCCTAAAGTCGTAAGCTATGTGACTAGTGTCTTATCAGATCTTGAAATAAGCCACAGTGGATGTAGGACAAGAATTCTACATGGATTATTAATTAAGTAGAAACAAAAACGAACAACAGGAAAGATTAGTAGTGGTTACTCATGGGCAGCTGGATGACCCTCAAACCAAGAAGACGGCACAGATGTGTTGGGAGGGAGGGAAGAAGCGCTGACTATTTATTGGAACCAGTGGTGTCTTAACAGGATTCAGGCTCATAATTTCCTATGTGACTCAGCTGGCCTTGCACAATCGATGCTTTGAAAGCCCATTTCCTCAAGACGTCGCCATGGTGTTGCACTGCGGCTTCCTGATCCACATTTTTTAACTCTTGTAGTTGATCAAAACGTGTTTCAGGCTGCTCTGTTTAACTGTTGGATGGACTGCTTTATATTCATTAAAAATGTCTTAAGAGCTTTACCACCCACACTCAACCCTTTAGTTTTTTTCTCCGTAAGTCTAATTCAACTGTAGGAGTCTGAGCCGTTAGCCTTTCAGTATTTCCTGTGTTATTTTGAGATTTTTTTCAAAAGAAGCTTTGGTCATGTGCTGAAAATAATTGTCAGTCAAACCATTATTCTTCATTGAGGAAGGCCAGGAACTCTGGGGAACTTAAAAACAAGCGGAGCAGGGGAGTGAAGCTGTTTCATCCCCCAAAGCAAAATCTCCAATCTAGAAAAGTGGGTTCCTTTTCAACTGGCAGCATTAAAAACAACCTTGAAGAAATAAAGATCATGGCTTAGGCAAGTTTCCATTCTTGAAAGCTGCTCTTCACGGAGAAACTGAACCACGAGGCAATGGGCTTGTATGAGGCAATGAGCAGACTTCTGAAGGAACAGCAAACTAATTTTAAAATGTATTTGCTCTAGTACGTGAGCTTTTGTGCACAGATGCCTAATCTTTATTAAGAGGTAAGGAAACAATTACATTCACATCTAAAGTTAGAAGACTATTATTCCTCACTTTCAAGAATTTAACATTGAGTTAAGTCTCTATTATGACTAGTACTTAATCACTGACTGAAAAGGCATGACATATCCTTCCAGGGGCTTAGCTCTCCTAGGAAATACATATGCTGATGAGCACTCTGTCTGTTTACTCATTTGTCTTTTTATGTTAATAAAATTTCGGATGTTGTCACTAGAAGCAAGTGTTTGGTTTGCCAACATTCCTTTAGGAAATACACTATGTTTAGACAGTTTTAAAACAATCAGCATCCGGCCCAAATATCTGATAAACTGTAAAGCAGGAATAGGTACTTTAATTTTAGAGTGACTATGACTGATTTCCTTTCCTTGTAAGTCTGCCTTTTCTTGTCCCCAGGATTCAGCACTGAGTGGGAGCAAGTTGCCGCCAGACTTTGCATGGACTAAGGCAAAACTTGTAAGTAAAGAAGCGTTTATTATCAGAGTCATGATCTCATTAACTTTCTTGGTTTAAGGAGCGTGAACTTCTCTATAAATAATTCAAAATGGACTGAGTTAAAGCGTTGCTTATGACACGTCATGGCTTTGAGACAACTTGTTCTAAGTTAGGTCAGGGCAGAAAATCCGAGGTTGTTTAAGATTAGAGCAAAGTAGTTTAAGAAGGTATTTCCAAAAATTTGTTTAGCCAAATAGGTTCAAGGACATCTATGTTCACATTCTTGCTTGTTTTCATTCTAGATGAACATAGGGTTCCCTTGCTTGGCGTGAAGAAATGAAGAACAGTAAACTTGTCTCATCACTTCCAATCTCCAGTTAAGGCTATTTAAAAGCACAAAAGTGCTGATTTACGACAAACGTTTCGGCCACATCTTACAATGTTTAGTCCAATGGTTGTGTGAAAATTCTAGCCTGTTTTCTTCCCGTAGTGAGAAATCTTTGAAATCCAAAAAGACTCTTATGAACTTCAAAAAGGTGTGATGGCCAATTGTTTAAGCTCCGGTGAGAAAATTCTCCCACGAGTTCATAGAACACAGTGTTATGATGTTAGAAACTCAAATGCTTTTTTACACAGGATGTTAACCTCTCACAGGAGCCTGCTGCTGTGATGTGGGAAGTCTTGGCTTCCAGGTTTACAAGGATGGGGGTTGTAAACAGGATGCTGGGTACTACCTAAGGACACAGTGCTTCTCCTCGGAGACACAGCAAAGCTCAAAGCCACTAGTGCAATGTTGATGAAGAAAATATTAGAAATTTTAAGTCTTTTCTCTTTGTCTTTTCCGTATTTCTTATATGACCCAGATATAAAAACATTCTTTTAGACATTAGACATTGATAAAAATCTTAGATAAACTTCCAGAAAGCATAATACACAAATCAGCTTTTTAAAAAGCAGTATATCATTTTGTGATGAGTATTAAATAAAAAGATTTTGTGTGGTTATTTGCGTTCTCTTTAGATCTAAGATCAAAATAATTTAGAATTCTATGTAGTACATGGAATTTATTTTTTGATCAAAGTTTTCCTTTATTTACCTTACAGAAATAAAGCTTTAAACCTTAAAACAATCCAATGATTTAAAAAAAAGGAAAAAAGAGAAATAAAACTCTCTCATGATAATGCTTAAAGTTGTGATTTAGTAGCACTGACTTTGTTGTGACCATTGCATTTTCAAATGTCACATTTCTGTCTTTTGAAAAGGTATATAGCAAACCATCTATTAGTAACTGTCTTTGGTGGGAACAGAAACCCCAGAAAATCCAAAGGGAGATGTATAAGAAAGTAAATACACACCTTCTGAATTGTCTCCCTGAGACCCTAATCAAGAGTAAGCAACTGTGATCATTTGCATCCCTTTAAAAGCCAGAAACTACAGGGAATCAAAAGAAGGTAGCAAGCTTTGCAAAGAAATCTTTCCTTACCTCCAGACCCTCAGATAGTGATTATTCTGAGCCTAGACCTTTTCCATGAAATGCTTTCTCTTCTGTCCTACCCCCTCCCCCTTCTCTTGGCCTTATCCTGGCAGGCTCAGGACACCACTGAAGTACCTTCTCACTCACATCTTCATTCCTATTGCTGTCTGCCATTTGCTTTTTGTTTCCAGGTCTTGCACTCTGTATTGCCTTCTTTTCCAAATGGCCTTTGAACATGTAAGCAAGACCGTCGGCTGGGAAAAGGAAAGCAGGGGCAGTAGCTGCTTCTGTCTTGCACCCTCTCTTGCTTTCCTCCCTCCTTCTGATAGAGACCACAGTATAATTCAGTCACCCATTAATTCCTAAGAGCATTCATTCTACAGCATTCTGAAACCCACCCAAGGCACCCCGTGCACTTGCTCCTGTCTTAGCTAGTCAAGGATGTTACTTGTTGCTCCTATAGCATTCCTCAGTCAAGGACTAAGGACTAAGATCAACATTTGAAGCAGAGAGTCCTGCTTTGATGACTTTTCTGAAACACTTGAAACTGTTTAGTGCCCTTTCCTTGAAACTTTGGTTTTGAATCTGGTCCCTTCCTTTTCCTTTCCCTTTCCCTATTGCTCATAGATCCTGTATACTCAGCTGCCTTGGATCTCTTTCTAGACTCCTCTTCCTCCAGACCTTCTAACCCTGGCAGTCTGCAGGTATCTGTCTTGTGGTCTTATCATTCCTTTACTTTGATTCAGAGATTTTTACTCATCACTACCAATGCATGACTGTGAGCTGAAACAATCTTTGGATTATTTTTAGTGGCTAACGGTGAGAAAAGAAGCTACAGGGGAACTGGTAGTTAGTTACAGGGCTTTATCACTAGCAACTAGTCAGTAATTAGGTCTCAGATAAAATCCCACTGTACACATACAGCACTGCTTAGGTAATCAGAGAGGAAACAGTCTGTACACTCCAAATGGGAATGCATTTTAGGGGCAAAGACTAATTTTGCAAATGTTAATTTTTACATAATAAATATAAGAATCATTAAAAAACAGGCACGGAAGTGGAGATGACAGGAGGTGGGGTGAAGCCATTCTTTCCACTGGGACTATCCAAATTGTCATCTGGAATGGTGTAGGCTGCAGCTTGTTTATCTACTGCCTAGAGAGAGAAACACATTCCAAGAGTAGGTGTGTAGACATGTTTAGGGCAGTTTGGCCATCACACAGTGCTTAACTGTACAGTAGAGATCGTTAACTATAACACACATCATTACCCTCACACCATTGGTGGTGTGGGTCATCATATCAAGTTCATTTGTCACTGAAGTACTAGGATTGGGGTCTCGAGAGATGGTTCAGCAGTTCAGAGCACTGTCTGTGCTTCTAGGGGACCCAGGATTCACATGACAGCTTACAACTGTCTGTAACTCCAGTCGTATGGAACCTAATGTTCTCTTGTGTCCCCCACGGATACTGCACAAATGTGGTTCATGGACACACTTGTGGGTTTTGAAACACTCACACACACACAAAACATTTTTTTAAAAATAACCCCAAGTATAAATACTTACGATTTATTTAAAGTATGCAAATATGTTTTTATTTCTGGGAGTGAATATTTTACAAAACTCTTTGAATAGTCACAATGTTGAATCAATAAAATGTTATGCATATAGTAGTAATTCTCCATCTTACCTCATAAAACGCACACGTTCTAATGAACAGCATGTATAGTTGTGTCTATGTGTGCACGTGCACAAAGGTACATGCGTGTGTGTATATATGCATGTGCATGTCTGTGGAGATGAGAGGACAGCCTTTAGATTGGCATTTCTCAGGAGCAATCCACTTTGTTTTTGAGACAGGGTGTATTAATGACCTGGAGCTCATAGAGTAAGCAATGATAGCTAGTCACCAAGTGCCGGACATTCTCCTGTGTCTGTCTTTGCAGCGCTGGGATTACAACTGTTCCTACCAGGCCCAAGTTTCATTGTTTGTTTGTTTGTTTTTGTTTGTTTGCTTTATGAAGTCTGGGGATGGGACTCTATTCTTCGTGCTTGTGTAGCAAACACATTACTAACTGAGAGCTATCTCACCAGCTCTACACGTGTGTGTGTGTGTGTGTGTGTGTGTGTGTGTGTGTATGTGGTGTTTAAATCCACATTAGACTTATTCTATTTATTAAAACAGCTGAATGTTTGATACATTTTGTAACAAAAATTAAGATTTTATTTTGAGAATGTTTATTTTCCTAATTTTTGCAAACATTTTATTAAATTATTGGTCTGTGATCTATTGGGGGGAAAGTGTAATCCTTGTCTCTAGAGAAGCATTTCTGTAGATGAGCTGTCAGGGAGAAAATGCAGAGATGGGATAAGAATATGGCAGCCATAGACCCCAAAGATCTGCCTTTCTGGGTTTTCCCTTGTAGTTGCTTCCTTGTCTAGGATGCTAGTCTCTTAAATGGCAACATTAGAAGAAACATAACATGCTCGGGATGTTTCTTCTGTCTCTCTTCCTCCTTATAGCCTTTGTTTATCTTCCGTATCTACCCTGAAAGATAAGAGATAGGTCATTCTCAAAGATTTTGAAATAGTTATTGGTTTTTAAAATAAACATTGGTGTTTTTCTTATACGCTTCTTTCCTTTTCTGAGTAATTATCAAGGATCATTATATGGACCTCTCTCTCTTTCTCTCTCTCTTTCTGTCTGTCTCTCTCTGTGTGTGAGTGTGTGTGTGTGTGTGTGTGTGTGTGTGTGTGTGCCTCCATAAATATTCATGAAAAAGTACACACATATGTGGAGAGGGAGATTACTCATTACTGTCTGCTAAATTCCAAGCTTTGGGCAGCTATGCACAGGCACTTATAGTTTATCCCCGCCAGCTCAGGCATTGCCCTGCACATGTTAAGTACTCAGCTTGTTGCTGACTGCAGTGCAACAGCAACATTGGCATCCCCTTCTGCTGATTCTTTTCTCCCCAGTCTTTATACAGCAAGAATATTAAAACCCACGATTTTTGTTAGGGACGCATCTTTGGGAGATTCTGTTTATTGACTCAGCAAATGACTGGATGTCTGCTCAGAGAACAGACCATGGTGATGTGTATGGTGGTGAGCTTACCCAGTTGTGTACACACTGGGATCCCCCGCAGTGACCTCCTTGGGACCTTTTGCCAGCTTACTTGCTGACTAGTGAACACTTCATTTTCATTTTCATTTTTTTCTTTTACTAATTACAGAGTACTTACAAGAGCTTCAGTGCAGGCTGGAGGGATGGTCAGTGTTTAACAGTTCTTGTTGTTTTATCCTCTCTTGTGTTGGGATTCTAGAACCCATGTCCGTGGCTTACAAATGTCTGTAAGCTCCAAGGAATCCCATGCCTGCTTCTGGTCTTTAAAAGGACCTGCATATATATGCACATAAATTGATACCGACTATGAATGAATAATAAAAATAAAAAATACTGTAGAAAGTTTAGTCCTCAAACACCTATCTCATACTCAACAATTATTACTTGGTAAAGAGTAATGCTCAATGTAAAAGTATAAAATCAGTGATAAATCTGCATGTGCTGGCAATGTACATCCTGTTTCTGAAATTGAGACCAGGTGAATCAAAATAAGAATTCATACTTCTCATGGAGGTCAAAACATCTCTGGGAAGATTGTTTGAATATATATTCATTGGCTTTTCTGGACTTTAATAATTTTTTTTTTTTTTTTTTGGAGCTGGGGACCGAACCCAGGGCCTTGCGCTTCCTAGGTAAGCGCTCTACCACTGAGCTAAATCCCCAGCCCCAATAATTTTAACAATAATTTTAATATTTCTTTCTCCTAGAAAGTATATACGTTTACAAGGAGACTATAGAAGTTCATTTTTTAATGCCTTCAAAAGTAAAGGATCAAACAACTCTTAAATCTAGAACTGATATTATATTTAGGAGGAAGCAGATATCAATGTTTAAAGGTGTGATCTGAAGATCATTTGAAAACAGCCTCATATTTTTTGGAGAATTAAATTGTAAATAAACACGGGAGTGGGGCATTGTAATCTACAAGGTCTATTAGTTTCAGAAACAACTGATCTCAGGACTCAGTTTTCAACTACTTTCACAGTTCTGACATGGTCTTCTAGATGTCAAGTTCATAAGAGTGAAGGGCGTGCCAGAGAGAAGCTTTAACAAAGAGACATGGAGGAGAGGAAGGTTACTGGGTTGCAAATGCTTTCAGTCCATCAGAGCCAAACCAGGCTTCTCTTAATTCATCAAACCTTGTATATTTTAAGAAAATTTAACCCACATGTGTCTTAGTCACATACTCTGAAATCATGGAACTTTTAAAACAGCTGTTTAATATCCAGAAAGTCATTTTGACATTTTTGTCTCTCCCCTCACTCCCAGTCAAATTCAGATCTGCAAGTCTTCATTAGAAATTGATTTCAGGATCAAAGACAGAAGTTCCGTTTGAAACCTTAAACTGATTCTTCCTAGGAAAATGTTTAAAAGCTGGACACAGTGGTACATGACTGGAGTTCTATCACTGGGAAGACCAATGAAGAGGATGGAGAGTTCAAAGCCAGCCAGGGAGCAGAGCAAGACTTTCAAAATTAAAACAAACAAATAAGAGTAGTCCCCCCTAGGTAATATGTAAATTATGTGAATATTTTGGTCTCTTAAATATATTTAATAAGAGGATCTGAGACAAGTTTTGTTTGGGAAAATTTGAAATGTCAAAACTCTTGTTTTTCAGAAGGCTAAAATGACCAAAATGAATTTGTCAAGTATTCTTATAATGTTTTTTCATTCAGGGAGCTCAGCTAAATTCACCCATATTAGTCTTATGAGACCAATCAATGTTACCTAGAGAGATTTTCTGTAAATTATTGACTTAGGAGATGAAGAGATGGTTCAGCAACCAAGAGCTCATACCACTCTTTCAGAGCTTCATACATACATAGATACATAATTAAAAAGTAAAAATAAAATCTTGGAAAATGAGTTGGTTTATATTAGTAAAGAGGGTAGGAAATATCAAACTTTATGTTAACCAATCTGAAGACGAGCTATAAATTTCAATCTCACAGCCAAACATCTGCACAGACGCACCCTTAATAATGACTGGCTAATTGTTGCATAACCCATTGCCAAGGCAAGTTGACACATTAACAATCAATATGTCCCAGCAGAGCATTAGTCATTGGAAACACCATGCTAACAATATATGCCCTGTTCTCTCGCAGTCTGGAACAGGAAAAAGAGCAGGCATACAAAAGTTTTACAACACGAGGTAAAAAATAGAGTTATCCAAGGGGCAGAGAAAGGTCAAGGTAGGAGTAATTAACTCCACTTGGTTATGAGGAAGTAAGTTAGGTACTTGATTGGGAAAACAAACAAACAAAAAAGAAAATCTTTTTTCTTTGTTCTTGGGTGAGAATATGGGTCAAATAAACCAAGAAGAATATTTTTGTTCATTAATGTTCTCTGTGCTGGTAGATTTCTTGACAACTCATTCTGGACTCTAGTGATCTGCAAGGAGATTGTTATTATGGCCGGTTTGTAGTTGAGTAAAATGAGATTGGAAATGTTGAATGACTCAAAACTTTTTTCTAGTGGATTTCAAATTCAAGGTCGCCTGGTTGATTCAAAAGCCCATGTTTGGGTGGACATTGGTCTAGGTTTGGTTGCATATGCCTATAATACCATCAGGATGCAGAGGCAAGAGGATCTTGAGGTCTGATCAGGACGGGAGAGAGAGAGAGAGAGAGAGAGAGAGAGAGAGAGAGAGAGAGAGAGAGAGAGAGAGAGAGAGCCCCAAATAACACAAAACTAAAACAAAACAAAATCAACTCTCCAACCCCCCTAAACAGAGCATAAGTCTATGTCTTTGCCACTGCTGCATGTGTTTGCATGGTCTCTCATTCTGGAGCACTTATTACACATTTTGAAGTTTACTGTGAGCACAGGCAATATCGTTGTAGTTCCAACTTCCTATTTCAAGTGTCATCTATTATTTCAACAAGAAATGTCTGAGGAACAAGCTGATAGACTAGCAGCTCTGTCAGGGAAGAAGATTTGCATGTTGCCATGGTCATACAAGGTAGGGTTCTTAAAGAAAAGAATGAAGGCAGTACAAAAACTGTTCAACAAAGATGTCAGGAGCTCCCTTTGGAAACTGTCCATCTACAGTCCAGCCACTCTTTGAACAATCATCTCTTAGGCCCAATGGCAGAAGCAATAACTTGAAGGAAATTAAGAAGAAGCCATGTATCCCTGAATGAAGCGATGCTCTCAAAGGCAGATGCTGTTCATAAGACATCTGTTTCTATTTCGACCTTTTCATACTTCGATTCCTGAGGGTCCCCTTTCAAGGTTCTGTTCCCTGCTGTTGCTGGGCTGCTCTCCCTGTCATTCAGCCCCTAAGTGCGACCTCATTCAGGCCACCTAAGAACCATTTTCTACCATCCATAGCAGATACGATCACCTTAGCAAATTCTGTTTTGACAACAAAACACAACCTTCGGTCGTACCACCTCAAACACATCCTAGTTACATCTATCCACATGTGCACACATGAATGTACGGATATAGTGCCCATTTGTAATAGGAAGAAAAGAAATGATCAAGACCTATTGGAAAATGAGTAGGTGATGCGTGCAGAGACTGGCAGTGGACAAAAGTGTAATTGTTGAGAAGGATGGTAAGGAAATCTGTGTCTGTGGCCCTTATGCAGAGTTACACCTAGCCACCTGCTATGATGATTCTAATACCTGTGGTGTAATTTCCAACCATTCTTCCTTCATTTCCTGTCCAATTCTCAATATGTAAGGAAGTGAGACAGTGTTATTATAGTCTTCTCTTTCAGTCAACTAGACGAGGCTGCCTTGGACTTCCCAGAATAGGTAGAAGCATGAAAGAAAGTCAGCATTCTAACTTACCAGAGCTCTTCAGGCACCTCAAGTAGTACTGGGGATGAGGGGTGTGCACAACCTCACAGGATTAAAAAGTACTGTTAATTTATTTTATGTGCATAAGTATTTTGCTCGCATATATGTCTGTGCACCATGTGGTTGTCCAGTGCCCAGGGAAATAAGAAGAGAGCATAGATGCCCTGGGACTAGAGTTTAGACTGTTGTGGGTCGACATGTGAGTTATGGTCCCCTGAAAGAACAGCCAGTGCTCTTAATCATTGAGTCATCTCTCCATCCCCATCGTTAAGAGTTTTGTGAGGAGCCTAGTATCTTAAATACCCAGCACACAGAAAATGCCAACAAGGGCAACTGGGAGAGACTTCTACTTAAAAGATGGTCAATGTCAGGGCACCAGAATATACTTTGAAAATGATCCTTCAAACCTTCAATTTAACTGTATTTATTCTTAGAAATTGAAAAAAAAAGTAAAATTAGAGGACAGAGGAAGAGCACAAACGTGCACTTCCTTTCCAGGAAGCAACTGATGGCAGCTGTAAATACTGTGCTTAGCTCAGATTCACTGCAGGCTTTATAAAAGTAGCCCTTAATGCTAACACTGTCTTTCTTATGCATACATGTCAATGGGAAATTCATGCTTAAAAAACTGGGTCCTTTGTGAAGGCAAGAGTCAAACTTTTGACTCTGGTAAATGAGTCCTTAGGGGATGACCTTAAATTTATTGAAGTCAGGGAGAAGAAATTAAGAACTTTATTAACAATACAAATGATCTATTTTCAAGTTCCATATGCCTTAGCTTAATTTCTCTCTGACTTATTTTCTGTTGTATGTCTTGATATATTGTGTTAATATCACAGCTGTCCTGGTCCTCAGCTCCTGTATGGTTTGCCACTTCTATTGACAGAGTTTCTGTGAAAACTGTCTTACTCAGTGAACTCCCCTCGGAATTAGTTCCTTATCTGAAACTTGGAAGTAAAGTTATTTTCCTGACAGCTATTGGGGATTTAAAGAAATAATAATGGCAGGAGCATTGAGAATATTGTTTGGCAGTCTATAAATATTAGGAGGATGATAACCTAATAGTTTGCTTGCTTGTAATTCAGTAGTTTGCCAAGAACACATTCCTAAGAAGTATTTAATGTTTTACATTTCTGATGACAAAATCAAATAGTCAAATGTCTTATTTTATTTTGTTTTGAGACAAGGTTTCTCTGTGTAGCTCTAGACATCCTGAAACTCGAACTGTAGGCTGGCCTCCATCTGCCAGCCTCTGCCTCTGTGTGCTGGCATTAAAGGTCTGGGCTACCACCAGCCTGTAATCCAATTATCTTTAGTAACCTATTGTAAGATATATGCCTTGGCTGCTTTTTGAGGTGTCTCAGATCCCACTTTTAGCTTCAGGGTCCTTTTAGTCAAATGAGACCAAAAATTTTGAGGAAAAAATAATATGATTCACGAGAAATTAAGATGAAAAGAAAATAAATTTTATCACTGAAGGAAATTTAAGAGTGAATGTCAATTATTTTAAATCTCAAGTTACAGAGCCAAAGAGACCGACCCCTGGATAGGGAAAAGGAGAGAGTAGTATTTCTTTTTTCCCACATAAACACTAAAGTTCTAATGACCAGAAACAGCAATGTTGAAAACCAAGGGTAAATCCTACCCTGGGAACAGTAGATTTTTACCTCCTCATAATCCTCTTTTTCTTAATTCTTGTAATGAAGTGCTGAGTCCCACTATTTCCTGGATAGGAGGCTAGCAGGCATAGAGAGAGGATTTGTTTAGACATGCAAACTGTTGAAACTCTTGGGTCATTCTCTTAGGTTAAAATGCATTAGCATTTCCCATTTCTGCTATCTGTATAATTTGAAAAAATTGCAAGTTGCTAGTTTGATCATTAAAAGGCTTTTGGTAAATCTCTGTGTGTGGTGCTATGGTAAAACGAACCAAAACAAATACAACGAACTGTCTTGTAACAAGGTATAATACCAGACAATTTTTATAAAGGCATTAATGCATCCCGAAAGCTGACAGAAGTCTGCCGGCTCCGATTCTCCTGTTGTTTAGGGGAATTGCAGAAACAAGCTAGTCTGAGCTGTAGGTTAGAAAGACTTGTAAGAACCAGGAAAGGCAGCCAGTCAGGTTCAGGTCTGGTTCAGATCAAAGACGTCTGGTAGAATTAGCTGCTGGGAGCAGGGCTGGGAGGCAACGTGTTTTAAAAGCACTTTTAAGAGGGCAACTGACAAGAACCCCCTTAGACTGAAGGGGAGAGGCAGAGTTCGGGATGTTTAACACTCATTAGGCCTGGAGACTGAACAGATCTCTTAAGAGATGCCCCGAGTGAGGGGAGGAGATAATGTCTTAAATATGTTTCATAATTTGAAACACATTGAATACAGTTTTTGAAAGAAACTTTGATTTAGTAAAGGCTAACCAAAATGGTATCTTTAAGTGGGGGATGGGTGGAAGAGAATAACCTGTTTTTCTCTGTCTTTTGCTATGATTACAGAAAGGGTTCTCTCTAAGGAGTGCAGTGTCACTTTCCCTGGTGACTTCCAAGGGAAAAAAATGACCCTCAAGCAGACTAAAGTATCGAGTGACTTTTCTTATGGCCTGTGCCCATCTGACTATGTCCTACAGCTAACCGTCTCCTAGAGATATGAGTGCTATGGAACAGGCCCTTAAGAAACATCTCTGCAGTTACTTGTCAAAAGATAAATTGTCTAACTGTTCTGAGAGAGATTTATTCCCGGATGGCAGAAGAAAATCTCAAACCATTTCTCTACCCTTTCAAAGGCACCATTTTATCTTTGACAATGCGATACTAGATTTCCGAATCACTCCCTTTTCTTTCCTCTCTCTCCATAAAGAGAAGAGAGTCATATTCTCAGGATCGAGTACTTGTTCAGTTGGATCTTTCAGGAGTTAGAAGTCCCAAGAACACCTCAGTTCTGAGGTCTTACAACTTGAATAGCCTTGATCATTCCCTCACCTAGAACTCATTGCGTTGGCATTTTGGTTAAGGTCTGTGAAGCAATTCCTATGACCAGTAATGACTGTGTCCTTGGCGCAGGAGGCAAGGCAGGTCAGCACAGCTGGCGCAGGTGTGTTGAGGAGGCAGAATGCTTCCATTTGCCTGCCAGTGTGGGTGACACTCAGGAACAGTGGCTAAGACTCAGTGAGCCTGCCACATGCAGATTGATCCTTAGTAACAAGCTGGTCCACCATGTTGCTGGGGGGTCCTTTGTGTAGCAGAGGTGATCTAAGAGTTCAGCCAGTTCTGGGAGGCTATGAGATTAAACCCTAGGTGTTGAATCTGACTAGGTCAACCAGCCTGTCACTTTCAGGCTTCATCCCAAGACCTGCTGAATCAACTTGAGTCAGCGATCCTTGTTTTGACATGTCTCTAAGGTCCGTGTGATGCATGCTGAAGTTGAAAGGCCACTGCTCTGGACTGAAGCCCAGAGCAGAGCATGAATTTACCTTTAGCAAGGCATGGGAACTTAAAAGAAATGTCATTAATTTGAACTGAAGGATAACAGAGAAGGGTGGCAGACGGGGATAAGAATGAGATAATATACAAAGAACAAGCAGACAGCTTACAAAATGTGTTTGTGCTGTAAATTATGTATTTTTGAGAATGGACTATAGAATGTGGAGGCAAACTAAGGAAAGAGGGAGAACTGGAGGGCAGCTTTTTGCTGACCTTTATGACTCTGGTCCGAGCATCTTTGTTGGGCTTCTTAAATGAACAGAGAGTGGGCAGTTTAAAGAGAAACCAAAAGTGAGGTTGCAAAGTCAAGCTAGAACTATAAAAGGCTGGATGGGCTCAGTACAGTGTTATGAGGTATAATTAGCAGGTACTCAGTGGAAGGAAGCAGAGATAATAGGGTGACTACCAGCTGTGGACTGAGAGAGGAATGGAAGGTAATATAAAGAGAAGAGGTATAGCACAGGAGGTGAGTACGTGCTTGTGGCCACATACGCCTGTTAGATGCTATGGGATGGCCCAAAGGAGACAATTTCAATAGGAGATTAAAGACTTGTGTCTGAAGTCTGTACAGGGGAACAAACAGGCTGGAGGGGGGGTGGCGTGGGGGTTAAGCAGTGCATGTGGTAATGGGAAGGGGAAAATTCCTTGGGAGTACAGTCTGAGTCTGTGAAGGCTTTGTGTTTCTTAATAACATTTACTTAATGCACTCTCTTAATTATCCAATGAACTCTTGAGACTTTTCCCAGAGAAACTCAGTAAGCAGGAAACTGATGCCACAGCTGCAGCTCTGTGCTGCTCCTCTGTGAACGCCCTTCCCTCCCACATCTGTGGATGTAGGTAAGGGATACACATTGTGGACTTGAACTCCCAGAAACCTTAAGCACAGTGGTTAAAATTGTATTTGTTTACAGGCTGTGCATGGAATGCTGGGTAATATAATACTAAGTGAGTTTTCAATATCCAATCTAAATCTTTTCATTTCTAGTTCTATCTTTTTTGTGTGTGTGTTGGGATTCAGACTCAGGACAAATGACGGAGGTGTATATTTTACATACCAAAGTGGACCTGGCCTCTAAGTTCTCCCAACATCCCCTAGTCCCTTACCTGTTTGTTATAGATCATGGCTGGTATCCTCCATCCTTCTCTGTTAAACTTTCCTACTAATGAGCTGGACTTCCCCTTCCCCAGAATCACTTTCCTATATAATCCAGACATGTTGGTCTCCCTTTTTAAAATTTCTCTTCCTGTCTTTGTATTTTCTCTCTCCCTGTGTACACATGCTCTTTCTCTCTTTCTCTTCATCCTTCTTTCTATCTCCCTCCACATAGCAACTTCCCTGGATTCTACCAGTGAACCCACCTGATATCGGCTTCCCAATAACCTGTCTTTATATACTTGAATTTGGCTTGAATTGGCTCATTCATGGCCAAGATAGTTTATCATTTGGTCCCTTGATCTCTTCATGCTTAACAAAGTTGACACATTTTACTGTTCAAGCTATATCCCTTTGGTTTGTATTGTTCCATGGATTTTCTTTTTGTATTAGAGTCAAGGTATAGTAGCATGTACAAGGTTTTCTGCCATATATTGTGCAGGAACATGTGTAAATCATACTTTATGAGATCATGGTTTTGAACCCAGGCTGTGCAGTTATGAATTACAGGACTTGAACATTACTGTTTTGATTTGAGCTGTGAAAGGACAACCACTGTTATTTTGGGATTACAAAAAAATGGATTCTGTAGAACCATTAAAGCAAGTATCCTGTACACAGCAGATTGTCTTGATTTTAATGAAGGCTAAGATCCTTGGGAAGTGTCCGTGAGAATTGATGAAATGCTAGGTTATTGAACCAACCTACAATATTTAACAAGCTGAAGGGGGAAAAAAAATCACCGGGTCTCTCCTCAGAAAACATGCTTGTCTGTGGTTATCAGGAGATACTAAGATAAGCTCACAGAATGTAAGGTAAAATGCCTTCTTTCCCCAGCAATGTTTTGAGTGAAAACAGAAGATCCTTAAACTGCCTCCCACTGAGGTTGGGTCCAATTGGAAGGGGAGTTTTCAGTTACTAAATGGTTTGTACAGAACTGAACAGAGGCTGGCTTTTACCTTATCTGCCCTATGTGGAGATAGCTTCTCCTCTAAATGAAAGCCAAATAAATATTCCAAACATAAATGCAGTGGTTAATAGTTAACTTGAGACTATAGATCCACATAGGCAACAAACCTTGGAGATCATATATGTTGGGTTTTCTAGACTGGGTTAGTTGAGATGCTGGTGTGTGAAACATTCCCTGGGAAAGCAAAAACAAAGGTTTATTTACTCCATCTAGGAAATTGACAGCAAAGCAAAGTAATATCACCAAAATTCAGCCAGGTGAACCAATAGATTTATTGGAATTACTTGATGGAGTATGAATAAGTGGTTACTTACCTACAAACGAAATTTCTTAGAGGCAGTTGTGTCACCACAGATGTGATAACATGAAAGCTGGAACTTCAGAACTCTGCACAAGTACCTTCACCACCTGTGGCATCTCGCTGCCTCATCTTGCAGTATCTCTCAAAGTCCTTCTCAAGGGATGTTCCTTCACATGATCATAATTCTTCTCTGTCTATCTCTCTTTGTCTGTCATCTGCCTGCCTGCCTCCTTGCCTGCCTGCCTCCCTGCCTGCCTGCCTCCCTGCCTGCCTGCCTCTCTGCCTCCCTCCCTGCCTCCCTGTCTCCCTGCCTCCCTGCCTCCCTGCCTCCCTGTCTCCCTGCCTCCCTGCCTCCCTGCCTCCCTGCCTCCCTCCCTGCCTGCCTCCCTCCCTCCCTGCCTCCCTGTCTCCCTGCCTTCCTGCCTCCCTGCCTCCCTCCCTCCCTACCTCCCTCCCTCCCTGTCTCCCTGCCTCCCTCCCTGTCTCCCTGCCTCCCTCCCTGTCTCCCTGCTTCCCTGCCTCCCTGTCTCCCTGCCTCCCTGCCTCCCTCCCTCCCTGCCTGCCTGCCTTTCCCTCCCTCCGAGGCACTGTTTGGAGCTCTCCACATAGTACAGGCAGGTCTTCATCTTGTGGATATCCTCCTTCCATTGGCTTCTGAGCGCTAGGATTACAAGTACGTAAGACAAAACCTATTGCTAATTTTCTCTTTAACAGATAAGTAATATCGTCTCTGCCTCTACTTTCTAGATTTACTTGGAAATGTATGCAATTATAAAGTGGATTATACAAGTTCTTATTTTTAAGATTTTCTGAGTATTGGCATTTTCTTCTTGTTTACCTTTTCTCTTAATGTAAGATCAATCCGTCTTACCAGCTCCCAGTTACTCCATGTCAGATCTAGGTCCTTGTCTTCTGATAAAATCCCTGGACCATTTGGCTGTGGTGGCAGAGAAAAGACTAACAACTCTACATGTGGAAGGTGAATCCAGAATTATATGCAAGGCTGACAGAGAGGAGCATTCATCTTTGGACGGACCAATGGAGACGCAGAAGAGAAGACATTGCTGGAATCCATTTGCAAAGAGTGGAGATAGATGTTTAATTCGGGGAAGGGATTGTGGACAAGTTTCAGAGCTAGTGATGTGTGAGGCTCACTCTGGGTTCACCGAAGAAGATGATAACCCACCTATGGTAAAGTAGGGCTTAGGTCATTGAGAACCAGAACAACAGCCAAGAAAAATGCTCTGAAATGCGTGCTCTTAGCCCTCCCACAAATCACTGTGAAGAAGAGTGGTTGAAGGAATACGAGACAATGGGAAGCACCTTGCTTGTAAACTTCTTGCATTCTATCCTTTACTCCCCCTTGAATCAAGGGCAGAACTATTTTTGGACTCATGCCCATGAAAGAATAATAAGAAATGGATGTGCTCTTTTTAATTCAGGCACACACATCAACTAGGACATGGCATGGTTCTAGGAAGTACTGTTCAGTGGTTATTGACCACTGATTTTTTTCATTAATAATTAACTCGGGATAAAAGGAACCTCCTTAATGTACTATAATCTATAAGAACTATATTGTCCTAAGTCGGTCCACTTTAATTTTTCCCATCAGAATTATAGAGGAGACTGACGATGAAGAAAAAGCAGGACCTTAGCTTAATCATTCACAGACCTATTTAATATAAATATCCTGTTTAAATGTATAACCAACCATCTAACTTTTAAAGATCATCCAACCTGCAGTTATTTTGCATCAGGACAGAAATTCAACCCAGTACTACGACGTCTTGCATGTGTTTTTTTCTATACCACTACTGTGGAGTAAGTTGGTTTGTGTTTTCCACAATAATTTAAGCCCAAGCCCAAGGCTTGGCATCCAAATCTCACACGTAAGACTTCCTTTGCAAATAGGACCTTTACAGTTGTAACGAAGAGTCCTAAGGTCACCATGAAATTAAGATAGACCTAAATCACTTATGTCTTTAAGAAATATGGAGAGAAACAGAAGGAAAGAGCAGGTGATGTTAGAGGGGGAATGTTGCTGTAAACATTAATAAGAATCTACCAACCCTTCCTAATGCCAGCTCTGGTGGGCTACATGGCATCTGCGGGGTGTTTTCATCTCAAAGAGCAATGTCTCAACCCAACTAGCCATCTCACGCTGCCACGCTACCGCCACGCCACCGCTTCTCTCTGAGCCCAGCAGCAGCTGCTCTCTTGGAACTCTCTTGATGCGGACTCTGCTCACATTCCCAGCATCCAACCCCTGTGCTTATACTCACAACTCCCAGTAACCCGTTAAAATCAAAATTCGATAAGCTTGCAATTAGGCAATTAGATTTATAACTTAAATTCTCAATCCATAAAATGTCCACATGATAAACTCACAACAAATTGATAATGATATAAACTGCCTACGTAGGTAAGACAAATTGTTCTATTAAAAAATCCATTCCTTAAGACATAACTACCTGTGGCCATTTAAGGCCACACGGATCTGGGTCGTCCTTCTCTGCCTCCATCTGGGTTCTTCTCTCTTTCTCCTCTCTCCCTCTCCTCCCTTCAAAACTCTGTACCTGACTTAGTTTTTCACTGCCCAATCACAGGCCTTGCCTTATCCTATGTATGCCTTCACCTGCATAAAGACAGCAATCTATAGGGAAATGACAGCCCGAGTCACCAACCAAGGAGCACTGGCATGTGATTAAAACAGAAACAGGACAGGCCAGTCTCAAGGGGTTGAGACTGAAATTTCAAGGCTTTGGAATATCTTAATTTTAAACCTTTAGCATCCAGAACTGTTGGGAGGCAAGCTTGTTATTCATTCATTCATTCATTCATTCATTCATTCATTCTTCATTCATTCATTCATTCTTCTTGACCACGGTTTCTCTTCCCTCCCGGTTCCCCTTCCCCTTCCGCCCATACACTCTTCCTCTGTTTCTCTTCAGAAAAGGGCAGGCCTCCCATGGATATCAAATATCGGTGACATATCAAGCTGCAGTAAGAGTAGGCACCTCCTTTCCTGTTAAGGCTACATGAGACAACCCAGTAAAAGGAACGGGTTCCAAAGGCAGAGGCAGAGACAAAGCCTGGTATCCCTGTTAGGAGTCTCAAAAGAAGACCAAGCTACACAACTGTAGCATGTGTGCAGACCGCATAGGTCATTTCCATTCAGTGCAATCTGTTTTGGAAGAAACTAATTCAGCCATGATTACAGGAATGTTCAGGTTCTGTATTATCTAACAGTCAATGCTTCCTGCATATGGCTCCAGATTACTCGAAAAAAGACCAATGAACATAAGAATTCTCTTGGATTTCCAAGAAAGGAAATATTGGAGTGTATTATTGGAAGGGATCATGAGGACGAGAAATGGCACAAAGTGTTGCAGTGAAAAACTGTCCTATAGAAAAGCATAAGGGAAAATAGAAATAGCTCATTTTTTAAAATCAGTTTAAGAACTTGTGGTCTTTTTTTTTGTGAACTACTGTACAAACATGTACATACATATTTTAAGAGTTTCTATTAAAACTAAATGAACCATAACTAATCTGAAATATATAATACAATCCTATTATATATTATACATTATACATAATAATATATAATTATATAATATATACTATTATAATATAATAAAAAAGGCTAATGGATTACAAAGCCATCAATGACTCTATTGCTTTGAATCACAGAAATGGATATGTGTGAAATAAACGTAGAGATGACATAATGTGACCTTAGATAGCAGCTCATTTTGAACAGGCAACTGTTAGGATAATTCTGTGCCCATGTACATGTACAAACATTCATGTATACATGTGTGCATGTATCTCTTTGTAGTTCTTTTCTTTTTTTTTCTTTTTTCTTTCTCAAAGACCTACAGGCTTAGGTCTTAAACCTTAATTTTCTTTCTTTCTTTTTTAATTCTATTTCTTTTTTTCTTTTTTATTGGACATTTTTTTTATTTACATTTCCAATGTTATCACTTTTCCCAGTTCCCCCTCCAGAAATCCTCTACCTCATCTCCCCTGCTTCTATAAGAGTGCTCCCCCACCCAACTACTCACTTTCTCTTATGTCCCCAACAACATTCCCCTACACTGGGGCATCTAGCCTTGACAGGACCATAGCCTTTCCTCCCTTTGCTGCCTGACAAGGACATCCTCTGCTACATATGCAATTGGAGTCATAGGTCCATAACTGTGTACTCTTGAGATGGTAGTTTAGTCCCTGGGAACTGTGGGGTGTCTGCTTGCTTGATATTGTTGTTCTCCTTACGGGGTTGCAGACACCTTAAGCCTCTTCAGTCCTTTCTCTAACTCCTCCATCAGGGACACCATTCTCAGTTCAATGGTTGGCTGCAAACATCTGCCTCTGTATTTACCACACAGTTTTTATCACTATTGCTCTGTAATACAGCTGGAGGTTAGGGACGGTGACTCCCCAAAAAGCTCTTTTATTGTTGAGAATAGTTTTCAATATCCTGTGATTTTTGTTATTCCAAATGAATTTACAAATTGTTCTTTCTAACTCTGTGAAGAATTCAGTTGGAATTTTGATGGGGATTGCAATGAATCTGTAGATCGCTTTTGGCAAGATGGCCATTTTTACTATATTAATCCTGCCAACCCATGAGTATGGGAGATCTTTCCATCTTCTGAGATTTTCTTCAATTTCTTTCTTCAGAGACTTGAAGTTACTGTCATACAGATCTTTCACTTCCTTGGATAAAGTCACATCAAAGTATTTTTTATTATTTGTGACTTTTGTGAAGGGTGTTATTCCCCTAATTTCTTTCTCAGCCTCTTTATCCTTTGAGTAAATGAAGGCTACTGATTTCTTTGAGGTAATTTTATATCCAACCACTTTGGTGAAGTTATCAGCTGTAGGAGTTCTCTGGTAGAATTTTTGGGGTCACTTAAGAAAACTATTCATGACATCTGCAAATAGTGAATTCTTCCTTTCCAATTTGTATCCCTTTGACCTCCTCTTGTCTAATTCCTCTGGCTAGGACTTTGAGTACTATATTGAATAGGTAGGGAGAGAGTGGGCAGCCTTGTCTAGTCCCTGATTTAAATAAGATTGCATCAAGTTTCTTTCCATTTATCTTGATGTTGGCTACTGGTGTGCTGTATATTGCTTTTACTATGTTTAAGTATGGGCCTTGAATTCCTGATCTTTTCAAGACTTTTATCATGAAGGGGTGTTGAATTTTGACAGATGCTTTCTCAGCATCTAATGAGATGATCACGTGGTTTTTTCTTTGTTTGTTTATATAGCAGATTACATTGATAGATTTCTGTATATTGAACCATCTCAGCATCCGTGGGATAAGTGTAATCGTGGCTTCATAGAATGAATTGAGTAGTGTTCATTCTGTTTCTATTTTGTGGAATAGTTTGGAGAGTATTGGTATTAGGTCTAGGAAGGTCTGATAGAATTCTGCACTAAACTTATCTGGTCCTGGGCCTTTTTTGATTGGGAGACTTTTAATGACTGCTTCTATTTCTTTAGCAGTTATGAGACTGTTTAGATGGTTTATCTAATCCTGAATTATCTTTGGTAATTGGTATCTGTCTAGAAAATTGTACATTTCATCCAGGTTTTCCAGTTTTGTTGAATATGAACTTTTGTAGTAGGATCTGATGATTTTTTGAATTTCCTCGATTTCTGTTGTTATGTCTCCGTTTTCATTTCTGATTTTGTTAATTTGGATACTGTCTCTGTGTCCTCTGGTTAGTCTGGCTAAGAGTTTATCTCTCTTGATGATTTTCTTAAAAAATAAACTCCTGATTTTGTTGATTCTTTGTATAGTTTCTTTTGTTTCTAGTTGGTTGATTTTAACTCTGTGTTTGATTATTTTTCCTGCGATCTACTCCTCTTGGGTGTATTTGCACCTTTTTGTTCTAGATCTTTAAGGGGTGTTGTCAAGTTGCTAGTGTATGCTCTCTCCAGTTTCTATTTGGAGGCACTCTGAATGGGAAGACTTGTTCCTTGAACACACCTTCAAGGTGACCATAGCACTAGTAAGACCAGTTTAATTTGATACCATCTGATAGTTTGAAAGAAAGGGCAAGAATTCACTGAGTAGCTAGGGTGTCAAGAAAGCTTGCCTGGAGAACTTGATGCACAAAAACATCTCTAAACTTTGACTTAAGAAACTGCTGTATGGGATGTGTACTCCAATATATATTTGCAAAAACGAGAAGCTGGAACTCTAAAAGAATCAGCATTCAGACAAAAATCCTTATCTTTTCCAGGGTTTTTAATAGGTGCATTAGTCTTTAAAATATTAGTCACACTATGAAAGGTTCATAAAATGCACCTCCTTGACAACTTCTCATGTCAATAAATAGTAGCATAAGAAAATAAAGAAAATGTTGTTTCTGAATTTACGGTGATGAATTTCATATATGTATATATGTCTCAAAAATAATATAGTGAATTTTAGAATATTCCTTAGAGTTCTATCATTTTTAGATTAGTCTTCTTTGAATAGATACAATTTTATAACCCTGGCTTGACTCCTGAATATTCATTAGAACATCAAATCTTATTTAGTCCCATGAGCTCATGAAAAGGAATGCAAATTTCCTTTGATCTATCGCTGGGTTGAGAAATGTATTCCTGATTCCAACTTAGATATAATGTTGTATCTTCTGTTTGCCCATTTACTGGTGAACTCAAGTGTCAAACACTAAAGATAAAAAAAAAAGAAGAAAAAAAGAAAAAAGAAAAAGAAAAAGGAAGTCCATACTACAGTTTCCACAATAAACATCTAGCACTGGAGAGGCACAATATGCATGAAGACGAGAATTTAGTCATCAGGATCATGTAAAAGAAAGTCATGTGTGTTAGCAAATACTTATAATTCCAGCACTGGGATCTCTGAATACACACACACACACACACACACACACACACACACACACACACACAGATAGTTACACATGCAAGCATATTCTGAACATCAACTCAGGTTTTCAAAATTGGAGTGCATTGACATTCAGAAATGAACTATCTATACAATTATACATTTTAAATTGATAACAACTACAATCTCTTAGTAGTTGTTCACCATTTAGGTGTCTGTTTCATTAACTTTTTTGAATTGTATTTTGTTTGTGAATTGACTTTGAGCTGTTCAAAAAAAATTATAATTGTTCAACATCTCAAGGAACTTCATCCTTTAGATCTATTTCAATTTTCTTTCGACTATTAAGTTTTTGGTAGCATGAAGGCTAGATTTGGCAACCTTCTGCATCTTAGAAGTTTAAAATTGAGGAAATAAAGAGCAAGCTATCAAAACAGAACCAAACAAAAATTGAAAAAAAAAAAAGCTCTAATTCAAAATTTATTCTTTCCAGCCCTTGGGATGAAGACAAATTGCAGTTAGGCGATGTAATGGAGTAATTGCAAACATATTCTCTACAAACACAGAGCACCAATGCCTTTTCCAGCAACTGCTTCATTCTAGACAGAAATACTCATATGTCTTGGTGGCATTTGTGCTTCTGATAACTGTTTGGAGGGGACTCAGGTTGGCTGACCAGGGTCTTTTTTATTATTGTTAATTTTATTTTTTTTACAGTCCAGCTGTTGCCCCCTCCCAGTGCCCCTCTGACAGTTACTAATCCCATTCCTCCTCCCCCTTGTAACATCCAAGAATATGTTCCCCACCCCACCACCAGGCCTCCCCACTCCCTGGGTCCTCAAGTCTCTCGAGGGTTAGGCACATCTTCTCTCACTGAGGCCAGACCCAGTAATCCTCTGCTGTATATGTGTTCAGGGCCTCATATCAGCTTCTGTATATTGCCTGGTTGGTGACTCAGTGTATAAAAGACCTCAGGGGTCTCAGTTAGTAGAGACTGCTAGTCTTTTTTTTTTTTTTTATTAACTTGAGTATTTCTTATATACATTTCGAGTGTTATTCCCTTTCCCGGTATCCGGGCAAACATCCCCCTCCCTCCTCCCCTTCCTTATGGGTGTTCCCCTCCCAACTCTCCCCCCATTGCCACCCTCCCCCCAACAGTCTAGTTCACTGGGGGTTCAGTCTTAGCAGGACCCAGGGCTTCCCCTTCCACTGGTGCTCTTACTAGGATATTCATTGCTACCTATGAGGTCAGAGTCCAGGGTCAGTCCATGTATAGTCTTTAGGTAGTGGCTTAGTCCCTGGAAGCTCTGGTTGCTTGGCATTGTTGTACATATGGGGTCTCGAGCCCCTTCAAGCTCTTCCAGTTCTTTCTCTGATTCCTTCAACGGGGGTCCTATTCTCAGTTCAGTGGTTTGCTGCTGGCATTCGCCTCTGTATTTGCTGTATTCTGGCTGTGTCTCTCAGGAGCGATCTACATCCGGCTCCTGTCGGTCTGCACTTCTTTGCTTCATCCATCTTGTCTAATTGGGTGGCTGTATATGTATGGGCCACATGTGGGGCAGGCTCTGAATGGGTGTTCCTTCAGCCTCTGTTTTAATCTTTGCCTCTCTCTTCCCTGCCAAGGGTATTCTTGTTCCCCTTTTAGAGAAGGAGTGAAGCATTTACATTTTGATCATCCGTCTTGAGTTTCATTTGTTCTAGGCATCTAGGGTAATTCAAGCATTTGGGCTAATAGCCACTTATCAATGAGTACATACCATGTATGTCTTTCTGTGATTGGGTTAGCTCACTCAGGATGATATTTTCCAGTTCCAACCATTTGCCTACGAATTTCATAAAGTCGTTGTTTTTGATAGCCGAGTAATATTCCATTGTGTAGATGTACCACATTTTTTGTATCCATTCCTCTGTTGAAGGGCATCTGGGTTCTTTCCAGCTTCTGGCTATTATAAATAAGGCTGAGACTGCTAGTCTTTCTTTGGCTTGTTCTCCTCCTCAGCTTACTCTAGCCTTTTCTTAAGTCAACCATAGGGTTCCCTAACTTGAGTCCAATGGTTGAGTGTAAGTATCTGCATTTGTCTCAGGCAGCTGCTTGTTGGGCCTCCCAGAAGAGAGCCATGGTAGCCTCTTGTCTGTAAGTACACCATAGGATCAGTAATAGTGTTAGGCCTTAGAGCCTCCCCTTAAGATAGATTCCAAGTCGGGCCAGTCACCAGCCCACCTTTTCCTCAGTATCTTCTCCATTTTTGTCCCTGCAGTTCTTTTAGACAAGAACCAATTCTGGGTCAGAATTTTTGAGTGTGGGATGGCAATCCCATCTTTCCACTTGATATCCTGTCTTTCAACTGGAGGAGGATTCTGTGACTGCCCTCTCCCACTATAGGGCATTTTATCTAAGGACTCTCCCTGAGAGTCTCTCATCCCCCAAGTCTCTGGTACTTTCTAAAGGGTCCCCCCCAGAAACCACCCCCATGAGGTTGGATATTTCCATTCATTCTGCTGGCCCTCAGGACTTCTCTCCTGTCTCCTCCCAATTCCCCAATACCTAATCATATTCTCCTTTTCTCCTTCCCTCTCCCAGCCAGATGCTTCCTTCACTCTGCCTTCCATAATTATTTTCTTCTACCTTCCAAGTAACATTGAACTTGGGCCCTTCTTCTTGTTAACATTCTTGAATTCTGTAAATGGTATCCTATGTTTTCTGTACTTTTTGGCCAATATTCACTGATCAGTGAATGCATACCATGGGTGTTCTTTCGTGACTGGGTTACCTCACTCAGGATGTTATTTTCTAGTTCTATCCATTTGCCTGAAAAACTCACAATGTCCTCCTTCCTCAGAGCTGAGTAGTATTTCATTATGTAAATGAACCACATTTTCTGTATCAATTTTTGTTTGAGGGACATCTGGGATGTTTCCAACTTCTAGCTATCACAGATAAGGCCACTATGAACCTAGTGGAGCACGTGTCCTTGTGGAATGGTGGGGCATCTTTTGGATATATGCCCAAGTGTGGTATAGTTGGGTCTTCAGGTAGATTTATTCCCAGTTTTCTGAGGAACCTGCGGATTGATTTTCAGAGCAGTTGTAAAAATTTGCAGTCCTACCAGCAATGGAGAAGTATTCCTCTTTCTCTACATCCTCGCCAATATGTGTTGTCACCAGAGTTTGTGATCTTAGCCATTCTGAATGGTGTAAGGTGGAATCTCAGGGGTGTTTTTTGATTTGCATTTCCTTGATGACTCAGAACTTGGGATATTTCTTTTTTTATTAACTTGAGTATTTCTTATTTACATTTCGAATGTTATTCCCTTTCCCAGTTTCCTGACACTTTGCTGAAGTTGTTCATTAGCTGTAGAAGTTTTTTGGTAGACTTTTGGGTTCACTTACATATACTATCATATCATCTGTAAATAGTGATTCCTTGATTTCTTCACCAATTCTTATCCCCTTGATCTCTATTTGTTGTCTTATTGCTCTAGCTAGAACTTCAAGTACTGTATTGAATAGATACAGAGAAATTGGGCAGCCTTGTCTTGTTCCTGATTTTAGTGGGATTTGTTTCAATTATCTCTCCATTTAATTTTGTTTTGGCTGTTGGTTTGCTGTATATTGCTTTTATTATATTTATATACAGGCCTTGAATTCTGATCTCTTCAATTCCTTTACCATGAAGGAGTGTTGTATTTCGTCAAATGCTGTTTCAGTATCTAATGAGATGATCATGTGATCTTTTTCTTTACTTTTGTTTATATAGTGGATTGCATTAATGGATTTTCATATATTGAACCAACCTTACATCCCCGGGAGGAAGCCTTCTGGATCATGGTGAATGATGGTGTTGCAGTAAAAAATAGCATGACTGCACATACTGCTCTGCTTCTCTCCCAGACTCTCTCTCTAGTTCTGGCTCTGTGGGCCATTGGAACTAGTGCAAATTTATCTCAGCGACTCTATGCTGCCGGACCCGGGTGGTCTTCGACCTGTTCAAGCATGGCACCTTGTCACCTTGGTCTCTAAAGTTAGTTCCAGCACCCATGGGACCAAATGAAACTAACCATAATTTTTCTCTAGTTAGTATCTCTCCCAGTGGCTGTCTGGTAACCACGAACTCTCTGGTTCCAGCTACCCAGTAAAATCAGGGCTCTAGAAGTCCAGCACGGGTGGCACTATCATGTCTCCCTATCATGGACTCTGCTCACACTCCCAACAACTCAGTGAAATCATGACTCAATAAACTGTAATTTATCAGAATTATATGTTAAATTCTTAATCCAAATACCTCCTCACAATGAACTCACAACCAATTGATAAGGATACAAACCGCCCACCTAGATAAGACAAATTTGCCTACAGAAATTCATCCCAACTACCTTGGCAATCCAAGACCACCCAGACCTGGGTCATCCTTCTCCACCTCCATCTTGAGTCTCCTAGCTCCTCTCTTCTGCTTCTCCCTCTCATACTAAAACCTTTGTTCCTGCCTCCCTTCCTTCTTGACCAATGACAGGCCCCATTTTATCTTGTCTTCCTTCACCTGCATAATGACATCAACCTACATGATGATTTTGATGTGTTCTTGGATACAGTTTGCCAGAATTTTATTGAGTATTTTTACATCTATATTTGTAAGAGAAATTGATCTGAAGTTCTCTTTCTTTGTTGGTTCTTTATGTAGTTTTGGTATGAGAGTAACTGTGGCTTCATAAAATGAATTAGGTAGTGTTTCTTCTGTTTCTATTTTATGGATTAGTTTGGGGAGAGTTGGTATTAGTGCTTCTTTGAAGGTCTCATAGAATTTTGCATTAAAGCCTTCTGCTCCTGGGCTTTTTTTGGTTGGGAGGTTTTTAATGATTGGACTGTTTAGATAGTTTACCTGCTCTTGATTTAACTTTGGTGCATGGCATCTGTCAAGAAAACCATTCGTTTCATCTAGATTTTCCAGTCTTGTTGAGTATGGGGTTTTGTAGTAGGATCTGATGATTTTTTAAAATTTCCCCAGTTTCTGTTGTTATGTCTCCCTTTTAATTTCTGATTTTGTTAATTTGGATACTATTTCTGTGCCCTTTGGTTAGTTTGGCTAAGGGTTTAATCTATCCTGTTGATTCTTTCAAATAATCAGCTTTTGGTTTTGTTGATTCCTTTATAGTTCTCTTTGTTTTTATTTGGTTGATTTTGACCCCAAGTTTGACTATTTCCTGTTATCACTACTCTTGGGTGTGTTTGATTCTTTTTGTTCTAGGGTTTCAGGTGTTCTGGTAAGTTGCTAGGGTAGGATCTCTCCAATTTCTTTATGAAGGCACTTAGTGCTATGAGTTTTCCTCTTAACAGTCTTTCAGTATGTCCCATAAGTTTGGGTATGCTGTGTCTTCTTTTTCATTGAATTCTAGAAAGTTTTTAATTTCTTTATTTCCTCCAAGACCAAATTAAGTAGAGAACTGTTCAGTTTCCATAAGTATGTGTGTTTTCTGTTGTTTTTGCTTTTACTAAAGTCTCACTTTAGTCCGCAGTGATCTGATAGGATACATGGGATTATTTCAATCTTTTTTGTATCTCTTGAGACTGTTTTGTGGCTGACTATAGGGTTAGTTTTGGAGAAGGTCCATGAGGTGCTGAGAAGAAGGTATATTCTTTTGTTTTAGGGTGAAATGTTTGGTAGATGTCAATTAAATCCATTTTGTTTATAACCTGTATTAGTTTTACTGTGCCTCTCTCTTTTTTTCAATGACTTATCTATTGGTGAGAGTGGGAAGTTGAAGTTTCCCACTGTTATTTTCTAGGATTCAACATGTGGTTTGAGCTGTAGTAAAGTTTCTTTTATGTGGGTGTTCTTCCTTTTGGTGCATAGATGTTCAGAATTGTGACTTTCTCTTGGTGAATTTTTCCTTTGATGAATATGAAGTGTCCTTCCCCATCTTGCTTATTAACTTTTTGTTGCAAATCTATTTTATTGGATAGTAGAATGGCAATTTCCACTTGTTTCTTGGGACCATTTGCTTGGAAGACTTTTTTCCAACCTTTCAGTCTGAGGTACTTTTTGTCTTTGCCATTGAGGTGTGTTTCTTGTATGCAGCAAATTGCTGGATTCTGCTTATGTATCCAGTCTGTTAGCTTATGTCTTTTAATTGGGGTTTTGAGTCCTTTGATATTAAGAGACATTAAAGACAGATGATCATTAGTTCCTACTATGTGTTGTAGATCACATTATGTTTATGTGATTATCTCCTTTTGGTTGTGATGTGACATGATTAATTTCTTGTTTTATTATTTGATGTAGATGCCCTCCTTGTGTTGGAGTTTTTCTTCTAGAAATCTCTATAGAGCTAGATTGGTAGATAGATATTGTTTAAATTTGGTTTTGTTATGGAATATTTTGGTTTCTCCATCTATGATGTTTGAGAGTTTTGCTGGATATAGTAGCCTGACCTGGCATCTGTATTCTTTGAAAGTCTGCATGACCTCTGTCCAGGATCTTCTTTTTTTTTTTTTTTTAATTTCTTTTTTTTTTTATTAACTTGAGTATTTCTTATATACATTTCGAGTGTTATTCCCTTTCCCGGTTTCCGGGCAAACATCCCCCTCCCCCCTCCCCTTCCTTATGGGTGTTCCCCTCCCAACCCTCCCCCCATTGCCGCCCTCCCCCCATAGACTAGTTCACTGGGGGTTCAGTCTTAGCAGGACCCAGGGCGTCCCATTCCACTGGTGCTCTTACTAGGATATTCATTGCTACCTATGGGGTCAGAGTCCAGGGTCAGTCCATGTATAGTCTTTAGGTAGTGGCTTAGTCCCTGGAAGCTCTGGTTGCTTGGCATTGTTGTACTTTTGGGGTCTCGAGCCCCTTCAAGCTCTTCCAGTTCTTTCTCTGATTCCTTCAATAGGGGACCTATTCTCAGTTCAGTGGTTTGCTGCTGGCATTTGCCTCTGTATTTGCTGTATTCTGGCTGTGTCTCTCAGGAGCGATCTACATCCGGCTCCTGTTGGTCTGCACTTCTTTGCTTCATCCATCTTGTCTAATTGGATGGCTGTATATGTATGGGCCACATGTGGGGCAGGCTCTGAATGGGTGTTCCTTCAGTCTCTGTTTTAATCTTTGCCTCTCCCTTCCCTGCCAAGGGTATTCTTTTTCCTCATTTAAAGAAGGAGTGAAGCATTCACATTTTGATCATCCGTCTTGAGTTTCGTTTGTTCTAGGGATCTAGGGTAATTCAAGCATTTGGGCTAATAGCCACTTATCAATGAGTGCATACCATGTATGTCTTTCTGTGAGTGGGTTAGCTCACTCAGGATGATATTTTCCAGTTCCAACCATTTGCCTACGAATTTCATAAAGCCGTTGTTTTTGATAGCTGAGTAATATTCCATTGTGTAGATGTACCACATTTTCTGTATCCATTCCTCTGTTGAAGGGCATCTGGGTTCTTTCCAGTTTCTGGCTATTATAAATAAGGCTGCGATGAACATAGTGGAGCACGTGTCTCTTTTATATGTTGAGGCATCTTTTGGGTATATGCCCAAGAGAGGTATAGCTGGATCCTCAGGCAGTTCAATGTCCAATTTTCTGAGGAACCTCCAGACTGATTTCCAGAATGGTTTTACCAGTCTGCAATCCCACCAACAATGGAGGAGTGTTCCTCTTTCTCCACATCCTCGCCAGCATCTGCTGTCACCTGAGTTTTTGATCTTAGCCATTCTCACTGGTGTGAGGTGAAATCTCAGGGTTGTTTTGATTTGCATTTCCCTTATGACTAAAGATGTTGAACATTTCTTTAGGTGTTTCTCAGCCATTCGGCATTCCTCAGCTGTGAATTCTTTGTTTAGCTCTGAACCCCATTTTTTTTTGACCTTTTAAATGGTTTGTATTTTTTTTTATTTATTTATTTTTTATTATCTTGAGTATTTCTTATATACATTTCAAGTGTTATTCCCTTTCCCGGTTTCCGGACAGACATCACCCTCCCCCCTCCCCTTCCTTGTGGGTGTTCCCCTCCCAAAACTCCCCCCATTGCCACCCTCCCCGCACAGTCTAGTTCACTGGGGGTTCAGTCTTAGCAGGACCCAGGGCTTCCCCTTCCACTGGTGCTCTTACTAGGATATTCATTGCTACCTATGGGGACAGAGTCCAGGGTCAGTCCATGTATAGTCTTTAGGTAGTGGCTTAGTCCCTGGAAGCTCTGGTTGCTTGACATTGTTGTACTTTTGGGGTCTCGAGCACCTTCAAGCTCTTCCAGTTCTTTCTCTGATTCCTTCAACGGGGGACCTATTCTCAGTTCAGTGGTTTGCTGCTGGCATTCGCCTCTATATTTGCTGTATTCTGGCTGTGTCTCTCAGGAGCGATCTACATCCGGCTCCTGTCGGTCTGCACTTCTTTGCTTCATCCATCTTGTCTAATTGGGTGGCTGTATATGTATGGGCCACCTGTGGGGCAGGCTCTGAATGGGTGTTCCTTCAGTCTCTGTTTTAATCTTTGCCTCTCCCTTCCCTGCCAAGGGTATTCTTTTTCCTCATTTAAAGAAGGAGTGAAGCATTCACATTTTGATCATCCGTCTTGAGTTTCCTTTGTTCTAGGGATCTAGGGTAATTCAAGCATTTGGGCTAATAGCCACTTATCAATGAGTGCATACCATGTATGTCTTTCTGTGATTGGGTTAGCTCACTCAGGATGATATTTTCCAGTTCCAACCATTTGCCTACGAATTTCATAAAGCCGTTGTTTTTGATAGCTGAGTAATATTCCATTGTGTAGATGTACCACATTTTCTGTATCCATTCCTCTGTTGAAGGGCATCTGGGTTCTTTCCAGTTTCTGGCTATTATAAATAAGGCTGCGATGAACATAGTGGAGCACGTGTCTCTTTTATATGTTGAGGCATCTTTTGGGTATATGCCCAAGAGAGGTATGGCTGGATCCTCAGGCAGTTCAATGTCCAATTTTCTGAGGAACCTCCAGACTGATTTCCAGAATGGTTTTACCAGTCTGCAATCCCACCAACAATGGAGGAGTGTTCCTCTTTCTCCACATCCTCGCCAGCATCTGCTGTCACCTGAGTTTTTGATCTTAGCCATTCTCACTGGTGTGAGGTGAAATCTCAGGGTTGTTTTGATTTGCACAGGATCTTCTTGATTTTAGGGTCTCTGTTGAGAAATCTGGTATAATTCTAATAGGTCTGCCTTTATATGTTACGTGTCCTTTTCCCCTTACAGCTTTTACTGTTCATTCTTTGTGCTTTGCATTTAGTGTTTTGATCATTATGTAATGGGAGGATTTTCTTTTCTGTTCCAATCTATTTGGTGTTCTGTAGGCTTCTTGTACATTTATGGTCATCTTTTTCTTTGGGTTTTGGGAAGTTTCCTTCTATGGTTTTGCCAAAGACATTTTCTGCTCCTTTGAGCTGAGAATCTTCACTTTCTTCCATTCCTATTATTCTTAGGTTTGGTCTTTTCATCGTGTCATTGTTTTCCTGAATGTTTTAGGTTAGGAGTTTTGTTTTTATGCTTCATATTTTCTTTGACCGTTGTGTCAATATTTTCTAAGGTATCTTCTATACCTGAGAGTCTCTCTTGTACTTCTTATACTCTGTTGCTGATGTTTGCATCTGTTGCTCCTGACATCTTTCCTGGGTTTTCCATTTTCAGGGTTGTCTCTCTTTGTGATTACTTTATTGTTTCTACTTTCATTTTTAGGTCTTGGACTGCTTTATTCAATTCCTTCACTTGTTTGACTGTGTTTTCTTGTATTTCTTTGTAGGATTTATTTGTTTCCTCTTCAAAGGCTTCTACCTTTTTATCTGTGTTTTCCTGTATTTCTTTAAGTGAGTTATTTATATCCTCCTTAAAGTAATCTATTATCTTCATGAGATAAGATTTTAGGTCAGCATTGTAGTTTTTAGGTGTGTTGATGTATGCTGTGGTGAGAAAACTGTTTTCTGATAATGCCGAAGTATATTGGCTTCTGTTGTTTATGGTCTTGTGCTTGCATCTCTCCATCTGATTATCTTATATTAACTGGTCTGCGTGTTTCTGTCTGGAGCCTGCCTCCTGTTTTCCTGGTTTGCTGCAGGTCTCTTGTGAGACCTGTAACCCTTATTGTAGGAGATCTCTTGGGAGGCTTTCAGACTGTGGGGACTTCAGAGTGGCAGGCACACTGATGATCTGCCTGGCAGGGGTCTTTTAATAAATGAGTTTGGTATTTTAAACCATGATTCCTTTTCTTAAACTTTTGCTTGGAAAATAGTATGACCTAGTATTCCACAATTCATGGTAAGAAAAAATAAAACATAGAGATTTCAAGTTAGAAGACAAGTGTCAATATTTGTGAAGCTTCTTATATTGTGAACTAATTTTGTTTTCTTAAAAAAGCTGGCTTCTTATTTTATAGTACAGCATACCCCTCATTCTTCTTCCAACCTACCCTCCCCAATTCCACCAATATCATTAGTCCTTATCCTTTCTCTAATTTTGAAATCTAGGTATTTTATTTAAATTCTGTCTTCTCTTTGATTTTACTTATTCTCTTTGCATTCTAAAAGCATCAATTGCCACCCACTGAAATTAATTCTTTTTTCCTAGAAAAAATGATTTATGTGAGTGTGGGATGTCTGCATATGTAGCCACATATGTTCACATACATGTTCAGATAGAAATGTCAAGTGTCCTCGTCTATCGTTCTCTACTTTCTTCAATTCATACAAGGACTGTCACAGAATCTGGAGTCCACCATGTATTGGATAGTCTGATGGCCAGTTAACACAGCAATCCTTCTGTCTCCACCTCTCATCCAAGCACTGAGGTTATAGACACACACACAGACACAGCAGGTTTTCCATATGGGCACTAGGAACCTGAACTAGGTCTTTGCATTCATGTAGAAGCACTCTTACCACTGAGCCATCACCCCAACCGTGATTTCTGTGACTATATTCAGGACCAGTTTCCTGCTAAGACATGACCACCTGCAGTTTTTGCTGTCTCTTGAAAATCATTTAATTTTTATGCAAGCACCAAAAAGCAAATTTACCAAGTACTTCAAACATGTCTTGACTTTTCTTTATGGCATCCCAAATTCTGTTAATCACAGAACTATGTCTTCAGATCATTTTGTTTTTCAAAACAACTTAGCTGTTCTTTAGTTTTCCCTAGTTCCTAAGTCAATCAAGGTATTGCTTCTCTGTATTCTCTCTTTTGAGCTTTGGTACACTTGTTTCGGACAATCATTATTTCACTGTTGGAGAGTGGAATACAATCTAGATTGTGCCCTGCCTCTTGTGCCTTCTCCCTCTGAAATTTACATTTTATAGGTATGAAGATCAATTGTCCTTAAGTATAGCTTCAATTATACTAATTCCCAAACACCTTAAAGGCTTACCAATTTGTGTTTAGAAAACTGAGTATCTTTATTATGGCATCAAAATGTACCCAAATATTGATGCCCTAGTGTAAGGGGATATGCTAGAGTGGTAGGGTGGGAGAGTGAGTGTGGGTAAGTGAGCACCCTCACACAGGCAAAGGGAAGGAGGGTGAGTGGATGTGGGATGGGGAGTTGATGGAAAGGTAACTGAGAAGTGGGATATCGTTTGAGATGTAAAGAAATGGAATCATTAATAAAAGAGAGAGAATAAAATAAACAGCAGTGTGCTGCTTGGGATCAAACCCAGGTAGAGTTAGTGTTCATCCCTGGAAATGCTGGAAAGATTGGAATAAGATCCGGAGTTTAGTCTGTTGCAGTGTGTACCAGTGTAGGGATCTCAATTCTATTAGTGGTAGGATAGTTATGACAGACAGTAGCTTTAGAGAGAACTGGGTAACAAGCTGGCAGATATGTCTTGTACTGGACAGAATTTTTCTGTATCCATTTCATTTATTTTGAAATGAAAACTGGTTTATGACCCTTGGAATAGGCCTCAAATACAAAACTACATTGTCAGCTGTGTTTTCAAGAAAAACTCCAACCACAAAGATGATGTTTCTGGAAAAAAAGGCACCTTCAGATGCAGACATGCCATTCTAAGTTGTACACCCCAACCAATATGCATCATTTTATTTTTCAGTTGCTATGATCAAGAAATCACACAGTAGCTCTAACAAGAGCAATCCATCTTCTAGGCTCTGGTTGTAGAGACTTCTATATTTCCGGTATCTCTTGGGGGGGGGAGGGGTGATCTCTAGCATATCAATATTATCTCTAAGATAAAGATCATTATCTCTAGGAAGGGCAGACTAAACATTATTGCTTTCCTGATTTCAGAATGTCACACAATAAACTACTATCATGACAGCAAATTCTAAATCAGATGCATTTACATTGGTTCCCATGATAATACCTTAGACTGAGGGATCTCTGACTGAGATGTGGAACTCTGTAGTCAATGGGGGTATGGGGAGAGTCATAGTTACCCACAAACAAGCTGTCTCCAGTGTGGGTCAAGTGTGTACAAGGTCTTCACCTCCATCCTTTCTCTGTCAAGCTGTTTGTATACAACATATGGTTATGGAAGGAACTGAAACTATATGGAGAGAGAAAAGTAAAAACACATAAGGCAAAAGCTCTCCAGAAGAAGGTAAATTAGGAAAACCACTCATAAACTTTAGAGTCTAGGGCCAATGTTTTCCAAATAACCGTACTGCATGCAAGAGTTTCAGTCCTCTTCACTCCTTAACAGTTGCTGCTAGCTTCTTTCTTACCCACTTGGAAACCTTACTTCTGGCCTACACAGCTGCAGCTGTGACCACAGGCTCCTTCTTTTTCTCATTATGTTGCCCACCTATTTGTAACAATATCCTTTATTGTTTCCCTAACCACAAACAGCACTGTGGGAAAAAGAAATTCTTGCCTTCTTATTTATTTCAATATGACAGATGAAAATAAGAGAGGGGTGGGGTGGGGTGCAAACAGGAAAGAACCAGCCCTCTTTTTTAGCCTCCACTCTTTGATGCTACTATTTCAAAGTACATTTGTACCCCTCTTGGTTTTGTTTTGTCGTATAATGGGACTACTGAACTTCCACATGATTTGTAATGTGTCGGGAAGAACAAATTTATTTGTGTTTTATTTTAAATCATTATGGGAGTTCAAAGTAATATACATACATACATATATATATATATACATACACACACACACATATGTGTGTGTGTGTGTGTGTGTGTGTGTGTGTGTGTGTGTATAATTGCTCGTAGACTTAGGCTATTGATTTAAACATCTGGCACGTTCCTACCTGACTCATTTTTCTTCTGGAATCCCTGCTTGTTTTCATTAAAAAATATTATGAAGAAAAATGCTTCTGAGCTTCTATGTGCCTTTAAGAAATATATTGTCTGTTTGTCCATTGACATATTCACTTGTTAAACAATCAGCCTAACAACTCCAGTTCTTGAATATTAGTGAATTTGTTTTTCCTTTCAAGAAATGTTTTTAAGACAATCTTAATGAGAAGCGAAATAAAACTATAAGAAGGTTCATGGGAAATCAGTTCAAACGGACTCTAACAGGCAAGAATCTTAGACTAAGGCAGAGTCAACCTCTTTGGAGTTCAGTGGGCAATTTCCCTGTGCTGCCACTCATCCTGTTGCCATGACTCCCAGATGTTTTTTCCCCTCCCATTTCTCTAGACACACTCATGTTAAAGCATTATGTACTCCCCTTTGCTCTCTGTCTCTGTATGTTTTTCTTCTACTTTTCTAAAAAGTTCTAAAGAGGCCTGGTATAATCCAGTTCAATTGCTAATTTTTATTATTTTGGTTTGGTAGGATTTAGATGTCACTGGGTGCTCAAATCTCTTACTCTGTTTGGCTACATATATGTATAAATTATAAGGGTCTTGTGTAAATACATGACATATGCATCCCCCTCCCAGTACTTAGCACAATATTTGGTGCAATCTGTCCTTAATATGTCATTTAGCATACATTTGTGAACGCTTATCACCCTAGTCCATACTTACTGAAAAATGTGTTCAAAAGTTTAGTTGACCATTCCCCATGCTGATTTAATTTTCATTGCTAAATTTAGGCTATGCACCTAGAGTACCCCATCTCTGACATGGTATTTCTGAAGCTCATTTCTCCTAGCAAGTTGAGGTACGCCTTTTCCAGTAAATGCCACTGGTCTATCCCACCTATTATCTTCATTTCCTTCCTGCTGCCTCTTTTCTCTATCTCTTTTTGAGGGTAGCACAGAGAGGCAAAGCTTTGATACCAATGTCCTAGCATGTACTACTATTAATACATAAGTAGTTTGCCTAATAAAGAAATAGAATCTGAAATCTGCATGTGGTTGTTTCTCACACTAGATTTGAGTTTTACTAGTGTGGTAGCTAGTGTTGGTTTTATACCCTGAAAGTGGGATGTGTCAGTATATTACACTTGATAATTATTTAGTTTCTGAGCCAGGAACAAATTAAGAAAAGGTTTTTGTTTATGTGTGTGAGAATCTAGGATTGTTCAACACAGCCTTGATTTAGGTTCTAATTATCAATTTGGGCTTAGTGACGCATTAGGAAGTCAGAGGAGGAGGATCCTGATCTTGATGTCAGCTTCAGCCACATGGGGCTGAGCATCTGGGAAGGAAAGAAAGAAAAGACATAGCACATGGGGCCAGAGGTAACAACAGCATCACAAGAAGGCCTTTGTTTGTGGTTCTTATGGGTTTCTATATACTAAGCCATAAAAAATACTGCCCACGAAGAAAGATTCAGTCAGATTATACAGATAGTAAATTGTCAACTACTACAGTTGGACGCATATGACAGAGTTACACCTACAAACCCCTGTGGAAGGTTAATGACTTCCATGAAAATGATTACAAATGGAGAAGTCAATACAAACACACACACACACACACACACACACACACACACACACACACACACACAGAGACACACACACATATAAAGCACTTCATTCTGAATGCTGCAGTGATCTATCTAAGGCAAAGGAAATTGTTCTGTCAGGAAACTTGTCTTAAAATGCATACAGATATGATAAAGTCCTATTTTTCATGCTAGATATTGCTGAAAATTTGGCCATGTATCCGGAGAACCATAAAAAAAATCCCCCACATTGTAAGTTTTCAGAATCCCTTGAGAATCGCATTACCTTTGTTAAAAATTAAAAGGAAAAAAATAAAAGCCACTACTTCTTGTACATTCAGGAACTGATAGTCGTTATCTTTGAAGGGAAGAAAATGAAAACAGGCCAAGTCATACATCTACATTCCAGACTGTTTACTCTCTTATCAAATTAAATGAAACGAGAGCCCTGGCTGGCTCACTGACAGTTCCTAGCCAACCATCATTTTTTCATTCTGAATTTCACCAAGGTCTTAGAATTCTTAAGATAAGCTTCAGAGAATCAACTGTAAACCCGGGAGAGAAAAAAGAAAACAACTTTGGTATTTTTAAGATACCTATCCTTCCTCGCAAGACAGGGTTTTCGACAATGTTGGAGGAGAGGAAAGGTGTGGGGACCAAGGCATCATGACAAGATGACAGTTGACAAACTACAAATCCTTCTCCATTAAGTCTCCATGTAATAAAACAGAGCAGGTGGGTGTTATGTAAATTACCTATAAAAGATTCTGATACTGAGAGCCTGGGCCTTTTGGAGTCTGGGTTTTGATTTCAACCTATCCTAGCTCTGTAGCCACTTCTCCCTTTTCAGGAGTCTCTTTTTCTTCTTTGATGAACCATCTTGACTTCCTTCACTGTTCATGTGTCCCTGTTTTGATTCTTTGTTCCAGGACATAGGAACTTGGAAATCTCAGTGGGTGATCTCAGGATTCAGCTTCACAACTTCTGACATCCATTCTATCCAGGTATAGTGTTAGCCGGGAGAAGGAGTAGGTAAGAAGCATTACGGGAGAGGACTTACTTATATTTCACACTTTCTAAAGGAACGAATACTTTTCTCATTTTTCTGTCTATAAATATTTTCTTCAGTCTTTCACAATCACAAAGCAGAATAAACCCTACCCATTCCACTGTCACTTAACACAGGATTTCTGTTGAGGTCTCCCCTTTATAGCCGAGAGACAATGGGTGACACATAATCTTCACAATGTTTGGAATCCTGCATTGTCTTCTAATGCTTTCTTCTTTATTCCTCTAAATCCTACCAGTGCAGGGTTATACCTCTACTCTTACTGGTGGGTGAATGTTTTAAGATGCCCAGTGACTGTCTGAAACTTATAATAATATTACTGAACCCTATATACATTGTGATTTTCCAAAGTATTCATACCTATGATGGATTTAATTTATAAATTAAACCAGGTAAAGCATTAAAAATACTCATAGAACAGAATGATTACAGCTCGTGATGTAATAAAAGCTATGTGCACATAGTGCTTGTGAGAATATATTACTCTGAGAGTACAGGCTTCTTGCTGTTCATACATTTGCTTTACCCTATGCTCTGTGTGACTGCAACATGGTACCAGAATGAGGTTATTAGTCCATCTATCCACGTTCTGTGTTTGGATGTTTATGGATGCAACTTCTATTGAACATCTTGCAGAATACTCTAGATTATTATAGTTGAAATCTTGGTTAGGATTATATCATGTCATTGTGTCTTCTTCTTCCTCCCTTTTCCTCCTTCTTTCTCCTTCTTCCTCAACTCTGTACATGAGGCTGGCCTCGAACTCATAGCAATGCACCTCCCTATGCCCCTAAGTGCTAGAGTCAAAGGCACATGCCACCATTGCCAGTCAAAAGAAGTCTTCTGAATCAACACTTAGCATCACTGGAAATGCAGCAGTGTGAGCATTATCAGCAGATTCAGCATTTTTGGCTATTTCTATCTGTCAGCTCAAGCTCATAAGGAATGTCTTCTTTCAGGAAAGGGCTTGAGATTGTTTGTTCCAGGACTTTCTTAACAAAGGTTTTTTTATATACACAATGCATGCTGCCACAACTTGTGACCAATAGATCATGCTTTCTCATTCACCCAGAAGTTCAATGCTTTTCTTCAGTCTCAGTTACACACTTAGAGCCATGGGCACACTTTCAGATGTACAGTCAATGGCTTTGCCGGGCCACTCTCTACTGTGGATGGTAAGAAATGAAGTCGCAGGTCAGCGGTCTGCTAATGCCACCACTAATGCTAATGTTGATCACCTTAGTTGAGATGGGAAGGTCCACCCACAGTGGCACCATTCCCTAGGTAGGAGATTCTGAGTTATTTAAGAGAGAAAAGGTGAGTTAAGTACTGGCCTGCAAACATTAACAAACTGATTTCTGCTCTTTACTATAACTTGAATAACTACTTCAAGTTACTATCGCTTTGGCTTCCCCATCACACTGGGCTATGGAGTAGTCTGAATAATAATTTCCTCTATAGGCTCTTGTATTTTAACACTTTGGTTCCCAGCTAGCAGGGTTATTTGGGGGAAATTTAGAAAGTTTGGCTCTTTGCTCTCTCTGGTTCCTGCTCAAGTCTTAGGATGTGAGTTCTCAGCTCCCTGCTCCTGCAACAATGCCTGAGGCCAATTGTCATGCTGTTCCTTGACATTTTGAATTCTAAACCCTTGGAACTGTAATCTCTCTCTCTCTCTCTCTCTCTCTCTCTCTCTCTCTCTCTCTCTCTCTCCTTGCAGGTTGCCTTGATTATAGGGTTTTATCACAGCACAGAAACTAGCTAATACAGACTATAACCTGGAACTAAGAGCCAAATAAACCCCCTTTCCTTTGTTTTCTTTTGCAATTTTTATTAGTTCATAGAGAATTTGGTATAATGTGTTTGATCATATTCATATATACACCCCTCAACCCTCACACTATCTTCACTCAGATCCCCAATCATCTGTCTACCCACTCAAATTTGTGTCATTTTTCTTTCTTTAAAAAACGCCTGGGGCTGGGGATTTAGCTCAGTGGTAGAGCGCTTACCTAGGAAGCGCAAGGCCCTGGGTTCGGTCCCCAGCTCCGAAAAAAAGAACCAAAAAAAAAAAAAAGCCATCTTTAACAGTTTGTTTTGGTTTTAGAAATGTGATCTTCCACTGGAGCATAGTGTGTCTACCAATGGGCACACCGTTATCAGTGAGTTTTCCTTTCCCAATTGCCAATAGTTGGGGATGTGATATTGTGGCTCAATTTTATTGGCATTTTATTTATTTACATTTCAAATATTATCCCTCTTCCCAATTTTCCCTTCGAAAATCCCCTATCCCACCCCTCCTCCTGCTTCTATAAGGGTGCTCCCCACCTAACCAACCACTCCTACCTTACCGCCCCTACATTTCCCTACACTGGGGCATGGAGCCTTCACAGGACCTCTCCTTCCATTGATGCCAGATAAGGCCTGCTACATATGCAGCTGTAGCCATGGGTCCCTCTTTGGTTGGTGGTTTAATCCCTGGGAGCTCTGGGGGGTCTGGTTGGTTGATATTGTTGTTCTTCTTATTCAACCCTTCTTCCTTTTTTTTTTTTTTTTTTTTTTGGAGTTGTTGAAGACCGAACCCAGGACCTTGCACTTGCTAGGCAAGTGCTCTACCACTGAGCTAAATCGCCAACCTGTCCACCCTTCTTCCTTAAGCTACTTTTGTACTCACATTTTACCAAAACAGGAAATGAACCTAAGATAACAAAATTACACAACAGGGTGGGAAGATGGCTCACAAGTTAAGAGTACATACTGCTCTCGTAGAAGAATGTTCAGATCCCAGCACACAAGTCAGATGTCATACATCTACCTATAGAGTCAGAATCACGCTGATCTCAGTTCAAGCCAACCCAGAGTTTCTGGAAGGGCCAAGGATACACAGAGATATACAAAACAAAATGAGAATAAAACCCAAAGAAAACGAAAATCTTAAATATTAACAGACATTTCTTTTTCCCTTTTCACAGTTACATCTATAAAAGATTCATCCTCATACTGCCCTCTGAAAGACCCATCAAGCAGCTGAAAGAGTCAGATGCAGATATTTGCACCCAACCAATGAACAGAAGCTGCTGACCTCTCTGGTTGAATTAGGGGAAAGCTGGAGGAAGCTGACGAGGAGCTGACAAGCAACCTTTTAGGAGGACCAGCAGTCTCAATTAACCTGGACTCGCGAGATCTCTCAGACACCATATCACCAACCAGGCAGCATACATGAGTTTATATAAGGCCTCCAACACATATCCAGCAGAGAACTCCTGGGTCTGGATTGAATCAGAGAAGATGCACCTAACCCTCAAGAGACTGGAGGCCCTAGGGAGTTTAGAGGTCTGGTGGGGTGGGTGGGATGGGAATATCCTCATGGAGACAGGGTGGGTGGGGAGGGGGTATGGGATGGGAACAGTCAGAGGAAGAACTGGGAGGGGATTAAAACATGGAGTGTAAAAATAAATAAATAAATAAATAAATAAATAAATAAAATGTAATATAATATAAAAAAATCTTACCAACTTCAGTGACTGATAATATTTTTTCTTTATAAATCCTGTAACTTTCACTTTTTCACTCAAATACATCATTTCATGACTCCTCTTTTGTACATTCAAATTACTGACCTGACTTCTTTTACAAAGACGGGACTTTATTAAGTAAAATGTTATTTGCTTGAATATCAGCACTGTGATATTTCTAGTAATCATCGAACTCTGGAGCTAAGTGCGTAACGGGCAGGTTGGGTCTGCCCTGGGATGCATCACACAGAGCACGTCCCGTCCGTGGGAAAGATGAAGGCGAGTGATTACGAATTTCACAGTGCTGCCTGGACGAGCGTATGAGTTAAAGTCATGAACTGTTTCCTTGTCAAGCCATTTTTCTTTATATAGTTTCAGACTGCGGTTGATTATGGGTAACTGAGACTACAGAAAGCAGAAAGTGCGGGTAGGGACTCATCCTTGATATATGAAAAAGGTTTCAATGTCTACCGTACAAGGTCACTGATAACCCTTTATGGCGCTGGCAAATGTCTGCCTGCTCCCCCTTTGGTAGAATATTGCAAAACTGTAAATATAGTTTTCTTGGAAATAATATACATGATTATGTTACCTCGCTCCTTATTTTAACTAATATAGTAATTTAAAAACTAAGTTTTATCATGTCATCTTTCCCTGTCTGGCACATATAACATTTGTTTTGATCCCGTATCTCCCCTTTACTATTTGCTGTGCCACTTCCTGTTGGCCCCCTTCCTTGTCTCAAATAGTCACCGTTTTAAATATCTTATTTTAAGTGTAGATTCTCTTGTGTGCCTCGGCTAGCAAGATGGCTGCATTTCAAGGAGAAGCATGAAGTAATTTAACATCACTATTTAGAAAATCAGTAAGAAGAGATTAGTTTTGTGAAATTTAATATAACCCCTCCCCCTTATGCAATACTTTGGTCAATAGGAAGACACGAAAAATTTCAGCAAATGGGTCTTTACGTTTTTTTAAACTTATTTTTCAGATGTGTGGGTTAATAGGAATATAATGAAGAATTGCTAAAGATGATGAACTACTATATATTTAAACTTTGGGGAAAGATTTAAAAGTCTAATATATATTTTTTTAATTTAGAGAATACTTTATTAGTTTTTGTAATCAAACCCACGTAGATAAGACCTTACATATTTAATACAGTGTGTTACCCCTGTACAAATGGAAAAAACTTAAGTTCAACATTTCTAGACCAATATGGCTGTTAATTTCTGTACAGTGCCAACTCAACACAGTAAACGGGGATACTTTTTTTGAAAGTTGACAGCACAGGTAAAGTTTCAAAAAATTCAAATTATATATCTGTATATATATATATTTATATTTATATAAAAAGACCAATAATAGCAGTGTGTTATGCATCAACAGCAGCAACAGCTTTTCCAGGTTCTGCAGTCATCTGAACAAAACTGTAGAGACATCCAGCACACTCCATTAAAAAAAAAAAGTAAAAAAACAAAACCCGAGAAAACAGCACAGTTCTGTTACTCTTGTGGTACCTGGCACCATTTTTTTTTAAATTAGCTTCTCAATCATCATCTGGAAAGAAAACATTCTGAGCAACATCATTAAAAACAGCTCTGATAAAGCACGGTCACTACTACGTATCATAAAGCAGGTACAAGCTATTTTACATCCACAGAGGTATGATACAGTACTGTCCTACATCTATAATACTAGAGGATACAATTTAAAAGGCATTATTTGAGACTTGATTCTACTTTTCCAGCAGAGGGCCCAAAGGATGGTGTGATACAGCTTTGTAAAGAAACATACTCTAGACAGGATTTCCTTTCACTAGTGGCACACTTCTAAGGATTCATTCTCTCCATGAATGTCAGCTAAAACCGTTATTAAAAAAATGAAATATCCCTAGAACAAAACCGTATAACCACCGGATTCACATGAAGATGACCTAGTGGAGACAAGCTGGACCTCACCTTACCAACAAGCTATCAAATCTGTTATGTTTAAACAGTGAGACCTCCAAGGAAGGAGATGCCAAGTAGTGCTTCAAAGCTTCGGACCACAATCAAACACAGCATCCTTTTCAACAGAAGCAGAAGCTCATCTGAATATGCTCATGGATGCTGACATCAACATTTAATCATCTCCTCACTCATCCAGGAAGAGGGGGAGATCAGTTACTACTGTACTTTATTGTGTTCAACCAAATCACCATGTTACAAAAATAGCAAGCTGCCATAATAAAAAATAAGGCTCCTCTATCCAGCACCAGATAGCATCATTTTACTTTCAAGCCTAGAAATTGCACACTTGTATATAAACCAATCGAAGATGAGGATTGAGAGTTCATCTTGGTGGATTTTTCCTTTGATGAATATGAAGTGTCCTTCCTTATCTTTTTTGATGACTTTTAATTGAAAATTGATTTTATTTGATATTAGAATGGCTACTCCAGCTTGCTTCTTCTGACCATTTGCTTGGAAAGTTGTTTTCCAGCCTTTCACTCTGAGGCAGTGTCTGTCTTTGTCTCTGAGGTGTGTTTCCTGTAGGCAGCAGAATGCAGGGTCCTCATTGCGTATCCAGTTTGTTAATCTATGTCTTTTTATTGGGGAGTTGAGGCCATTGATGTTGAGAGATATTAAGGAATAGTGATTATTGCTTCCTGTTATATTCATATTTGGATGTGAGGTTATGTTTGTGTGCTTTCATTCTCTTTGTTTTGTTGCCAAGACGATTTGTTTCTTGCTTCTTCTAGGGTATAGCTTGCCTCCTTATGTTGGGCTTTACCATTTATTATCCTTTGTAGTGCTGGATTTGTAGAAAGATATTGTGTAAATTTGGTTTTGTCATGGAATATCTTGGTTTCTCCATCTATGTTAATTGAGAGTTTTGCAGGATACAGTAACCTGGGCTGGCATTTGTGTTCTCTTAGGGTCTGTATGACATCTGTCCAGGATCTTCTGGCCTTCATAGTTTCTGGCGAAAAGTCTGGTGTGATTCTGATAGGTCTGCCTTTATATGTTACTTGACCTTTTTCCCTTACTGCTTTTAATATTCTTTCTTTATTTTGTGCGTTTGGTGTTTTGACAATTATGTGACGGGAGGTGTTTCTTTTCTGGTCCAATCTATTTGGAGTTCTGTAGGCTTCTTGTATGCCTATGGGTATCTCTTTTTTTAGGTTAGGGAAGTTTTCTTCTATGATTTTGTTGAAGATATTTACTGGTCCTTTGAGCTGGGAGTCTTCACTCTCTTCTATGCCTATTATCCTTAGGTTTGATCTTCTCATTGAGTCCTGGATTTCCTGTATGTTTTGGACCAGTAGCTTTTTCCGCTTTACATTATCTTTGACAGTTGAGTCAATGATTTCTATGGAATCTTCTGCTCCCGAGATTCTCTCTTCCATCTCTTGTATTCTGTTGATGAAGCTTGTATCTACAGCTCCTTGTCTTTTCTTTTGATTTTCTATGTCCAGGGTTGTTTCCATGTGTTCTTTCTTGATTGCTTCTATTTCCATTTTTAATTCCTTCAACTGTTTGTTGTGTTTTCCTGGAATTCTTTCAGGGATTTTTGCGATTCCTCTCTGTAGGCTTCTACTTGTTCTCTAAGGAAGTTCTTTATGTCTTTCTTGAAGTCCTCCAGCATCATGATCAAATATGATTTTGAAACTAGATCTTGCTTTTCTGGTGTGTTTGGATATTCTGTGTTTGCTTTGGTGGGAGAATTGGGCTCCGATGATGCCATGTAGTCTTGGTTTCTGTTGCTTGGGTTCCTGCGCTTGCCTCTCGCCATCAGATTATCTCTAGTGTTACTTTGTTCTGCTATTTCTGACCGTGGCTAGACTGTCCTATAAGCCTGTGTGTCAGGAGTGCTGTAGACCTGTTTTCCTGTTTTCTTTCAGCCAGTTATGGGGACAGAGTGTTCTGCTTTCGGGCGTGTAGTTTTTCCTCTCTACAGGTCTTCAGCTGTTCCTGTGGGCCTGTGTCTTGAGTTCACCAGGCAGGTTTCTTGCAGGGGAAAAGTTGGTCCTACCTGTGGTTCCAAGGCTCAAGTTTGCTCGTGGGGTACTGCCTAAGTCCTCTCCGCGGCGGCAGCAACTGGGAAGATCTGCGCCGCTCTTTCCGGGAGCCTCCGTGCACCAGGGTTCCAGATGACGTTTGGTGTTTTCCTCTGGCGTCTGGATGTGCACAGAGTGCAGTCTCTTCTGGTTTCCCAGGCGTGTCTGCCTCTCTGAAGGTTTAGCTCTCCCTCCCACGGGATTTGGGTGCAGAGAACTGTTTATCCGGTCTGTTTCCTTCAGGTTCCGGCGGTGTCTCAGGCGCAGGGGTCCTGCCGCTCCTGGGCCCTCCCCTACGGGAACCCAGAGGCCTTATACAGTTCCCTCTTGGGCCAGGGATGTGGGCAGGGGTGGGCAGTGTTGGTGGTCTCCTCCGCTCTGCAGCCTCAGGAGTGCCCACCTGATCAGGCGGTGAGGTCTCTCTCCCACGGGGTTTGGGAGCAGAGAGCTGCTGCGGGCCGGGATCCACGGGTCAAGTCTAATATATTTTGAGAAAGAGAGGAAGGAAGGACAGAAGGAAGGAAGGAAGGGAGAGAGGAAGGAAGGAAGGAATGGAGGGAGGGAGGGAGGGAGGGAGGGAGGGAGGGAGGGAGGGAGGAGAGAGACAGAGTCTTAAGGACTGTGTTTGCTATCTATTACTCTCAGACTGAAGCTCAGAGCTTAGGGATGAGGTACAGAGCTTTGAGGACAGTTTCCCTAGAAATCAAAAGAAGCAACATAGACAGTGACAATGTAAATTTTCTGACAAGTGAAGTTGAGGGCAAATAAATATCCTCAAATCCCTTGGCTCTAGATTAAGGCTCTTTTGGTCATCATTCCTTGTGGATGACCTGATCAGGACAGTGTTCAGGAAGAAACAGAGGACCATGTACTATGCTGGAGAAGTACAGATGGGTCTTATCTTATCAAGGTACTCTTAACCTTGGCTATAAGAGCTATACCTACAAACACGTAGGGTAGATTGCCTCTCTCCTTCCTTAGTGGGTGTTTAATCCCCACACTGAGGAGGCAAAGGCAGGTGGATTTCTGCGAGTTCGAGGCCAGCCTGGTCAGGAGAGCTAGTTCCAGGAGGGCTACACAGAGAAGCCTTGGCTTGAAAACCAAAATCAAACAACAACAACAACAACAACAACAACAACAACAACAACAACAACAATATTCTAACAAGTTGGTTTCCAATCACCTGCACAGTCCTTAAGGAAGGGCCAGAAACAAGAATAAACTTTAGAGTGATAGGTGTAACTCACAAAAATGAACAAGAATTTTAGTATTTTTAATATAAAAATTCATAATTCACAAGAGATAGCCTTACCTCATAAAAGGCTGTGTAAACTTTCCCCACCCACAGATTTTACTGCTGTTCTGTTTTGGCTACAAGGGCTTTACACCTGCGCCTCCTGAAAGCACAACAAGTTTTGGTTTTGAAAAAGTGAAAGCACCAGCAGAAATTATTTTCCCTTTTGCCTTTTGACTCCATTCCACTTTACCAACCAAGGAAATTATGAATTATCATGGTTGTGAAACTGGCAGACTGAGACAATTAGTTCCCCTGGATGCCGGGAATTCCATGCCACGAAGTAGAAAGAAATGAGTCTTTCCTGGTGGGAGTGTGGACGAAACATTAGATTTTCCTTTTCCAGAAAAAGAAGAAGAAACCCAAATCCACAGCAGCGCATTGTTGGCATGTTATTCTAGGCTTTATTTTTTTCCAGCCTTGAAAGCTTTCCCTCAGTGCGGCTTGCCAGAATGTGGCACATGCAAACAGGACCAAACCTGACACCTGCGGGATGCACAGCTATGACCACTGAAATGCTCAGCCGCCATCCCGAAAAAAGCATACCCTTTCCTCATTGAAGTCACACCAGGAAAGGGGCACAGTTTAGCTGGCACTGTAGCCATGGCCTGAAAGCAGCTAAAAGCCACTAAGAATTCAGAAGCATTCCTTACATTCTTAAAACTCAACTACTCTCAACAGATTAATAAAGATGGGGCTGCTTCTGATTGGTCCTCCACACATATCCCGTATCCGGGCTTATCTTGATTACACACTGAGCCTATACTGCAATCTTCTCTTGTCTGTTGTGTTTGCCCTCTAGGCCAGGAACATGAGAGCATGCACTCAAGCCGGGCTTAAGAATATTCTGGGAGTGTTATCACTCCCACCTCTAGAAGTACCTGGATGTTTTGCATACAAGAGGTAACTAACACTTATCCTTACGGTCTAGAAGGTTATCCATGATATCAGGGGCAGGCAGAAACTGGGGAGAGTCTGTCAAGTCAAAAGGGGGAGGGTGCAAATCACTTTGAAATATATAAGGGTTGACATAGAGGGTCTTCACTTTCCCCAGGAGAACTGTATCATCTAAAACCACTAAACTGTGTTACATATGTCACTCATGGCAACCTGTAAGGTATTCAAGGTTAGAAACTATGTTTTAATTATTTTAAAATTATTCTATTTGGGGTGTGTGTGTGTGTGTGTGTGTGTGTGTGTGCAGATAAATGCATTTGAGGGCAGGTGTCTGTGCACACCAGAAGTGTCAGATTCCTTGAAGCTGGAGTTATAAGTGGTTATGAGCAATCTGACATGGGTGCTGGGAAAACAGCAAGCTCCTACAATTGCCAAACTCTATCTCCAGCCCCAATATTCTAATTCTTTATAGATTATTTTTTTACTTACATGTCAAATTTGTCCCCTTCCCAGTCTCCCCTCTGCAAACTCCTCATTCCATCCCCCTCCCCTTTGCCTCTATGAGGGTACTCCCTCACCCACTGACCCACTCACACATCATGCCTCATCCCTCTAGTATCTCCCTTCTCTGGGGCATCAAACCTCCAAAAGACCAAGCACCCCCCCCATGATGTCAGCTGAGGCAGTTCTCTGCTATTTATGTAGCGGGAGCCATGGACTGGCCCATGTATGTTCTTTGGTTGGTGGTTTAGTCCCTGGAAGCTCTGGGTGGTTCAGTTAGTTGATAGTGTTGTTCTTTTTATGGGGTTCCAATCTCCTTAAGTTCCCTCAGCCCTTCCCCTAACTCTTCTATTGGGGTCTCCAGGCTCAGTCCCGTGGTTGGCTGCGTGTGCACCTGTCTTAGTCAGGTTCTGGTAAAGCCTCTCAGAGGACAGCCATACTGGGCTCTTGTCTGCCAGCAGTTCTTGGCCTCAGCAACAGTGTCAGGGTTTGGTGTCTGTGGATAGGATGGACCTGAAGGTGGGTCCATCTCTGGATGGCCTTTCCTTCAGTCTCTACTCCATTTTTTTTTTGTTGTTGTTGTTCCTGCATTTCCTTTAGACAGCCACTTCCGTCATCTGAGGATCATGCCTATCCACTGGAGGTGGTCTCTTCAGGTTCTATCTTTCTGCTGTTGAGTATTTCAGCTAATGTCATCCCCACTGGGTCTTGAGAACCTCTCGAAACCCTGCCATCTGGGACTTTCTGGTGATCCCCCACCCCTCCCCGCCTCCATTCCCTGTTCCCCACTGCTACATATTTCTATTAACTCTTCTGGTCCTCTGGACTTCTCTCATGTCTCTTCCCATACTGGAACCTGCTCACCCTTTTTCCTTCCCTCTCCCATCTCCCACCCAGAACCCTCCTCCTTCTACCTCCCTTGATTATTTTGTTCCCCCTTCTAAGTGGGATTGAAGCACCCACACTTTGGCTTTCCTACTTGTTAGGCTTCATATGGTGTGTGAGTTGTATCATGGGTATTCTAAGATTTTGGGCTAATATCCACTTATCAATGCATACATACCATGTAAGTCCTTTTGTGTCTAGGTTAACTTACTCAGGATGATATTTTCTAGTTTTATCTATTTGCCTGCCAAATTTGTGAAGTTGTCATTTTTCATAGCTGAGACATATTTCATTATGTAAATGTGCCACATTTTATGTATCTATTCTTTCATTACAGGACACCTGGGCTGTTTCCAGCTTCTGGCTATTATAAATAAGGCTACTATGAATATAGTGGAACACGTGTCCTTGTTATATGTTGGAGGGTCTTTTGGGTATATGCTGGGTCTTCAAGTAGAACTATTTCCAATTTTTTTTGAGGAACCACCAGATTGATTTCCAAAATGGTTGTACCAGCTTGCAATCCTCCTAGCAATGGAGGAGTGTTCCTCTTTCTATATATGCTAGCCAGCATCTGCTGTCACATGAGTTTTTGATCTTAACCATTTTTTGGTGTAAGAGAAAAATCTCAGGGTCCTTTTGATTTACATTTCTCTGATGACTAAGGATGTTGAACATTTCTTTAGGTGCTTTTCGGCCATTCGAGATTCCTTAGTTGAGAATTCTCTGTTTAGCTCTTACCCTATTTTTTAAATGGGTTATTTGGATTTTTTTGGAGGTTAACTTCTTGAGTTCTTTATCCATTTTGGCTATTAGCTTTCTATTGGATGTGGGGTTGGTGAAGGTGGGTTGCCGATTTGTTCTATTGACTCTGTCTTTTGCCTTACAGAAGCTTTTCAGTTTTATGAGGTTCCATTTATCAATTCTTGATCTTAGAGCCTGAGCCATTGATGTTCTGTTCAGGAAATTGGGATTTTAGGTCAGCATCATGTTTTCCAGGTTTATTTTGGTGGAAGAGCTGAGTTCTGATGTTGTCAAAGTATATCGGCTTCTGTTGCTTTTGATTTTGAACTTGCCTCTTGCCATCTGGTTATCTTTGGTCTTATCTTAGCTGGTGCGATGGTTTATATATGCTTGGGCTAGGGAGTGGCACTATTAGGAGGTGTGGTCTTGTTGGAGTAGGTGTGTCACTGTGGGTATGGACTTTACTACCCTAGTTGTAGCTGCCTGGAAGTCAATATTCTGCTAGAGTCTTCAGATGAAGATGTAGAACTATCTACTCCTCCTGCACCAGGCCTGCCTGGATGCCACCATGCTCCCACCTTGATGATAGTGGACTGAACCTCTGAACCTGTAAGCCAGGCCCAATTAAATAGCCTTTATCAGACTTGCATTGGTCATGGTGTCTGTTTACAGCAGTAGTACTCTAACAGCTGGCCTGGATGTCTCTATACCTGCCTCCTGTGTCTCTGGGTTAAAATAGATCTCCTGGAGGATTTGTGGCCCTACTTGCAGCTCATCTCCTGGGAGCCTTGCAGACTCTTGCACTGGCTTCAGCACATTTCTGGGAAGCCCTGAAGACTTGTTGAGAGAGGTGGGGAGACAGACCGATCTGCCCCCAAGCAGGTGCAGACCTGAAGGGAGATGGGGTTCGAAAGCATGGGGGAGGTGTCCTGCATCAGCTGGGCATCTGAGCATCCCCACTTCTGTGGTTATTTGGGCAGATGTCTCACCTGTTGCCCTGGCTGCAGCAGATCTCCTTGGAGCCCTACAGACTGTGCAGTGTTGAGAGAAAGAAGTATACAAGCAGATCTGCCTCCAAGCCCCTTATTCTAATTTTTAACACAAAATAATATCTTCATAAACTGTTAGGTTACTTTTGTTCCCCTTTTCTAATATCTTAGTAAAATAAATCTGGTTTCTTCATATTTTACATACTGGTATGTGATTTACATGATTTATATGCATTCGGCTGTTACTATTTTGTTCTTCGTATTAGGCTTTTGGGTTGAATAACACAGATAAGACAATGCAAATGAGCAACCAAAGTGTGGAGTGAGGAAAAGTTCCCCTTGAACACATAACAATCCAGAGTATGGAGCAAACCCCAGAGAATGTCCATAGTTATCTAACAAACGTCTGGATGAAAGAAGGAAGAGACAGATGCCAGACACACAGGATTAAGGACACTGTTAGGTGAATGACGTGAGTCACTAAGCCCATCCAAGTTAAGGTTAACCGCTCCCCAAGAGGTTTTCATTAGACTCAGAAGAGATGAAACCATACAAAGTGATTGTGTGTGGGCTACACATTTATTTATATGTGAGCATGCACACAGACATCAAAGTTCTTTTTTTTTTTTAAAAACTACTTGGTTTTATTTTGTAACCTTTGCCATATATATATATATATATATATATATATATATATATATATATATATATATATAATTTACTATTAAAGTTAAGCTTGGCTCTCTCCTAAGATCTCTTTTGTCAGTGAAAAAAACAAACAGTGTTACTCACACTTCCCAAAGTAAATTTATTTAAGAAATTTTTTTGATTAAAAGAAAAAAAAGGATGCCATACATGGCACATTCTCTTTGAATCCCAGTATTCAGGAAGCATAGGCTGGCATATCTCTTGAGTTTGAGGCCAGCTTGGTCTGCAAAGAAAGTTCCAGGTCAGCCAGGGAGAAATTCTGGCTTAAGAAACAAAACAAAAACAAACATATCAGGATATCTGGAATGCTGTACTGAGTCCACTGTGTGGAATACTTACCTCTCTTCTACATGTTTATTTACAGTTGCTTTACTTTTAAAAGGATAACAAGGTAACAAAAACTTAAATTACACAAATGAAAAGATAAATCTACAAAAGCTTTAACAGTTGGAAAAATTTTAAAGAATAAAGTTGATCCACTCTTGTGTTATTTACACAAGATCCCAGGGCCCAAGCCAGCCTCATAGTTATCTGTTAAGGACAAGTACAGAGAGCCATTTACAGAACTGGATAGGGTGGTGCCCTGTGAACCACACAGTTGTGTGGATGCTGTGTGTGTGGATCCAGATGTCACTTTCAGGGAGGATGCCTCTGAGGAGAGTGGTCATCCTCTGAAACAGGAATAATACATTGAACATTGAAAAGCTTCAGACATGGGTCAGATGGCAGATGGCCTGAAACAAGAGAGTCAGGAGGAATTCCAGCCGCATAATCAAACAATGGGCATAAAGACTTTCTTTGTGACCTGAACATTGGATCAAGAACATTGCCATAACATATGGAGGACAAATTTTGGTTTGATGTAAGGAAGCACTTTGAGATATTAGGAGTAGAAGGAAAAGAAGACCTCTGAGGACAGTGGATGATGCATGTGTTGACAATGTGTCCACCACCAGGCGACTGATCTTTTAATTCACAATTGACCGTGGAAGCCACAAGTTCTTCTCAGAGTGCCTTGGCCATGAATGAATGTGCAGGCTGGCAGGCAAGGAGGGAACAGACTAAAACAGTGAGCCTCACTCCTCTGATCCACGTGACTGGTGTGAATCTTAGCTGTAAGACTTGGCAGCTTGGAATCTCAGCATTCTAAGTTGTAACGTGAGAGCATAGAGCTCAAACATCTTAGTTTTATTTTTTCAAGTTACCACAAACTGAGTTGCTAAAAACAATTCCATTATCTCATCGTTAGAAGTCAGAAACCCCAGATAAATGTCCTTGGAATAAAATCAGGGTGCCTGCAGGGCTGCATTCCTTCTAAAGGCTCTAGTGGAAGTGGCTCTCCTTGCTGTTTCCATCTTTTAGAAGCCACCCACCTTCTTAAGCTCACTGTTCCTGTCATCTTTAAAGCCAGTAATGACCATTCAAATCCTCCCCATTTCTTTTCTTCTTTTCAAAATCATTTCTATTTTAAATCGATAAAGGAAAGTTGTACACACTTATGGTGTAAATCTGATCTTCAAAGTTTGAATAAAAAAAGCTAGATTGGCTAAATTAAAGTAACTAATATACGAATCACCTTTATGTGTTTATCTTTCAGTGCCAAGAACAATGTTTAATTCTACTTTCAATATTTTAAACAGTTATTGTGTGTGCGTAGGGGGAGTGGAGTCGGTGTGTGATGTGTGTGGGAGGGCATGTCATAGTACTGGAGGAGAGGTCAAAGGACAACTTTCTGGAGTTGGTTCTTTATTGCTGCCATCACATTGACTCTTGGGCTCAAACTTTGATCATCACTCTTACATCACTTGTGCTTATACTTGTTAATCAATCTCACTGCCCCCTCAATACATTCTAGGTATAAACACTTGGCCATTAACTATAGTTACCAATGACATACAATAGGGAGATTAAAATTATTTCTTTTGTCTAACTGGAAATTTGTACTCTTGGTCATATCTTTTACCTGTCTATCAAAGGTACTTACTCTTTTGTATCTTCTCTTCCATGTGCAAAATACTTTGGTTGGGCACGCTTGAACACTGTAGGTAAGCTAACTTCATGTAAGGTTTTATGATTAGCACATTATATGTAATCTAAAAATATTAATAAGTCTGGGGAATTAAACGAATATTGTTTGCTATGTTTCATGATACATGCTATAATTTCAGGTATGGGCAGGAGAATTGTCCTGAGTTTCAGGTCAGTCTGGTCTACATAGTGAGTTACAGACTGGTTCCAGATCAATAAAAACGAAACAAATAAAGGAACAACAACTTTCCAAAAGATACACACACACTACATACATACAAAAGATATTTGGGGAGGGGGACATTATTCCTAGGCAAATTTGTCAGAACACATGGCTTCCTGCCCTGGTCTCTGAAAAACTGAATGCAAATGACATTGATTATTTTTTTCCAGCCAGTCAGCTTACTAGTTTGATCATTCCGTCATTAAAATTGCCATTAGTTTTCTAGGTGATTGGACACCATCTGGTCATAAGGATGGGAATGATATGCAGAGCATGGAAAGACTTGTCTCGATGTATGGTAGCTTCATACACAGTAGTCTACACAGAGCAGTCTTTGTTTAGCTGGGTGAAATTCAGCATGAAATAGAGTATACTATTAGACTCTTACCTTTCACTCACGTACTGCTGTTGGAGAGATGGATTCTACCTAATCTCCCAGACCCCGCTTTTCAGAAGTGCTTCATGTGTGGCTCTGTGACTGGCCTTGGCTCTACTCACACAGCCAGAGAAAGCTCTGGTTTACAACCTTTATAAATCATTGCTCCAAACAACACCCCGTATTCTTTTTAAAAGTTTTACTGAATTATGTAGAGGGAATCCCTTATGAGCTGTGTGGAAGCATTACTTGTTAATAAAAAGCTGTTGCGCTGTTAACTTAGGCAGGAAATAGGAGGTTGGAGCTCTGTCAAGAAGGGAAGATTCTAGAATAGAGATAGGTGTGAGGGAGATTTGTCCCAAGCTCCGAGAAGATAGACACATGAAACTGAGAAGTGGTAACCAGCCAATGTGACATTCATAGAATAGAATAAATGGGTTAAGTAAGTTACAAGCTAGTCCGAAAACAGCCCCTAGCTTATGGCTTAGGCATTTATTCAGAAATAACTCAGTGTCAAAGTCTTTATTTCAAGAACTTGGGCACACATGGAAAAGCCCATGGTTTCAGAATTATTTATGTCCTTGGACTCCATTGATAGTTTTTTTTTCTAATCTCTCTATGAAACTGATAGGCAAATACTAAGGCATACTCTTTCTCTAACAAATAGCATGTAAACAGAAAAATAATTTAAAGCAGCCATTTGAAATATATGACTATTATCATGAAGAGATATAGAAGATAAAGAAACATTCATTCAAGAAAAACTAAAACCTAGCGAGAACAGTAGTCTATGACATTCAGGCCATGACACATTGCCTAGTTCTTCTTCCCAGAGCTCCAGCTGAGTTACTGCAGGGTCTCTGATTCTAACACTGAGACAGAAAGGGGTCTCTCATCTTCTGTTGACCTTTCAGGAACAGGTGATGGAACGGTTGGTCTTTTCTTTTTGATATTTTATTTATTTGCATTTCAAATGCTATCCCCTTTCTTGGTTTCCCCTCTGGAAATGCCCTATTCCATCCACCCTCTCCCTGCTTCTATGAGGGTACTCTCCCACCCACCCACCCACCCACCCACCCACTCCTGTTTTCCCGCCCTGGCATGTTGGCTTTTTCAGTTCTCTTGGACTCACAATGCAGGCTGGGGGAGCATCATGTTCCAATCATTCATTCATGTAGTCAAAGTATCATTTTGCAGAAGGAAGTCAAATCCCTGCCACCAGGTCTTGTATAGTCAAAAAGTTTCTACCCAGGCAGGAACAAAGGATAGCTTATTCCATGCCAGAAAGGTGGTATCAGCAGAATGTTTCTTGTGTAATTTAAAGAGGGTTTCCATGGTTCCATCACACAAACAAAGACAAGAAAAGAGACACACAATCTGAAAACTAGGATATGAGGCATCCATCAAGATTTCTCCTAGGATCAGGGTAAGTAAGAGACAGTATGAGTAAACCCCAGCTGCAGCCACTAAAGGATAGCCAAGCCCTAATTTTGGAGAATTACATTATTAATTCTAAGTCTAGAAAGAGGAATTGTGGAATTTAAACAACAGGAAAAAAGAACAAAAGAAATTACATGAACCATAAGAGGAATGTTGGTTATGATTAAACCTGTCTGCACAAGCAGTGTAAGAGAACAAGATGGAGAAAAGAAAGAAAATGAAAAGTTAAAAAGAAAAAATGGTTGAGAAATGAAATTTCTTTAATAATCTCTACTCAATGTCTCAAATATAATAAACCCAAAGAGTACCCCCACACAAATCATGTACAAAATACTGAAACCAAAAAGCATAGAAAACCCTGAAAACAGCGAAAGAGACTGCCCTAAGCACAAGAAAAACCCTCTTAAGAGGTTATGGCTACATGGGGTAGTTTTATTTATTTTTTAACTTGGAGGTGATGTCTATTCTTGATGGTAAGTTCTTGGACGCAGTAGAAGAATAGATAGCAATTTCAAATCCATTCTGTTAGTCTGTGTGTGTGTGTGTGTGTGTGTGTGTGTGTGTGTGTGTTTTATTGGTGAAGAGACCACTAATGTTTTCAATGAGCAGTGTTCATTGACTTCTGTTATTTTGTTGTTGCTGTTGTTGTTGTGACGGTGGTGGTGGTGTGTATGCATGTACATGTGTGTGTCTCTGTGTTTGTGTGTCTGTGTGTGTCCCTTCCTTTTATTTGCTGGTCTAGACTTATTTATACCTTACGTTTACCTGGGCATGGTTAACCTCTTCAGATGAAGGTGTCCTTTCAGTGGCCTTCTATAGGGCTGGATTTTTAGATTTATACTGCATAAATTTGAGTTCATTATAGAATGTCTCCCCCCACATACCTATTGTATCTGAAAGTAATAATCTGAGCATTTTAGTCTCTTAGGGTTTGTAGAACATTTGTCTGGACCCTTTTGGCTTTTAGAGTCTCCACTGAGAAGTCAGGCGTCATTCTAATAAGTCAGTCTAATAAGATAGACTTATCTTTGTATATTACTTGGTCTTTTTCCCATAAAGATTTTAATAATTTTTTGTTTTGTTTAGTGTTTTCGCTAATATATAAGAAGGTGAATGGAAATTTGGTCAAAAAAGAAGTTAAGAAATAAGTTGAAGACTTTCTAGACTTGAATGAAAATATAAGTACAAAAACCCAAACTAATGGGACACAATGAAGGGATCTAAGAGACAAGCTGCCTGAAACATTGGAAAGATCTCACAATACTAATTTAACATTATACCTGCAAGCTTCTGGAGGACAACGAAAGCATACCCAAAAGATCTAGATGGCAAGAAATCATCCAACTTTGGACTCAAATCAATGTAGTAGGAACAAACAACAAATAGCACAAAAATCAACTAAATGAAGAGTTGCTTTCTTGAGAAAATCAGTAAGGTTGACAAACCCATAGCCAAACCAACAGAAAGATAGCATCAGAAGATTCAAATTCACAAAAAGACAAAAAGCAACAAAAACTGAAGCATCATGACAGACACCAAGGAAATCCAGGCTATGCACTCCTATACTCCAGCAAATACTAAGATAATTTTTTTAATATATACCATCTACCAAAGTTAAATAAAGGTCAGATTAGCAATTAAACAAGCCTATAAATCCTAGTGAAATAGAAAAAGTGATTAAATTCTACATTTTCCTACCTCACAAAAATCTTAGGGGCAGCTGTGTTAAAAGACAAAAAAGTCAGACTTTCAAAAGAAAGTTAATGCCATTAGTTCTCAAATTAGTTCATAAAACAGAAACAGAGGCAACATTGCCCAGTTTGTTTTATGAGGTCACAGTTACCATGATTCCTAAACCACATAAAAATCCAACAAAGAAATTGCAGACCAATTTTCCTTATGAAAATAGATGAAAAATTTCTCAATGGAATACATGTAAATTGAATACAAGAGCTCATTCAAAAGATCATCCACCATCATCAAGAAGAATTCACACCAGAGATTTAGGGATGGTTTGAAATATATAAAGCAATAAATATAATCTACCATATAAACATAGCAAAAGACCTAAACCACATAACATACACATAAAATTGTTTTAAGTGAAAAAAATACTTCAGAGATTCTTCAGCATGAGATGAAATAACAATAAACATTGATTAAAATTTACACATTCAAAAAAGATTGCCAGTAAAGTTGAATCTATAGGCATCTAGGAAATAACATATAAGTGTCCATTTCTTCTTATTCATTTAAAGATAAGTTTTAATAATATACATTAAGGCCTGAAGCAATGGCTCACTTCAGAACTTATGATGCTCTTGCAGAGGGTCTTAGTTTAATCCCCAGTGCCCTTGTTAGGTGGCTCACAGCCATCCACAAGTCCAGTTACAAGGCTTCCATCACCTTCTGGTCTCTGAGAGTAACTGTCAAAATGCATATATTCTATATTATACCACAGAAATTACATGCAGAGATTAAGCAATATATTACTAAATAACCAATGGCTCAATGAATCAATCATACAAGAAATTAGAAATTTACTGGAAATTAATAAAAAAGCAAATCAACATGACAAAGGAACAAAGATGACATAAAAATCTTATGGATATAGCTCAAGAAAATACCTGCATTAAAATGAAACCATGATTATATCTTTCACTTTAAAAAGAAGATGAGACTAAGTCACATTGAATGAAAGACAACTGTAAAGATTGGATTAGAAACAAATGAAGAACAGAAAAGTATCAACATAATGAACATTTTCACAAAGAAACAGGAAAAATCCTCAACTAAAAAAAGTGAGAAAGAAAGAAAAAAATGAAAGATGAGAAATTATTAAGGACCTAACAGAAACAAGGAGGCTCTTCTGGGAGTCTAGTACCGCCAATGTGCCAACAAATTAGATAGCTCAGCAGAAATGGATGCATTCCTAGAACATCACTTCAATGGATGTTGACAAGCTATCAGAGAAACCCAACATTCTTTCAAGATAAAACACAGTCAAACAAATTAGAAGCAGACTTCCTCAATATGATAAAGGACATCTGCAAAGAAATCAACCCTAAAGTTACCCTTAAGGATAAAAGGCTGAATCCTTTGCCTTAAAACAAGGGACAAGATTAAAATATCTTCCCTCTGCATTGAAATAACCTGGACGATTTGACAAGCAAAAGAAATGAAATCACCCGATTAGGAAGGGAAATGTGGAACTGTAGAGACTATCTTCATACATGGCACAAAAACTCTTGAGAGATTCACTAAACAAATTAGGATGAATAATTGAATTCAAGATTATTAAATACAGGCTCAATGTTAAAAATCAATTGTATTTCTATACATGAGCAATGATCTATCAATTAAATTAAGAGTGTAATTCTACTCACATAAATATAAAAACTGTAAAATTCTTAGACTCAGGACAGAGAAATATGGCTCAATTGTTAAGTGGACTCACTACTCTTCTGGAGGACCTGAGGTTGTTACACATCATCTATGTGGGGTGATTCACAACCATCTGTAAATCCAGCTGCAGAAGACACAACCACCTGTAAATCCAGCTGCAGAAGACCATGTAACCTTTTGGAACCTTGAGGGAATCTGCATGAATGTGACATCCACGCCCACAGACACACATACATGTAAATGAAATAATTAAAGAAAACCTTAATAAGCTATGTATAAGAACTATATAATACTTTTGAAAGAAATTAAAGAAAATATAAATAAATACTTTTTTTACTTTATGGATTAAAATTATAATTTTCCATTTTGTTTTGTTTTGTTTTGACATCAGATTTCTCTGTAAAGTCCTAGTTTCCTGGGTTTTGCTATGTAGCACAAGCTGGCCTTGAACTCAGAGATCCTCCAGGCTTTGCCTCCCAAGTGTTGGAATTAAAGCCATGTACCACCTCCACCACCTGAAGATATAATATAAAAAATGATTTAATTTTTAATTTTATGTGCATCAGTGTTCTCCTTATCTATGTTTGTGTAAAGTTGTAAATCTCTTGTAACTGGAGAAGAAGGCAGTGGAGGTGGAAGAGAAGGAAAAGGAAGAGGAGGAGGAAGAAGAGGAAGAGAAGTAGGAATTGTCTAAGGGAGAAATTGTCTTGGGTCTAAGGGAAACCCTATGTGAATTTCCCTGTAGGTACTGGGACTTGAACCTGGGTCCTCTGGAAAAGGAGCCAGGGCTCCTAATGGCTGAACCATCTCTCCATCCCTAGATATTCTTAAGATGGGACAGTTTCCTGGACTGACCTACAGATTCAATACCAAAACAATTTCCTCAACTAACCTCCAGATTCAAGACAGCCTGTTTCAGTGTCTGATTATTTTGCAGATGCTGATGTGAAGACCTAAATGATATGGAAATCACAGGACTCAAGGAAGCCAAAATGTCACAACAAAAGTACATGTGCCAAGGAATATCGAGCTGGATTACATAAAACTTACAAAATTTTGCAATAAATAATACCATCAATAAAATAAAAAGAAAATAAAACACTGAATGCAATATTTACAAATCATTAATAAAAGATTGGTATCTGTGATACAAGAGACTCATGACTTTAAAAAAAGGTAAAATAATACAGTTACAAACTAGGAAAAGATGAGAAGTATTACTTAGGAACTGTATGTACACTTACATAAAACGTTTAAGTTACATTTATATGTCAGAAATGTCTCTATTATTTTATCATCAGCACAGAAAGATGGCAGATAATACAATAAAAATAGTTTTGTTTGAGCAATGAAGATAAAGAATACTTCTCCAGCCCTCCATGGAGTCCAGAATTCATGATATGAGGTAATTAAATTTCTACGTGACCAAGTTTTTTTTTAATTGAAAGTTTATTTTTCCATACAATGTATTCTGATCACATTTTTCTCTTCTCTCAACTCCTTCCAGATCCTCTACGGATCCTCACTCTCCCAATTCCATACGTTCTTTCTTTCTCACTTTAGAAAACAAATAGATAAATAAATTAAGCAAAGGAACCAGAATAAAAAACATAAGGAAGAAAAAGCACAAGAAGCACATATACAGACACATACTTTCATTCGCATGCACACATATACACATACACACACACTATAAAATTGGAAACCATAATATAAAACCAAAAAGATCAGTAAGATCAAAAAATGCCTAAAAAAGTGTTGTGAGACAAATTGTGTACAAAAATACCACTGAGTTCATTCTGTGGTGTCCATCTATTGACTGGCATGAGGTTGGCCTGTAAGTGTGATTATAACAGCCAGTGAGACATCATTGGTGAAAAGTAAGTTTTTTCTTTGCAAGTGATTGTTAATTGGAGACAGCTTCTTGGTTAGGGATAGGAGATCTGGTCTACTCCCATCTCCCATACACATACACAGACCCTGTCTGACTGGAGCCTGGGAAGTCCTTGTGTATTCTGCCACAGTCTCTGTCAATGCACACTTGTATCATCAGTCCTGTTGTGTCTGAAGACACTGTTTCTTCATATAATTCATCCCCTTTGGCTCTTACAAGCTTTCTGCCTCTTTTGCCTCTTCTTTTTTTTTTATAACCCCCAATTCATGAGAGGAGGGGTTGAATGGAGACATCATATTCAGGACTGAGTGATTCAAGGTCTCTCACTCTTTACATAATATCCAGTTAATGATTCTCTGTATTAGTTTTCATCTACCACAAGTGGAAGCTTCTTTGATGGTGGCTGAGCAAGACACTGATCTATGGGTATAGCAGAATGTGGTTAGGAGTCATTTTAATGCCATGCTCTTTTAGCAGAACAACGGTATTTGGTGTTCCCCTAGGGTCATTCCTTTCTAGTCTCAAGCATTTGAATACTGAAGTAGTGTCAGACATGGCTACTATCCTATAGAGTGAGGCTTCAATACAACCAGATAGTGGTTGATTAATCGAAGAGGTCTTGGGCCACTATTGACCACTGTATCATGCGGCAGTGCACCATTGTAGAGAGCTGGTTTTATAAATGGGTTGGTGTTTACTTTTCTCTTGTGGTAGCATGGAAAGTATCTCCTAGTACCATGAACACTAATCAGTAGGGGTCTAGTTAGTTATCAGCTCAATCTCTCCATGTTCAATGAGATATAAGAGTGTTGTCTTCAGCTATAGAACCCTATTATCAGTTTTTGGAGTCTTGTCACTAGCCTGCATTCCTGGCACTGAATGTTTCGTTGGGTTGTAAATGATGTCTAGTTGGGGCATTATCTCTCTTGTTGTGTGCTGATTCCATTTAGATTTTGTTCATCTGCATGTATATGTTAGGAAGCTTCTCCAGTTTTTACATGACCCCTCAAATGGCTCTTAGTCCTCCATTTTCACCCTATTCCCTTGCCCTTATTATTTAATCTTCTCAGTCCACTCTCTCCATAACTATGTTTTCTTTCTTTCTTTCTTTCTTTCTTTCTTTCTTTCTTTCTTTCTTTCTTTCTTTCTTTCTTTCCTTCTTTCTTTCTTTCTTTCCTTTCTTTCTGGGCTAGAGATTCTCCCATTCCCCACAGTCCCTTACTCCAAATCCTACCTCTGCAGTTATACCGATTGTAGCATGCCTATCAAAAGCTTACAAGCTAATCTCCACATATAAGGATGCATAATATTTGTCTTGTTGATTCTGGTTTACCTCACTCAGGTGATTCTTTCCTGGCTTCAACCATTTACCTGAGAATTTTGCTATTATTTTAAAAGGCAAATAACATGCCATTGTGTAAATGTGACATGTTTTCTATATTCATTTACCTCTTGATGAACATCTAGGCTGTTTCCAACTACTATTATGACTTAGAGTAACAGTGCACATAACTGAGGAAATGTCTATATAGTGGGATATAGAGTCCTTTGGGTATGTGCCCAAGAATGGCACCCCTGGATCTTGAGGTGGATTGATTTCTATTTTCCTGAGGAACTGTCATACTGATTTCCATGGTGGCTCTACAGTTTATATTCCTACTCTCAATGGATGAGTGCTCTCCTTATCTCCAATTCTAGTCAGTGTGAGCTGTCATTTCTTTCCTTAATCTTGGCCAATCTGACTGGTATAAAATGAAATCTCAAAGCAGATTTGGTTTTCATTTCCCAGATGACTAAGGATATTGAACATTTCTTGAAATATATTTCATCTTTTGAGAACTGTTTAGTCTTGCACCTTATTTTTAAATTGCATTCTTTTGTTTCCTTGATGTCAAGATACTTTTAGTTCATTATATAGTTTTGATATCAATCCTCCATCAAATGTGTAATTGATAAAGATTGTTTCTCATCTGTACCCTGCTGCTTTATTAGAATGACTGTGTCAGTTGCCATATAGAAGCTTTTCAAAAAATAATTATCTTAAGACTATAATATTTGTTGCTCCCCCTGCTACCGTACAGCCCTTTCTAAAATCTATACCCTAAAACTAATAGTTTGGAGTATTCTCAGGCACCATTTTTCTCTCTTCATCAGTATCTGTTCAATTCACAAGGGACAGGAAAATCTGAGTTCATACCATAAGTCCTGCAAAAACTGAAACTTCTCAGCATATTTCTTGCAAAGGCAGAAACTTTTGTGTCATAGTTCTGCACACAGAGTAGAAGTCACAAAAAAGCTTCATGTTTCGTCTTTTATCCAAGTGCCACATAGCCCAGCTTCTCAGCATCACAGATATCAGAATGAGATGGGCAGCCTGAGTCACAGCACTCAGTCCTGCCTTCTGTTTACTTGCTGATTATCAAGTGATTAAGTCATGAGAAAACTTACACCAGCAAAGTTTTGCAGAGACATACTTGCTCCTTATTGCTGACTTACTAATGTACACTGAAGAAATAGTTTTTATTAGGTTTGAAAATAAAATTTTCACTGACTCTTATAAGTATACTGCTAACTAAATATAGTGACCGATTACTAAATAGCATACAGAATCAGGAAATGTGAGTTCTTTTACAGAGAGAAGGAAGGCCCTTGTAGGGCTTTCACTGTCTAGCTAAAACTTCTTCTCCAGGTGGATGCCAACAAAATACTGCTACATTTTCCAACCTGCCATCTTTTCTTTTGAGTCTGTATCAATAGTTGGGTGCTATATAAGTCTGTACACTACAAAGATGTTTATTGTCTCTGATCAGTGGTCAAATTGTCTTATTTAGACTTCTCTGGAATAGTGTGTCTGGGAGGGATTATATTGAACATTAGGGGATTTTTATAACTCACCATCACTACATAACTGTTTTTTGTTTGTTTGTTTTAGTTTGGAGAAGAGGAGAATAAAATAGGACTCTAGCAGTCCTCTGGGAAGTACTCCTGCATTTTGGTTATCGATGGTAGTGATTGATGCTACTCATTCCTTTGTTCCAATGATTTTGGTTATACCATTGGCCGCTGCCCATCTTTAGTGAGGTGAATAGACAAGTAAGCTACCCAGAGTTTCTGAGATGTGAGCAACAGCAGATGTGATGCTGGTGGATGGATAATTGTGAGGGATTTTCTGTTTGTTTTGTTCTCTTCACATTTTGTCTTCCCTTGTCTTATTGTCATGTCTTCTCTTTTCTTCTTTCTTTGATCAGGAATCATGGTATAAAGAGATAAAGTCAAAATTGCAGAATCAATTCTGCCAACCCTGTTGGTATTATTAATATTACATATTAATAATACATAATATTATATATAATAATGTTATATATATGAATTTCAAAATTGCTAATTAATACATTTAACTTACAGACAAGTCTGTTTTCCTGAGGGCATTTTGTTTCTTTGTTTATTTCTTATTGACAATATAGCCAAAGAATTATGACCTAGATAATGGAGAACTAAGTGCTTATACATCAAAGAGAACAGTTTAGGTATTCACGCACACTAGGGTATTAATCATGAAGAAATTTTATCACTTACTGACATTATATGTACTTTCAGTGAGTGGTAAGAGTCACACATAGAAGGAATGTGACCCTTGTAGAAGACATGCTTGGTTCCAGTGATTAAATCACAGGCAGGAGAATACTTAAGGGTCTAGTGTTTTATTTGGTGACCGACTTAACTGTTTTACACTCTGAGATTCTTAGATATTATGCAAGTCTACTTCAAAGCTTTCAGCCATAATGTTCTCAAAGCAAGCTTCCCTTAACAGCCTTAAAATGACAAGAATTACTGGTATGCTGCTCCCTTCTGTCCACAACAAAGGGTCGGCAATGTCCGTTGAAGGCCACAGATGGCAGCTGCTACAATTTCCTCAATTTACTATAATTTCCTTTGACCTTTGCACATCAAAGGAGCAAATACAGCACCCTTAAAACTGCATCCCTCCATCTAAATAAATGCTGTACTTATGTGCTGTAATAAACACTAATTTATAATCTTTATCACTTGCCCCCTGATGCTTCTCTTTTAAGACATGTTGGTGACATTCATCTCGGTCAGCAAGTTCTTGCATTTCTATTTAAACTTTGGAAAACTAATTCATTCTTGGTTTGCTTTCTTCCCTGAAGCACACCATTAGGAAGGTCAGCTTTGAAACTTAATTTTTCTCTTTTGAAAGGCCAGAAGTTTGTATCTTTTTTTTTTCAGAGCATAAGTATCTACCACTTCAGATCTGATTGTCTGATTTAGTCTTGGAGTTTCAAGCAGTGGATACATGGTTGGAGGGAAAAAGCATTGGAAAGCATTCACTTGATGTTATCAAAGTATAACACTGGCTTACAGTTCAGGCCTTCGAAATACGTCCAATCAGTTGATTGAGTTACCTAGATTGGCAGCCTCCATATACGTCCTCTTCCCTTACATCTGCTTACTCTTTGTAATAGTTGAAAGAAACTTGTCCCCTGTACTCATGTCCTCAAAATACTTATTCCCAGCTGGCTGCACTGTTTTGGGAGGTGCGGCACCTATAGGAAGCATTTCATATCTGGTGAACATAGGCCACTGGGGTATGTGAACGTTACCTGGCCCTGCTTTCAGGCTCACCATGATCCAATGGATTATGAGGAGTTCTTCTTCCACATGAACTCTATCTTGCCTTCTCCACCATGACAGACATACGGTGTGAATCAAATAAAACTGTCCTCTTCTAAAATGCTTTTGCCAGGTATTCTGACAAGGTCATGGGAAAAGGTTAACATGCTCTTATTATCTAAAATGCAAACACAACTCTGATGTTCCACCAAAAACATTCTTTGAACCATTTGTGAGCATAGAGGTCCATCTCTAATAATTTTTGTGATATGCCAATTGTATTTCAAAATAAAAATAGTTGTCTTTAATTTTCAATAAAATAATTTGATTAACCATTAGGGCCCAAAATCTTGTTAATAGCAACAATAACAACAATATATTAATAATGATCATAAATCATCTTTAAGAAGTAATTTCACATGGGCTCTGCATTTTCTTCTCATGTCTTAAATTAAACCATTTTAGACAGCTTCTACTTTTCTCTCTGGCACCCCATCTCCCCTTTCTCACTTTGTAATGTATTTTCAAGGTTCCTGTTTGCTTTGTGATTGTGATAAGCACCAAAATCAACTTGGGGAGGAATGGGTCTATTTTTTTTTCTATTTATCCGCATTACAGTCCATCACTGAAGGAAGTAAGGGCAGAAATTAAGGGCAGGCACTGAAGCAGAAACCATGGAGGAATAGTGCTTACTGAACTGATCTCACTGCTTTCTTAGCCTGCTTTCTTATGAAACCCAGGGTCACCTGCCCAGGGATGGCCCTGCAACAGAAGATGCCCCTCTCAGAAATCATGAATCAAGGAAATGTCCCCAAACATACTCGCAGACTAGTCTGGGGAAGCACTCTATCAGTTGAATTTCCTCTTCCTAGGAGACTATACCTTATGTCAGGTTAACAAACTCTAACTCTCACATCCCCCTCCAAAGTCAACTCCATATGTAGTTTCAAAATCTCCAATTATTCTGCTGGAAGAGAAATCTCAAATATTTAATGTCTATGTAGGACTTTTTAAACTCTCCCCCATTGGATCCCTCTTTCTAGTCTCTTCCTTTTCACTGATGGCTGGATTCCTCTAAAATTTTTCTCAGAGCCTCCATTTGTACTCCTTCATTGTCCATGCATATAATTAAAATTTCCCAACTTAAAATTTCAAAAACCTCCATGACCCCTTCAGCTTTGCTTCCAGTACTGGTCTAGAAGGAGGAGTCATTTCTCAGTGCCTTACACCGAGAGTGATATTTTTCAGTCTCTACCCAGAAAGTCTCTACCCAGAGTTTTACTAAACATGGACTCATATTTATGCAGAATTTTTTTGGGGGGGCAGGAACGTTGTAAGTTCCTTCAGATTTGGTAACTCATATTTTTCTTTCTTTCTCTTTTTTTTCTCTTAGCAATACACTATAGTGAAAATGTTAATGTCTATAGCAAAGACACTGAATAGGTACACTGAATAAATCTCAAATTTATTACCAATTCTGTGACAGTTCAGCAAGGGTATGGAATGGCTTTAAGTATTTCAGGATGTTTAATTTCTGTCATAGATATTTGACTTTTCTAAGTAGGAAGAAGTTTGCCCCTTTGCACTCTGTGTAATATAATTCTGTGCGACACTAGACTGAAGTCATAAAGAACACAGAAAATGGATATCTTTCCAACATATCTTCCTTCTTTGTGAAAATATAGATGCTTTGGCTGACTGGATCTTCCACTAATTAGCTAGATGACATAGACCAGAGCACATGATAACGAGGCATATGTTTTCTTCCTTTTACAAGGAAGAAACTGATACCCTACACTGGTGTTTTGAAAAATAAATAGCCTGGTGTCGATGTTAGGTGGCTCTCCCTCCAAGAAGTAAGACTCAGCCTCAAAACACATTTAAAAATACCTTGACCATACAGCTAGGCTCTTCTCTGTCTAGATTGTAACTGAAACAACCCATTTATTTTAATCTACATTCTCTTACATGACATGTGCTCAGGTACCATGCATCCAATGCCTCACATCTTCCGGGGCATTCTCACATGCCTGACTCTATCCCAGAATTCTATCTGCCTCCTGGATGTCCTACCTTCTATCATACCCTTTCCTATAGGTCATAGGTTTTTCAATGGACAGGTGATGCATCTATACAATACATAAAATATTCTCTCTACAGCATAGTACATACAAAGGAGGGATATGGCTGCTACGGACATTTATGGCAGCTGCTATGGACAGTATCTTTGATGGACTATTTTTCAGCCAAAACAAATTCCCTCCTCCAAAATGAGACCCATGAAACTTTATGAGACTCTAGGCAGGACTGCATCTCTCAGATTCACCATGTTCTCCACTCCCTGATTTTTATCAAACTGCTGATGCTCTTTCTTGCTTTGAAGATTGTAAATTCCATTGTGATGCCTCCTCATCAAATCGTGAAAGGATGGGCACAGTGGCAATCAGATTTTGCTTGTGATGTGGAATAGTTCTGCTTGTGCAGCACAGTCCTACACAGGTCATCTCTGTTTTCACTAATGTCTAGTAATAGACACATTTTGTTCTATTCCTCTGTGTTAGTGAATTACATCCACAATAGAATCTTGTTTAATTAGTAATGAGATAAAATAATATCCTAATGCTATCTTTATAGCTTTCTATAGTAAGTGATCTGTAGATGCAGTGGAGGTCACTAACTTCGCCCTATTCTGCTATTATATCCTCTCTAACTATATTGATTTTCTGCTTATGTCTATAAAGTAATCCTTTAGTTTAGAAAACATCCTTGCCACTTACCAACTTACAGTTTTGCAAAAGCCCAAGGAAGGCAAGAAAGATAGCATAATTTCAGAATATTAAATGAGAAAACTGAAACCCTTATAGATTTACATAGACTCACATGACTAATGTTGGGAGCTGTAGTTTTCATGAAGACAGAACTTTTCACTGGCTTCTACTTCTTTCTTTGTTGAAATTACTGTTTTCCTATGAATCTTATTTGAAATCATCTGAATTTTACTCATGTAAGGATGTTTTTATGAAGAGCCTCAGTTCTCTTGGGAAGAAAGAAGAGTGACGTAATGAGAGGAGGAGGAGAGAGAGGAGACAGAGACAGAGAGACAGAGACAAAGAGACAGAGGCAGATAGACATGCATGTGCGCATTCCCACCGAAAGAGAGAGAGAGAGAGAGAGAGAGAGAGAGAGAGAGAGAGAGAGAGAGAAACACACAGAGAGAGACAGAGAGGGGGGGAACGGAGAGGGAGAGGGAGAAGGAGTGAGAGTGGGAGGATGCTGGGGTGACTGCTTAGTCCGGAGAAGGGCTAGGCATTCAAGGATGAAAACTTGAAGTAGGATCTCCAATAACCAGCAATGGGGAGGCAGAGACAGCCAGCTCCTTTGAGCTCATTGGCCAAACCATTATAGCTGAATTACTGTGTTTCAGGTTCAGGGAAAGACTTCATCTCAAAAACTATGTGGGTGATCAATAAAGAAAGACATCTAACATTAACCGTTGGCTTCCATAAATGCACACTTGTGCATGCTGTAGCTGTGGACACAGGAAGATGTACAAAATTCATACACATGCACATACACGCACACGCACATGCAGACTCACAGATAATCTCTAAAGACTCAAGCATCTCTCTCTCTCTCTCTCTCTCTCTCTCTCTCTCTCTCTCTCTTTCTCTCTTTCTCTCAAGCAGAGGCAGTCTTAACTGTCTCTGAACTCTCTATGGAGGCCTGGTTGGCCTCAAACTCCCAGGATCAAACTGTTCCCCAACATGCCCAGGCCAAACTTTATTTTGAATGAGAAAGTATTTGGCAAACACTAGTTTCTTTTCTTCTTTCCTCTTGGCTAGAGCTAGATCTATATTAAGATGTTTGTAGCACTAACAAGGTGTGTTAAATGTGAAATTGAAATTGGCCATTTTTAACTCAAGATGTCTTGAGGCCAACACACGCAATGAAAGCATGCTAACATTCCTTGCTGTTTGTTTTTAAGGGACTAAAACAGGCAACTTGATTGTAGCTTGGCTCTTTTAACCCTGTCTTTGATCTATATCAGAACCTAAATTCCCTGCACTAAGAAGGGGGATGCTAGAGGATCATGGGTATCTTTGGCTACAAAACTAGTGTGAGGATGGTAGCCCAAAAGCTTGTATTACCCAATGATACAATCCACAGACCACATGAAGCTCAAGAAGAAGGATGACCAAAGTGTGAATGCTTCAGTCCTTCTTTAAAAGGGGGAACAAAAATATTCATAGGAGGAAATACAGAGACAAAGTTTGGAGCAGGGACTGAAGGAAAGGCCATCCAGAGACTGACTGTCCCACCTGGGGATCCAGCACATACACATACAGCCACCAAACCCAGACTATATTGCTGATGCCAAGAAGTGCAGGCTGACAGGAGCCTGATATACTGTCTTCTGAGAGGCATTGCCAGAGCCTGACAAATACAGAAGCAAATGCTAGCAGCAAACCATTGAACTGAGAACGGGGTCCCCGCTGGAGGAGTTAGAGAAAGTATTGAAGGAGCTGAAGGGGTTTTCTACCCCACAAGAAGAACAATACCAACCAATCAGAGCTCCCATGGACTAAACCATCATCCAAAGAGTACAGATGGACAGACCCATGGCTCCAACTGCATACGTAGCAGAGGATAGCCTTGTTGGGCACCAATGGGAGGAGAAGCCCTTGGTCCTGCCAAGGCTGAAGCCCCCAATGTAAGGGAATGTCAGGGTGGAGAGGCAAGAAGGGGTTGGAAAAAAAGAGGGCAGGGAGATTAAATAATGCTAAATAACAAAACAGAAATACTTTCCCCATTAAAGCATAGTAACTTAAACTAGGGCCACTTCTTTAATCGTAAGACCCATCTAAATGCAGTCCAGCTAAAGGCAGTGACTGGCTTAAGATACATCACAGGAGAAATGGTATTTTGCTCAAATAGAAGTCTGCAATATCAGAGAAGTGAGGCTGGTCTCTAGCTATGGGATTGCATTTCAGATGGGGAAAGCAGGCCCTTCCATGAGGATGTGCAGTGACTCACAGTGGATGCTTCCTGTCTTTGGGAAGTGAAGTGACCAAGGGACTCCACTGCCCTGTGGGAGTATAAGGAGTGTAGTGGCTCAGTGTAACTGATAATAAAGTTGGTAGGATTTTATCTTGTATAAAAAATAAGGCAACAGCAGCAGGCAGTATGCAAATGAAAAGTGTTTAGACAAAGGAACATTACACACTTGCAAACCCAAACATCTCCCAATCAGAGCTGTATGTACATGAAATTCTGGAAAAAATTCAATTAATTTTATACAGAAATTTTAATTTGATCTAAATGAAACCATTTACTTGATTTATGTGAGGATTTCAACTCTTTTAATTATTAACCTAATAACCGATGAAGTGCTTTTGCGCTTTAACAATAATCATGAAACGGGAGAATTTTATGCATTTGTGCCTGTCAGAATATCAACTGTCCACCTCCTAGAGACCCTCCCTTTGTTACAGGGGTTGGTACAACTGGAGTACATTTTCTTTGTGATTTCTTGGGGTTTGGATATACAATTATGTTTAACCAACCATCTGTTCAGTGGAACAAAAAGTACCTTTCAACATTTAGGATAGTGTTTTGTAGTCAGACATTATATTCATTATATATGATGTAGGAGAAACAAAACACATGAGCCGAATTGGGAGAGTGGAATGAAAGGCTAGTGGAAAACCTGCTTTACCCTGACAGACGTTGGCCAACCTGAGGTACTTGTGAAATTTCCATACAGAAGAAATTGTTTTTCTGTGCATGCACAAATAGCTCCCAAGGAGCTTCCCAACGGAACATAAACTTCCTCCTGCTAATTTACCACCTCTGAACGGCATTTGCCAGGACAACAACTCCGTTCTATCCACCTGCTTTTCCCACCCGAATATATGAATGACATCCCATGCTCCCAGAGAATCCATGTCCAGTACGGTTCCCATGGTCTGCCTTGACTATTGTTCAAAATACAATAAGCTGGCAGGGAAGTGTGCTGTGATGCACAGGCTTAGTATTCTCCAGGGTGGGGGGCTGTCAGTCATCTGCAACCTGGTACTGTTAGTGACTAGCACAGACATCCGGGTGTCTTTCACTGTTTCCTTCAGGTAAGAGCCAGACAGTTTTCTTCTAACTAGAAAAACTGAGCAGGCTTGCTTCCTAGGTTAAGGTGATAAAAAAAAAGTCGCCACTGTTTTCACTGTTTTTATATAGTGGAAAGATATTTCGAGAGCTTGACACTCTGACATGTTTCCGTTTCTATAAAGATGCTGAAAACAAAACAAAACACAATGACCTTGCTTTTCAGAGGATCTGTAGGGGGACTCCTAAGCTTCTATAGGGAAGGGGAGTGTTAGACTCCAGGGTATCTTGTAAACAGGAAGTGTGTGTGTGTGTGTGTGTGTGTGTGTGTGTGTGTGTGTGTGTTTGTGTCTTTGTGGGTTTCTCTGTGTCTCCGACCCCTACCCCATCTCCTTTTCTCTCATTCTCTGTGTGTCTGTGTGTCTTTATGTGTTTCTCTGTATGTCTGTGTGTCTCTGCCTCTGTGTCTCTCTGTTCCTATCTCTCTTTCTCCCTGTCTTCTTCTCTCTCTTTTTCTGTGTGTCTGTGTGTCTCTGCTCCTCTGTCTCTCTGTCTCTGCCTCGCTCTCTGTGTATGTGTCTCTGTCTCCCTATCTCTTTCTCTCTCGTTCTTATGTGTCTTTGTGTGTTTCTCTGTGTGTCTGTGTGTCTCTGCCTCTTTGTCTCTCTGTCTCTGTCTCTCTGTCACTGTCCTCTCTGTGCATGGCTGGAATTTCTCTGCTTATTATTAACTATTATAAAACATTACATATATTATAAAACATTACTTATTATATTACTATCATTAACTATTAGAAAACAAGTGAATAAATGAAGAAATAACAGCAACAAAACACCTCTTGTCTAATTAGTGAGATTTATTTGATATTTGTAGGATTTTTAGATTTGGAAACTAAACTAAGGATATATAACTAAAACAAAATCAAGAGTTTGCTATAGAGCAAAGATCTTATCAGTATTTTTATCTAAATTGAATGCTTAATAAGCCGAAGAACAAGAAGACTCTTCCTTTACCTCCTCCAGCTCTCTTGTAATAGAATAAATTTAAAAGAAGCCAACATGCTGAAGAGGACAGGTTCCTATGTGTACATATATAACAAGAAAGCAAATTTTTGGCTGCTAATAATTTTCTAAAACTGGCGCTTGACACACTATAAGAGGTAGTAATTAAAACATATAGGGTTCCTGGCTCAATGACTCAGTGGTTGAAGCCACTTGTTGCTAATCCTAATTACTGGATTTGCCTAAACCCCCATGGTGGGAAGAGAGAAGTGTTTTCTACAAGCTATCCTCTGACCTCTATGTGTACACCACAGTGTACACACACACACACACACACACACACACACACACACACACACACACACTAAATAAATAAGTTAATTAATTAAAAAAGTTAAAGCAGTGTAACGAATCATGGGCTTCAATCTCACCTGTTTGAAAGTAGACCAGGAATTTGAAACCCAAATATATTATAAAAAGTGCTTTTTTGGTATCTTTACAGCATACATCACATCTATTTGCTTAAGATTAGACAGTGGGGTCCATATAAAGCGTTTCATAACAGTTACTTCTTTTAGTATGTCTTCATAGTAGCATTCATAACTATTTGCTATAGAAAATGGTATTTCACGTAAAATTTGAGAAGGGAAATGCTGAAGTGCTTTCAATTTCTACTGTTCCTCAATTAAAGTTGCCTATCATTTCTGTTACTTTGAATTACCAAAGTTGTAATTTCCTAATGATTGATTTTCAGGTTTTATTTTTTTAAGAAAAAGATTATGTTTGTGCACATGAGTTTTGTCCACATATATGTTTATGTGTGCCAAGTGCTATCAGAGGTCAGAGAGGGAATTGCATCCTCTGGGATTGGAATGAAAGATGGCTGTGAGGTGTCATGTGGGTGTAGGGACTCAAACCCAGGCCCTTCCAGAAGCAACAAATACTCTTAACACCTCAGCCAACTCTCCTTGCAGACAGTTTTATCTTTTAATAAAATTAGGGCATATCTTATTTCATGTAAATGATCTAGATCATCAAACAGGTGATTAACTAGTAAAAGTATTCTACATTATATTGAACAAATTCAAAAAGGAAACAGGACTTAATATTTTATCAATTGCATCATTAAATACTAATTTATAGAAGGAAAACTGTCTAAAGCCTGTGCACATAAATTAGATGGCTGGACATCACCATGTTAAGCCAAACAACCTGAGCAAAAAGCCCAAGAATAGCATTACAGCTCAGCCAACTTGGAGAAGGACAGGGCATGGAATTCATTTTGGAAGACTTAAGTTCCGCATTAGGTTTACTTTTACTACTGGACCATTAATCACTTTCCCCTCCCTCCCTTTCAAAAATGACTTTAATCACCCAGTTTCAAGCTGGGTGTGGTAACTCATGCCTGTGATAACCAGCACATAGGAAGCAGAGCCTCGGAGGTCAGGAATACAAAGTCAGCCTCAACCCTTTATCAAGCTTGAGACTAGACTGGGCTTCATAACACCATCTAAAAAGACCAATTTAAAACCCCCGTCTCAAAATTTTCAGTTATAAATACGGTATTTGGCACAGGAAATGTGGAACTTAAGTAGAGAACAGTTCATACTGATTGAGAGCATTCTCATCGAAGAACTGTGATTTATTTCCTTACCAGTTTCCTGTCCACATCACAGGCACTGTGAGTCATTGTTTCTCCAGCCAGACTCTTTCCCCCTCAAGGAATAACCTTTCCAGTACAAATCCAATTGACCTTCTCACTTTATATCTTTCTTCCTTTTTTGTCTACTAACTTGAATTCCTTAATATATTTATTTAGAGTCTTTGGGTCATCCTGAATATGACTTAAAGACCATTTGGAAAATAGTTTGGGGTAATAGGACAACATCACTGGCTCGTGGTTCACACAGAGCCTGCGTTTGATGGTACCTGATAACTAGAGATTTAAAATCCACATGATGGTTATGGAAACCAGTCCTGGAACCAATATGAAGTTGCCCCAAACTCATATCTAACACTTAGTGGTTTGGGGGAAGTTGAGATAACTTTGTACATTTTTATTTTCTTGTCTGGAAAAAGGGAACAATGCAGAGATATTCTAAGCTACATTTATAGGTGGGAGAAATAAAGCCTTTTAGGAAACTAAACATTAAGGACAAAGGCTGAGGGAGAAAATTATTGGGATAGGAAGGTAGTAATGGCATTTTATATTCTTCCTGAGCAACTAGTCACAGGGAGGGTCTAATTTTAAAATGTTATCTCACAGAAACGATGATGATACAGTTAGATATTTAAAGAGATCTAAACCCCTCTGTTTCTGTCCTATTAGATTCCTTCCTGGGAAGACAGACATAGGAACATTGTTAGCTTTGGTGGACTGCTGACATTTTGAAACAAATGGAAGTTACAGGACTGTAATTATATCTACTAAAAGTTTGAGAAAGAGGAAAATCTTGGTTTGGTCCATTATAAATGTGTTATCTTTATACTTTTTACATGCATTTGTGTTTTCTTGGGGAATGGTCCTGCTATGTAACCCATGCTGGTCTCAAATATTCAGCCCCCCTCCTCTGCTGTTACATACTGGGATTACGGGTGTGTGACATCATACCCATACAGATGCATTGCCAATATCTTTATATATTAGTGGATGTATTAGAAAAAGAAAGATTAAAGTAGTTAGTGAAAAATGTGTAATAGAGTTGGGAAGTCTATTTTATTATGTCTGTTTAAAGTATCTATATCTCTATTCTTTATTAATTAATTAATTAATTAATTAATTTTACACTCCAGATTTTATTTCCCTCCTGTCCATTCCCCCCAAGGGTCCCAAATCCAATACAACTTTCATCCCCCTCACTCCCCTTCCCTCTCCATGAGGATATCCCCACCCCACTGTATTTCCATTCTTAAGCATATCTTCCCTGAAAAGCTTGAAATATTTTGTTTTGAAATTTGAAGCCCAAAGACAATTATATATATATATGCCATGAACTTACCATATCTTTCTTATCTCTAATATCCAACAATAACTTCGTATTTGTCACATACTGAATAGTGAGTGACCTTTTACCTATTAAGTCATTTTCTCCTGCTAATAAAAATCACATGGGATTTCTTTTTAGTATAGAAATTAAAGTAAAAAAACAAGAAATAATTGCTAATGTTCTTAGTTTTCTCATTTAATATGCATATATATTTTACATATAAATTGCATGTAAATATATAGAGCATTTCAGGTTTCTTTAGCAGTCCCTTGCCTAGAGCATTTTTTTGTGTATAATATATCCAAAAGAATTACTTTGATTAATGAGTAATAAACATGTACATGAGTTCTAGCAGTAAATAGATGGACCCATTTAGAAGTATTTGTTAAAATTTAAAAGTCATTAAGAACTGAATGGTGGTGCTATTACCTTTAATTCCAGCACTCAGGAGGCTGAAGCAGGTAGATCTTTGCGTTCAAGGCTAGCTTGTCTACACTTTACAGAGTGAGTTCCAGGACAGCCAAGGATACACAGAGAAACATTGTCTCAAAAAAAAAAAAAAAAACCAAACCAAAACAAAACAAAACGTATAGGATATGATAGGAATTATTATTTAATATATAGAAACATTAATGGCAAAGTATCTATTTGCTATATTAAAATGTGTCTTTACAGGACAATAATCCTTCTCTTTATGTACCTCTTTTACATTACATAGCAAAGGTTTTTGTCTTTCTTTGAATGTATTTCAGATATTTTTACTGATACCATGAGAAGTATAATGGTTACTGAGGTGATATGAAGGAGAAATGTCCCCCTTAGTCTTGGGTATTTGGTACTTGAGCTCTTGGTCTCTAGTTAATGGTGTTGTTTGAGAATGTTGTGGAACCTTTGCGAATGGAGCCTTGGGGGTGGGGAGGACGGTCCTCTAGGAAGAACTTCCAGTGTTTAGAGCCTCTTCTTACTTCTGTTTGTGTTCTCGGTTTCTCACTTGGGTTTGAAGATGTGAAGGCTCTTGCTCCTGCCCCTGAGGCCTGCCACTTGCTATCAGACTTTTCTGTTACAAGGTTTTTAACTCCCTGGAACCCAAACTTTCAGGGAGATGATGCTTAACACCAAAAAGAGTATGTATTCACATTTTTTCCTGTGGCTTTTCACAAGGAATTGCTTTTCCAGTTAGTCAAGATGACTATTATTCTTTGATATATTAATGCAATAAAGGTCACAGAAAAGTTTCTTAACACTAAACTATCGTCACATTTGTGGAAGTAATCAGCATTTCCTGGTATTTTCTTTTAAAATGAGGTATTATTCATGAGTGGTAGCATTCCGGTTTTCATTGTTTATTTTTATTTCTTTCAAGTGTTTGTAGTGGATTTATTCTAGCTTCAAGGGATGAACCGAGAAAGTATTGCTTTAATTCTATAAACTATAAAGCTTTAAATAATATACACCTAAGAATTATTTGTACTTGAGAATTAAACATGACGCCTGGATGGATTGGACTAATCTTTGTCTTTCTTTTTTGTTTTACACGCTATTTTAAAAATTAAATGAGAAAATTTCAGATCCACCTGTAGTTGCAAGGAACTACATGTAATTCATCTTAATTCATGCCATTTATAACTGTGTCACTATGTCACAGGTATATAGACATTAACACAAGCAAGAGGTGGTCCTTTCCATCACCTCGGGGTTTTTCATGTTGACCATTTATAGACCAAGTAGGTTTCTCCTCTGTCTGCTTCTTTTCTTTTTGTCAACACTAATAAGATCTTTGGGTCTGTCATTTCACTTCCACGAGTAGTATACATGGAACCAGAAAGCTCAATTATTGGTTGGAATTGGTTTCTTTCTCTTCCTCACTGGAAGTCTCTGGAAATTCACAGTTACAACTCTAGTTCCTTTGCTTTTAATATAAATTTGGAAATAACTTTGCTCACAGCTACAAACTGTCTTTCTCAAATTTTCCTTAAAATTATATTATTTAACATGCTGGTGTAAGGTGACTGTCGTCTTCTGATCAATGAACTCGGTGGTCCTCATTTGCTGAGATCTTTTGATTGTTTCATCATGCTCTGTAGTTTTTTTTTTAAAGACTTATTTGTTTGTTTATTTATTATAAGTACACTGTAGCTGTTTTCAGACACAGATGCAGAGTGCATCAGATCTCATTACGGATGGTTGTGAGCCACCATGTGGTTGCTGGGATTTGAACTCAGGACCTCTGGAAAAGCAGTCAGTGCTCCTAACCACTGAGCCATCTCTCCAGCCCTGTAGTTTTTTTGTATGTATATTTCATCCATGTTATGTTGATTTTTGACCTAAGTATTCCACTGGAGTGGTGCATTTTAGTGGCCCCATGATTGTTGGTAAAGAAGCAGGGTATAAAACTAAAGAATCTTGCAGTTGTAAAGCAGAGAAAATGCCCTCACTCTGGAGTCTGTCAAAGCCTCTAGACAGCCAAAGGCCAGGATTCCAGCATAATTAACAGCTGTTCATGGCCTTTCTCCTTTCCCAGTAAATGATGTCTTAGGAATCTCACCAGAAATCCCATGTGTAGGGCAAGAACATGTACTTCTTCTTGTAAAATCCAAGTGGCTTTTGGTTAAAATTGTTAGATTTTAATTCCATCAAAGGCATCTCCAGAATCACTTTATAATCTCACTTACTGGAAGAAGGAGATGTAGGTGTGTGTAGTTTCTTAATCTTTAATAGGCAAGTTCCAAGCTTCCAAAATGCAATCTGTATATTACTAATGCTGAGACTTCCGTGACTCTCCATGTACCACCACATGCCTTTCTCTGAGGCTTTACCTGAGAAGCCCATTACTACATGTGAATAGGTCTTACATTTCTTGGGAGGAATGTTTTCACACTTGGGTATGTGGTTTTTTTTTTTTCTGAACACCTCTTTCTATTTAGCACACATGTTTGAGACTATATAAAATATGTTTAATAAAAATCTCCACCTTTGCTTCACCATACAGTGTAACCCTAGAATTCCTTTCAGCTTTAAATCCACAATCCTGGTTTGACTCAAGCTCAGTTCCCTGAAAGATTAGCCAAACTCTCGAGGCTGTTGAGGATGTAGGACAAACATCGGCTCCCTTACTGGTGGTAGGTAATAGATACTTTTGTGTGTTCATCTTGTGTCTTGTGTTCTCTGGCTCTGCTGACCTTACTTAGAGGGAATTTTTAAAAACTTATTTCTTGCATTTTCTACGGAAAGAATTCTCTAACGTATAGATATATTTCACTTACAAGCAGAGTAAGTTTGATTTCCCTCTTTCTGATCTGTATTTGTATCCCTTTTTGTTATTGCACGGATGGGGACTGGTTAAGCTGGGTTAAGTGTAGTGGGAACAGAAATTCCTCTTTCCCTGAGCTGTAGAGGACGATAGCATTTAGCCTTAACGATCAAGTAGAATGTTAATTGAATTTTCTTTGACCCTGTTTTTTTCACCACTAACACTATTATGAGGGTTTTCCTCCCTAGTTAACCTATTATTATGGTGAAGTTCATTGAATGTGTTTTTCAGATTTTGGGCCAATTTCATTCTTATAACTCCAATGAGGCATTGGTCACAATGTATTTTAATTTTCAATTTAAATAATTTAAAAATATATTTAAAGGAGACTCTTAAAATTCATCTTTTCCAATCGTCTTTTAAATGTAAGCTGCCACATTTCTAAGAGGCATTGTTCACTCCTCCTTTACAGCTCTCTTGATTTTACGGGATGTGTACTGATGTCCAACACCAGTCTTGCTAATACACGCCTTTTGTCTTGTTTCTTTTGTTAAATGTTTATCAGTTCCTTTGGCTGCTTTTGAAAAGACAGCATCCCTTTCATATAGTTCTTCTCTATAACGGTGTTTCTCAACCTTTCCTAATGTTACAACCTTCAATCCTTCATGGTGTGGTGACCTCCCCAACCATAAAATCATGTTTTTGCTACTTCATAACTGTAATTTTGCTACTGTAAATATCTGTAATATAACACGTGCAGAATATCTGGTATATGACCCCTATGAAAAGATTGCTTGACTCCCAAAGGGGGTCTCAAGTTGAGAAACACTGCTCTACAGTTTTATTGATTTCTGTTCTATGTTTACTTCTGTATTTCTTTTAAATGTTCTAAAGTCTTAAGGTGGAAGATAATTGTCTATCTTCTACGATAGATGTCATAATTTGAGACTGTCACAGCCATTATGCTCAGGTTTCAGTGTTCTGCTGTTTTTGTTTGTATTCAGTTGAATAGGTCCCTTGGTTTTCCATACTGTTACTGCCAAATCCTCCTCCTCCTCCTCCTCCTTCTCTCCTTCTTTCCTTTCTCCTTTCTTTCTTTCTTTCTTTCTTTCTTTCTTTCTTCCTTCCTTTCTTTTTCTTTTTCTTTCTTCCTTCTTTCTTCTTTGCTTTCTTGTTTTTTACTCTGTTGTTTGTATGTACATATGTATGTATGTATGTATGTATGTATGTATGTATGTATGTATGTATGTATTTCTTTGTGTAGCCCTGGCTGTTCTGGAGCTCACTTTGTAGCCCGGGCAGTCTTGGAACTCAGAAATTCACCTGCCTCTCCCTGCTTAGTCCTGGGATTAAGGGCATATTCCCCTTCTCCCACTTCTACCCTCCTTACCCACCTCCCCAACTCCTCCCCCAGACCCCTCCACCCCTACCACCTCCCAACCCCACCCCCGCCCTCCTTATGTTTTCTTTATGGAGTCTTTAGACATGTGTTGGCAGTTGAAAGTTTTGCTGATATATTTTCTCAAGAATGTGTAATGTGACTCCAATGACGTTCCCTCTCTGAACTGTTAAATATATAAAATTTGGATTGTCAAAGAGAATTCTCAGAAGAAGCTACATCTACAAAGACTGGTGGGTTGGAATTGCTGTGCTCGGCAGAGGTTGGGATGTTACAGGTCTAATTACGTTATCTAAGACTAGCTTTAGTCCCCTAAATCAGCATGCTTTGCCCACTTCTGTGTCCAACTAACATTCAGGGGCCAATAGATAAAAAAACATTTTGAAATCTATTAGCTTAGCAGACTACAAGCTTCTACCAACCCAAAAGCAATGAAAGCCACAAGATAGCATTTGTAGCCTGAAGGAGAGATCCCCCATCTTGAGATTATCATCAATGGGTTTGGAAAGTGTCTTGAGAAATGGCTTTCTTACAAAAAATAAAAACTAAAACAAATAATCAAAAGCTTCATGAAACTGCTTCTATGTTGGAACATAGAATTTGAGGTATGACAATCTGTGTTTGTAGGTTATTGTCACCCAAATGTCACTCTAATGGAAAACTCCTTGTCCATTTAAGGGGAAAGCTATATGTTTTGTATTAACAACCTGGTCATATTTTTCTCCTAGTATTAGAGTATGCAGATTAAATGGATTAATTCTAGAAGGGCATGTGGCGCAAAACAAATACCTGATAATTCTGTTTTCTGTTAAATAATTATGATCACATGCACACTATTTTGAGACTAGAAAACTGAGGAAGCTCTCTAATTTACCGCATGCAGGTATATATGTGTGTATATACATGCTTGTGTGCAGATAAGCACATGTACATGTATGGAATACACAGTGTCTTCTTTGATCACTCTTTACATGGTTTTGAGACAAGGTCTTCCAAGGAACCTAGACTGTGCACTGATCAGTTCAGGAAGGCCCAGGGATCCATCTTTTTCCACCTTCCCAGCACTGGGATCACAGGTACACTTCATCATGCCTAGATTTTTACACAGATGCTGGAGATCTGAACTCAGATCCTCTTGCTAATGTAGCAAACATTTGACCAACAGAGTCATCTCCTCACCATCCCTCTAGTTATCTTGTTCAACCTAGTTTAACTTTGATCCTGAAACCAGCAAGCATCCATATGATTAAATCGATAGGCCTGGGTATTTATGAACATTAAATGCAAATTTCTAAAGAAATTATTTTCAAATGACTTCAGTTGTGTTGTCAATAAGAACAGTAACAGTATCTACCCTAGAAAGAAGTGGTTAAAAAGTCGTTTCAATGGTTGGTAAGAGATGAGATGAGAATTTAGATGAGAATTGGGCATTTTTGAATAGATTGAGACACATTTAATAGAATTTAGCAATCAATACTGAAAAGAAAAAACCTCACAGGTCAGCAGCCTAAGAACATAAATAAGTTCCTGAGCAGATTAACGATCTTCATGAATAACCCTGCAAAAAGGTCTCCATGTTCACGTGCACTATTTCTAGTAGGGCCAAGATGCATGATAGTGTCGCAGAAATGATGCTGGCGGGCTGCCAGCTGCACTGAGCATGTCAGACAGATGGTTTGCATAGAGCAACTTAAGATTTTTTACGGGCAAACTCGTAAAATGTACAAAGACCCCATTGTTGTGTGTGGATGAAAATATCAATTGGTTTCATTTTTATCAGCAGTAGCAAATTAGTAATACAAATAACCCAAGGAATAAAGAGTACGAAATCCCCCAGAGTCTGCAAAAGCTACCGAGGATCAAACATGGATGAAGAAGGCAAAGTGACAAAATTTGCTGGTGTTAAATGAGTTTTCAAAGTCCAAATGAGAGATAGGAAGAAGGCAATGCTGTAAGACACTATAAGACATGATCCACTTAGGTAACAAGGAGATCATCTTACTCACACTAGTGTAATTACAACCTGGGGGTGGGCGTCTTTAGAATATTCATGTAGGGTCATTCACTAAGTAACTAGTTACTGAATCTGTCATGTACATACCCCTCTTCATAAGAAGCGACCATGCTCCACTGTGCTCACTGTTGAGTTCAGGGGGTGGGGTCTTGAAAAGGTTAGCCCCAGAAACCCTGTTTAATGGGATAACGGAAGTGGTAGTCCTTGGATTCAATTCCTTCTTGTGCTAATTGAAGAGATAAGACTCTGGAGGAAAACATCTGGACATCTTTGAACTCAGGGATGATTGTCTCTAAAGGGCTCAGTACTTTGACCATTTAGTTTCTCCCAGGAAGCTTCAGAAATTTAAAATAACAGATATTGAAGCAGATTTCCCTTAATGGCCTGCAACATTTAGAAAAGTTAACATCGATGTACTACTCTTGTTCCGTTTGCTTGTGTCAACCTACTCTCCAACCCAGGCTGCATCCAATTGTGGTCTAGGTCAGGGAACACTGGTCATAAAAATGAAAAGCAATTGTGGATATTTAGAATACAAACCTTAGCTTTTCCTGCTCTGGTCAGCTCAGTGGGTGATACTGTTACCCCTAAGCCAAAATACAGGAGCTTGCTTCCAAATGGCTTGACCTAAAATAGAGATGATAGAGGACTTATTTGCTTTGGTTTTCTCTCACAATTGCTTTGGTTTTTCTTTTTCATGGAAACACAAGAATCATTCCACTGGTTGGTTAGGACTCATTCCTTGTAAGATCCCTTTCTTCCCCCAGTGCAGCAAACGCTCCTATTTAAGTACCTTCTATACATTTCAGACACAAAGGAACTATTGTCACCTCTTTGTGTAGAGGGTAACAAAGTGTGAAGCTTGCACTACAGAGGTTGGGTTCTATAATGGGACTTACTTCACAAGCATCAATTACCTCAGGACTTTTTGATCTTTCAGCTAAGTGAAGTCACTATGGGTCTTTTGTAAGTTGTCACGAATTGCCTTTTTTTTTTGTTGTTGTTGTTGCTGTTGTTAACTTCAAAAGTATTAATACAGGGTTTTAAACAGTTTTTTCACCAAATAACCCTTCTGAGTTTTACAACAGTGTTGTGGAATAAGGAAGCATCATGCTGTGATTTTTCAGTAGTAGTTAGTAGTTCAAAAACGTAAACCCATTTCTTTTAACAGATACACCTCAACTTATGTATTGCGTGTCCGTGTGACCAAATTCTGTTGCAAAGACTCTGCTCCTGCTCAGATTTTATTGTCATTATTCCTTCTAAGTGATGTTTCCAGGGACAAGAACTTTGGACACTTAAGTGTGAACGAAACGGTTGTGGTGGAGTTCTCTAGCTTTTAAAATGGATGTGTGTCACCACTGCAGTTTGCTGAGACATCTGCTTTGAATTCAAGTAGCTCAAACTCAGAAGCAGGTTTTCAAAGTAGATCACATCACTGGGATGAATTTTTAAATGAAACATCCACTGCTACTACACTCATCCAGTCCCTACTCTATGTATCTCAGTGAACTCTTATACAGTTTGGATGGCCACTCTGGGGTTTAGCTTAGGGTTTTGCACTTTTACTATCAACTATATGTGTATACACTTACGTACACAAAAGAGAAGGAAGAAATAAAGCTGAGTCAGAGGTGAAACTAGAAAAACAATTGGGTTTATATCCTCTTCCACAGTCACCTTCCGTGCATCCCCATTGTCCATCACTACCCGTTCTTGGTACTAAATTTAGTGCTAATTCCTCGCTCATCCCTGGTTATACATAAACCACTATACAGCCAAAGACTAGGATTTGCATATGAGGAGAACATGTTTTGTTTTTTGTCTTTTACTTTCTGAGTTTTGGTCAAGTAATATTATGCTTTCCAAGTGAGACCGTTTTCTAGCAAATTTTGTTCTCCTTTAGCGTTAAATAGCATTACATTTTGTGTATGAATCACATTGCAATTATCCATTCTTCTGTGGACAGACATCTAGACTGGTTCCATTTCTTTTCTATGGCGAATAAAACAATAGATGTGGAGATGCACACATCTCTGTGGCACGATAGGAAGGTCTCTGGAGAGCCCTGACGTGGAACAGGTGTGTCATACGGTTGTTCTATATTTAATCCTTTGAGAAACCCCCAAACTGATTTCCAAAATGACACTACTAAAGGTGCAAATGTCTGCTTTGAATTCAAATAGCTCAAAAATAAAGCACAACATTTGTTGTCCGGTGTGTTGGTGACAGCCATTTAGACAGGGGAGAGGTAGTATCTCAGATTAGTTTTAATTTGCATTTTCCTGATGCCTAGGGATTTTGCAAACATTTTGAAATAACTATTGGCCATTTGTGTCTATTCTTTTGAAAACTGTCCATTTCACTAGCACACTTGTTTATTGGCAGCTTATTTCTTTGGAATTTAATTTCTCTAGTTCTTTGCAAATGTGGGATGTTAGCACTCCTATTTGGAGTATAGCTGGTATTTGCTCCCATTTTGTGAGCTATTTGTGTGCTCTGTTGAATGCCCCCATCGCTCCGTAGAAACCTTTCTATTTTATGAAACCCCATTGTTGACAATTGGGGCTAGTTCCTGTGCTACTCAAATTCTGTTCAGAAAGTTCAGCAAAACAATAATCCAATAATCCTAAGCATTTACATAGAACGTCTAGGACACCGCCAAAGTGAATAGTCAGTGACCAACCTCTCAAGCCTTTTCACCTAATGCTGGATGGATTTGGCTTACAGCATAATCACTGTGACCTGCTCTATTATGTTGTTTGTATTCTTTTTTCTTAGTGAGTTAGATAGTTGGTAGTTTATTTGCTACTTGACAGAAAAGTTATTTTTTTCTGCTATAACATACACTTAAATATTTATTCTATAAAACACAGCATATCTCTTCTTTAGTAACTTTGACTTCCTTCTCTTCTTCCCTCCCTTCCTTCCTTCCTTTCTTCCCCTGTCTTTCCTTTTCATTTTGGTTTTTTTTTTTTCACTAGTAACTTCCAACATCTCATGAATGCCAAGGAACTAACATATTAAATGAGAGACTGCAGTAGATGCGGCAGCATAGCCATGGCTTTGTGTAGCCAAGGGCTTCTTAGAACATGTTGTTCAGAAAACAATGTGGCCAATTCAGTGCTCCAACATCTGCCGCAGAGATATTTACCTGTTCCGCATCATTTATTGAAATGCCTTTCTTTTTATGGCCATGACATTATTGTAGCTCCTCTGTATAAAAAAGCAGCTTACTGCACTCACATGTCGATGTGCGACCCCCCTCTCCACCCTCTTCTGTACTATTGATCTATTTCTCTATCTTTCCAAAATGCTAAGGTATTTTGATTTTTCTGAGTGTATCATATAGCTCAAGTTGATTTCCAACTCACTATATAGGTGTGGCTGGTGTTGAATTCCTAACCATCTTGCCTTTACCTTCCTAAGGCAGGGGTTACAGATGTCTGCCATCACAGCTGTTTGATTGGCATTCTTGATCGATTTGGGTTTATAAATAGACTTGAAATGAGAAGAAGGATTTCTCCAACTACGCTTTTCTTCTTCTGAATGTTTGTACTAGCTACTGACTCTACTTTGAATTACTTTTTCGTCATTTTCAGTGATGTGTATGTGTGCTTATCTTTGGAGGTAGGTGTATGTGCACATGTGTGGAGATGTCTGCAGAAGCCACAGGAGTCAAATTCCCTGGAGCTGGAGGTACAGGAAACTGAGCAATCCAATGTGCGTGCAGGAAGTCAAGCTCAGGTTCTCTCCAAGAGCACTGCATGCTCTTACTCAGTGAGCCATGTCTCTGGACCCATACTTGTCCTTAATTTTATACAACTATTATGAAATACATATATATGTATTTACATATTTCTAGACAGTCTCAGAGTCCCCTCATCTATTAACCTAGCCCATATTTAGTCTTTTCATTTTTTCCAAGATTATATTAGCATCTTTTCATTGTTTTCTTTGCTAATGGTATATATAAATATGCAATATATAGATATATAAGGATATAAAGTAGAATATATCATTGATATCCAATGTTTTGCCAATTTACCAATTTAATTTGTCATAGTTCTGACACTTCTATATTGTTTTTCTTTTTTCAAATGTAAAAAAGGTGTCTGTAAAGAAAGCTTATTTTAAGACAGTCATTTTTTTTACCCTTTTCTTTTCTTTTTGTCTTGCCTTATGGCATAGGCTGCTACTTTTAAAGATGTATTTAAATGAAGTGTTTATAAGAAATAGCAAGCTTTCAGGGTCGGGGATTTAGCTCAGTGGTAGAGCGCTTGCCTAGCAAGCGAAAGGCCCTGGGTTTGGTCCCCAGCTCCGGAAAAAAAAAAAACCAAAAAACAAAAAACAAACAAAAAAGAAATAGCGAGCTTTCTTCTTCATTCTAAGAGAAAATAATTTAACAAATTATTTGCCAATTCCATTGGCAGTGGTATAACTGTGGACTATTAAAGATATGTTAGAAAATAACCACTTTTTCAGATCAAAGGTTTTTTAATTTTATTTTACTTTATGAAAGCCCACAGAAGGCCCATGTATTTGAGCACTTGTTTCCTGGGTGTTTGTGCTTCTTGCAAGGGATACGGACTTTCTAGAATGTGGGGTTTTGTTGGAGAAAGAACATCACTGGGGCCAGTTGTCCAATTCAGGTTCTAATTCTGAGGAAACACTCTAAGATATATATTTACATTTTAAAAACTGATAGAATTCACATAATGAGTATTCCTAATTTTTCTTTTTCCTTTTTAATTTTATTTTTCTTTCTTGGACATTTTATGTATTTATATTTCAAATGTTATCCCCTTTCCACCCTCTCCCATCCCCCCTACCCACTACCCTTGCTTCTGTGAGGATGCTCCCACTCCCACCCATCCAATTCCACCTCAATTCCCTGGCATTCCCCTACACTGGGGAAATGAGCTTTCACAGGACCAAGAGCTTTTCCTCTTAGTGATGCTGGACAATGCCATCTTCTGCTACATATGCAGCTGGAGTCAGGAGTCCCTTCATGAGTACTCATTGGTTGGTTGATGGTTTAGTCCCTGGGAGTGCTGGTAGGATCTAGTTGGTTGATATTGTTGTTCTTCCTATGCGGTTGCAAACTCCTTCATCTCCTTCAGTCTTTTCTCTAACTCTGCCAATGGGGTCCACTTGTTCAGTCAATGGTAGCTGTAAGAATTCTCATCTGTATCAGTAGGTCTCTGGTAGAGCCTCTCAGGAGACACCCATATCTGGCACCTGTCAGCAAGCACTTCTTGGCATCAGCAATAGAGACTGAATTTGATGGGCTACATATGGGATGGAATCCCAGGTGGTACATTCTCTGGATGAACTTTTCTTTTTTCTTTTTTTATTTGTTTGGTGACAATGGGAGTTGCCTCTTTTTAAAAAAGATATATATTTTTTAATTTACATTTCAAATGTTATCTCTTTCCCGGTTTCCCAACGTAAACCCCTATTTCATCCCCCTCCTCCTGTTTCTATGAGGGTGTTTCCCTACCCACCCACTAAATCCTTCCCACCTTCCCACCCTGACATTGCCCTACACTGGGGCATTGAGCCTTGGCAGGACCAAGGGCTTCTGTTCCCATTGATGCCCAACAAGACTATCCTCTGCTACATATGCAGCCAAGGGTCTGTCCATGTGTACTTTTTGGATGGTGGTTTAGTCCCTGGGAGCTCTGGTTGGTTGGTCTAACTGTTGTTATGGGGTTCCTTCAATCCTTTCTCTACCTCCTCCAATGCAGACCCAGTTCTCAGTTCAATAATCAGATGCAAGAATTTGCCTCTGTATTCGTCATGCTCTGGCAGAGCCTCTCAGGTGACAGCTATAACAAGTTCCTGCAGGTAGCACTTCTTGGCATTAGCAATATTGTCTGGGTTTGGTTGTCTGTATATGAGCTAGATCTCCATGTGTGACAGTCTCAGGATGGCCTTTCCTTCAGTCTGTGCTCCAAACTTTGTCTCTGTATTTTCTTCTGTGAATATTTTTGTTCCCCCTTCTAAGAAGGACTGAAGCATCCGCACTTTGGTCGTCCTTCTTCTTGAGCTTCATGTGGTCTGTGGATTGTATCTTGGGTAATCTGAGCTATTGAGCTAATACCCACTTATTATGGAGTGCATACCATGTGGGTTTTGTGTGTGTGTGTGTGTTTGTGTGTGTGTGTGTGTGTGTGTGTGTCTGTCTGTCTGTCTGTCTGTCTGTGTGTGTTTAGGTTACCTCACATTTTCTAGTTCTATTTGCCTTGAATTTCATGAAGTCATTGTTTTAAATAGCTGAGTAGTACTACATTGTATAAATGTACCACATTTTCTATATCCATTCATCTATTGAGGGACCTCTGGGTTCTTTTCAGCTTCTGGCTATTATAAATAATGCTGCTATGAACATAGTGGAACATGTATACTTGTTATATGTTGGAGCATCTTTTGGGTATATGCCCAGGAGTGGTATAGCAAAGTCTGCAGGTAATGGAATGTCCAATTTTCTGAGGAAACTCCAGACTGATTTCTAGAATGGTTGTACCAGCTTGCAAACCCACCAGCATTGGAGGAGTGTTCCTTTTTCTCTACATCTTGCCAGCATCTGCTGTCACCTGAGTTTTTGATCTTAGCCATTCAGACAGGTGTGAGGTGAAATCTCCGAGTTGTTTCATTTGCATTTCTCTGATGACTAAGGATGTTGACCATTTCTTTAGGTGCGTCTCAGCCATTCAATAATCCTCAGTTGAGAATTCTTTGTTTAGCTCTGTACCCCAATTTTAAAAGGGTTATTTGATTCTATAGAGTCTAACTTCTTGAGTTCTTTCTATATTTTGGATATAAGCCCTCTATCAGATGCAGATGTAGGATTGGTAAAGATCTTTTCCCAATCTGTTGATTGCCATTTTGTCCTAATGACAGCGTCCTTTGCCTTACAGAAGATTTGCAATTTTATGAGGTCCCCTTTGTCGATCTTAGAGCATAAGTGTTCTGTTCAGGAAATTTTCCCCAGTGCCCATGTGTTTGAGGCTCTTCCCCACATTTCTTCTATTATGTGAGTGTATCTGATTTGATGTGGAGGTCCTTGATCCACTTGGACTTGAGCTTTGTACAGGGCATAATAATGGATCTACTTGCATTTTTCTACATGCTGACCACCAGTTGAACTAGCACCATTTTTTGAAAATCCTGTCATCTTTCTACTGAATGGTTTTCAGTCCTTTGTCAAAGATCAAGTGACCACAGGTATGTGGGTTCATTTCTGTGTTTTCAATTCTATTCCACTGAACTACCTGCCTATCTCTCTGTACCAATACTATACAGTTTTTATCACTATTGCTTTGTAATACTGCTAGAAGTCAGGGATGGTGATTCCCCCATAATAAGAAGTTCTCTTATTGTTGAGGATAGTTTTCACTAACCTGGGTTTTTATTATTCCAAAAAATTTCTGAATTCCTCTAACTCTATGAAGAATCGACTTGGAATTTTGATGGGGATTACACCGAATCTGTAGATTTCTTTTGGCGAGATGGCCTTTTTTACAATACTAATATTGCCAATCCGTGAGCATGGGAGATCATTCCATCTTTCAAGATCTTTGATTTCTTTCTTCAGAGACTTGAAGTTCTTGTCATAGAGATCTTTCACTTGCTTGGTTAGAGTCACACCGAGATATTTTATATTATTTGAGACTATTGTGGAGGATGCCACTTTCCTAATTTCTTTCTCAGCCTGTTTATCCATTGAATAGAGGAAGGCTACTGATTTGTTTTAGTTAATTTGATGAAGTTCTTTATCAGGCTTAGGAATTCTCTGGTGGAACTTTTGGAGTCACTTAAGTATACTATCATATCATCTGCAAATAGTAATGTTTTGCTTCTACCTTTCTAATTTGTATCCCTTTGACCACCTTTTATTGTTTGATTGTTCTGGCTAGGACTTTGAGTACTATATTGAATTAGTAGTGAGAGAGAGTGGGTAGCCTGTCTAGACCCTGATTTTAGTGGAATTGTTTCAAGTTTCTCTCCATTTCGTTTGATGTTGGCTGCTGGTTTGCTGTATGTTTTGCTTTTACTATGGTTAGGTATGGGCCTTGGATTCCTGATCTTTACAAGATTTTTAGCATGAAGAAGTGTTGAATTATGTTAAAAGCTTTCTCAACATCCAATGAGATGATCATGTGGGTGTTTTCCCTTTGAGTTTGTTTATATAGTGGATTATGTTGACTGATTTCCATGTATTGAAACATTCCTGCATGTCTGGGATGAAGCCTACTTGATCATGATGGATGATCATTTTGATGTGTTCTTGGATTTGGTTTATGAGAATTTTATTGAGTAATTTTGCATTGATATTTGTAATTGAAATTGGTCTGAAGTTCCCTTTGTTTGTTGAGTCTTTGTATGGTTTTGGTATAAGCATAACTGTGACTTCATAGCAGGAATTGGGTAGTGTTCCTTCTGTTTTTATTTTGTAGAAGAGTTTGGACAGTATTGGTATTAGATCTTCCATGAATCTATGAAGACTTGATAGAATTCTCTACTAAACACATATGGTTTTTGTTTGTTTGTTTGTTTTTTCTTTTGGTTGGGAGACTTTTAGTTACTACTTTTATTTCTTTAGGAGTTATGGGACTATAAGGTGTATATGATCCTGATCTAACTTTTCATCCAGATTTTCAAGTTTTTTTGAATATAAGCTTTTGTAATAAGATCTGATGAGTTTTTTAATTTCCTTAGTTTCTGTTATTCTGTCTCCCTTTTCATTTCTGATTATTTTTTGGATACTCTCTCTGTGTCCTCTGGTTAGTCTGGCTAAGGATTTATCTATCTTTTTGATTTTCTCAGAGAACCAGTTCCTGGTTTTGTTGATTCTTTGTATAGTTGTTTTTGTTTCTACTTGGTTGATTTCAGCCCTGAGTTTGATTATTTCCAGCTTTCTATTCCTCCTGGTTGTATTGGCTTCATTTTGTCCTAGAGCTTTTAGGTGTGCTGTCAACGTGCTAGGGTAGACGCTCCAGTTTCTTTTTTGAGTCACTCAGAGCTATGAGTTTTCCTCTTAGCACTGCTTTCATTGCGTCACATAAGTTTGGGTATGTTGTGCCTTCATTTTCATTAAATTCTAAAAAGTCTTTAATTTCTTTCTTTATTTCTTCCTTGACCAAGTTTTCATTGAGTAGAACATTGTTCAGCCTTCATGTGTATGTGGGCGTTCTGTCATTTTTGTTGTTATTGAAGACCAGTGCTAGTCCATGGTGATCTGATTGGATGCCTGGGATTATGTCAATCTTCTTGTGTCTGTTGAGGCCTGTTTTGTGACCAATTATGTTGTCAATTTTGGAGAAGGTACCATCAAATGCTGAGAAAATGGTATATGCTTTTGTTTTAGGATGGAATGTTCTGTAGATATCTGGTAAATCCATTTGGTTTTTAACTTCTGTTAGTTCCTCTGTGTCTCTGTTTAGTTTTTGTCTCCATGATCTGTCCATTGCTGAGAGGTATTGCAATCTCCTGCCAGTATTGTGTGAGGTGCAATGTGTGCTTTGAGCTTTAGTAAGGGTTCTTTTATGAATGTAGGTGCCCTTGCGTTTGGAGCATAGATATTCAGGATTGAGAGTTTATCTTGATGGATTTTTCCTTTAATGAGTATGAAGTGTCATTCATTTCTTTTTTGATAACTTTTGGTTGAAAGTCGATTTTATTCCATATTAGAATGGCTACTCCATCTTGTTTCTTGGGACCATTTTCTTGGAAAATTGTTTTCCAGTCTTTTACTCTGAGGTAGTGTCTGTCTTTGTTACTCAAGTGTGTTTCCTGTTTGCAGCAACATGCTGTGTCCTGTTTACATATCCAGTCTGTTAGTTTATATCTTTTTATTGGGGAATTGAGTCCATTGTTGTTGAGAGATAGTAGAAACCAATGATTGTTGTTTCCTGTTATTTTTGTTGTTAAAGGTGGAATGATGGTTGTGTGACTATCTTCTTTGGGGTTAGTTGAAATTAGATTACTTTCTTGCTTTTTCCAGGGTGTAGTTTTCCTCCATATGCTAGAGTTTTCCATCTATTGTCCTTTATAGGACTGGATTTGTGGAAGATATTGTGCAAATTTTGTTTTGTCATGGAGTATGTTTATTTTTTCATCTATGTTAATTGAGAGTTTTGCTGGATATAGTAGCCTAGGCTGGCATTCGTGTTCTCTTAGGGTCTGTATGATGTCTGCCCAGGATCTTCTAGCTTTCATACTTTCTGTTGAGAAGTCTGGTGTGATTCTGATAGGTCTGCCTTTGTATGTTACTTGTTCTTTTCCCCTTACTGCTTTTAATCTTGTTTCTTTGTTCTGTGCATTTGTGTTTTGGCTATTATATGAGAAGAGGACTTTCTTTTCTGGTCCTATTTGTAGTTCTGTAGGCTTCTTGTATGTTTATGGACATCTCTTTTTTAGGTTAGGGTAGTTTTCTTGTATAATTTTGTTGAAGGTATTTACTGGCCCTTTAAGTTGAGAATATTTGCTCTTTTCTATACCTATTATCCTTAGGTTTGATCTTCTCATTGTGTCTGAATTTCCTGGATGTTTTGGTTAGAAAATTTTTGTGTTTTGTAGTTTCATTAATGGATGTGTCAATGTTTTCTATCGTATCTTCTGCCCCTGAGATTCTCTCTGTATCTCTTGTTTTCTGTTGGTAATGCTTGCACCTATGATTCCTGATCTCTTTGCTAGGATTTCTATCTATAGGATTGTCTCCCTTTGTGATTTATTTATTGCTTCTATTTCCATTTTTAGATCCTGTATGATTTTGTTCAATTCCTTCACCTGTTTGGTTGATTTGTATGTATCCTCTTTAAGGATGTCTACCTCTTTACCTGTGTTGTCTTGTATTTATTTAAGGGCTCTAACATCTTAAAGGACTCTAACATTATCATGAGTTGTGATTTTAAATCATTATCTTGATTTTTCTGGTGTGTTGGGGGTATCTAGGGCTTACTCTTTGGGAGGAAATGGGTTCCGATGATTCCAAGTCGCCTTGGTTTCTTTTTCTTAGGTTCTTGCCCTTGCCTCTTGTCATCTGCTCATCTCTGGTGTTGTCTGGTCTTGCTGTCTCTGACAGTGTCTTTCCCCTCCTGTAAGCCTGTGTGTTAGCACTACTGTGTGACCCTCTCTCTCCCCATGGGATCTGGGTACTTTGTGGGCCCTGTGACACAGGGTCAGCTCAGGACACAGTCAGAAAACAGAAGGACCCTGCCCCAGACTGCTCCTCGGTTTCTGTGTCCTGAGGGCTCTGGACTGGTTCCACTTGGGCTAGGAATGCGAGTAGAAATGTTGGTCTCACCTGTGTTCTCTGGTGTGTCAACACTTCTGAGAAAACAGCTTTTTCCCAGCGGGATCTGGGTACAGAGAACTGTGGCACAAGGGTGCAGACAGAAAACCTTGATAGTTTTAATTATTATTAAGTCAGTTTGTCTGATAAAGATAAAGTTGTTCAATAGAAGTTTTACTAATTTGTTCCAATTTTAATACATTGCATATTCAAGAATTGTCTTTGTCATCTGCATTGTCAAAATTGCAGGACTAATTTTTTTTCATAATTTTTCCTGTACTTTTAATGTTCAAATGATATTTTCTATGTCAGTTGAGTTATCCTTTTCGGGTAGCCAGTCTTTTACCTAACCATATTGTTAAGTTTTTCTGAGATAACTGTGTGCTCCTTAATTTTCTCTGTTTGCTCTATTTAATTGCTATTAATTTTCTTCCAACATTTCTTCATCTTTCAGTTTATTTTGATCTTCTTTCGTATCCCAAGGTTAGAAGGAAATGATAAAATTTAAATACTTCTTAATATGACTATTTAAAAACTATATTTTTCTCTTTGGGTTATTTTGTGTAACTGTCACCAAATATCTAATGGAAACAACCTGATGGGTGTTGTTGTTGTTGACAGTTTTAGAAGATTCCAGCCAAGGTTGCTTGACTCCATGCATTTGCAGCAGAAATGTACGCTGGAAGCTTTGCTTTACTTAGTGACTGCTGAGGTGAAAGAAAAGCAATTGGCAATTGTGGAGGGAGCTAGAGAATAAATACTTCCCTCAGAACACGTTCTCAGGAACTCATCACCTTCAACTCGACCCCACCTCCTACAATCCACTACAAACAAATAATAAACATTCAACGAGTTGATATAAATCCATCAAGAATCCATTTTTTTATATCAAATCTTTCATGATCTAATTATTTTCTGAAAATGACATCATAATCACAATCAGAAATATGCCCTACTAATTGGCTAGGCACATCTTAATTCAAGCAAGTTGATCAGCATATCTATTACACATTAGGTGAATATACAGCACTATATTGTCAGCATCATTTGATTTTTAAGTTCATTGCTTATTTCTATCTAGTTTAATTAATCTATTTTATGTGCATGATACATGTTGGTGTATTTATGTGTCACCTGACAGTTGTGGAGGTTAGAGGACATCTCTGTGGAATTTCTGTACTTTTATGTGAGTTCCAAGATCAAGCTCAGATTTGTATAGCAAGCACATTTCTCTCCTGATCCATCTTGATAAACTCTTGCTTAATTATTTTTGTATCTGGGGTTTTTATTATTTCTTGATGTTAATTTCTATAATTATAATTTTGATAAGGTAATATTATTTTTAAGTTTTATACTTATGAAGCTCATTGAGCTATAATTTATGTATAACTCATATACATTTAAAATTATACTTATTTTGTATTTTCTGTATATACTGATTTGCTTGATTGTATTAAAGTCTTATATATTATACTGTTTAAATCAATTGTTGACTCATTTGTTAAGTGAGAAAAGTAATTTCATTGATTGTATCTTTTGATCTCTTTCTTTTTCTTTTTGGTTATGTGGGTTTTAATGTACTATGAATCCAACAGGTTTAATCACATACTCACTTCAAACTATTAGCTATCTCTGAATAAAACTTATCTCCTCCTGTTTTTCAAGACAAATTTGGAATTTATTTAAAAAACGATTTTTCCACAAATTTCAACAAGGGGGATATTTAGAAGGAGCCTTCCCCCAGAAAGAGTAATATACTCCCAGGTATGGGTATATACTTCATAAGAGAGTTCTTGTGAATACGTGACTTTACAATAGCCATATTTTTGATTTCGTGACTTCTGAAGTTAAATTCTGTAAGGATTCCCGAGAAACTTCAGTGAGCTCATAGGGTAGTCCCTGAAGTGCAGTGGATAGGAAGAGAAGGTGGGCAATGGGATTGAGCTCCTGGACATAAGAAAATGCTTTTTTGAACAGGATACCAGTAGCCCACACGTTAAGACCAAAACCCAGTGTATGGGACCTCATGAAGCTAAAAAGGACAAAGAGGTTGTTGAAGAATGGGAAAACATCTTTGCTAGTTACACATATGATAGTGAGCTTGTATGTAAACTACATAAAGAATTCAAAAGGCTGAACATCAAGAAAACAACCCAATTAAAATGTTGGTGTGCAGAATTAAGCAGAAAGTGAAGGACAGATGCTCAGGAAACATTTAAAAAATGTTAGTATCCTCACCATCAGGCAAATGCAGAATTTTTGAAAAGAATTTTTAAATCCTCTAATGATTGATATTGATATTTATGGTGCAACACTCGGGGCATCATTTCTTCACAGCTTGTCCCTTCCTGAACTCTCTGAATGAAGTCAGCAGCTGCTGGGCAGGAGCCAGAGGCATGGCTGCACACTGCTGCTCTAGCTCACCTCTCTTAGGGTGAAATTGGAATTCTCGACTTTGCTGCAGAAGAGAATTTCAGAAGATGCTAACATTTAAGCATGGGGATGTGGACTTTCCCAGGAAAGAGAGCTGTTAACATTTAAAGATGACGACGTGGACTTCCTGAGGGAGAAAGTGGCCACAATATCTTTTCCATCTCTGTTATCCTAGCAGTCTCCCTTGCCTATGATTGAGGTCAGATCAACACTTTCAATAATCTTTTCCTTTTAGTGAAACTATACTGCTATGACTCTTGTGTGCACCTTAGACACAAGCCTTGTGTCTTTATCTAGACTGACAAGCTCTGATTCTTTAAAATTTTAAAGCATTTTTTAATATTTAGGGTGATTATACATTCATCTATAATAAAATTTTAACCTTGCTATTTGTTTTTGGTCATTCTAATTGCTTCCCACCCCGATGACCCCTTCTGTGATTCTATTTCTTCTTTGTTTTAAGTTGTACCATTACTTTTTAGAATCTATTTGTAATTTCTCTTTTATCATTGGTTAATAATTGGTTTAGAAGCTATAACGTGACTGTTCTGTTACAGTGTGTTTGAAATTCCCTCTTCACATATCAAATAAGGTTCCAGCCTTTGACGTCACCGTATTGTAAAATATTCACCATTTGTATGCATGGTTAGACTATGATGGTATTTTTAAAAATCTATACAACAAGTAATAATCATTTATAGTTATCTGAATATCTGTCAATTCTGGTGTTCTTACGTGAACAAATTTGATATAATTTGAAGATTGAGTGGTATTCAATGTTTGAAGGCATGCAGCCTTCAACTTGTCTTATACTTCTCACAGATTTCATCCCTAAAATATCTTTCATTCCATCTTCATTTTGAAATCTAATATTTTTTCAGGACAAACATTTCGGTTTACATACCCTTACCTATATATTCCTTTCACTATTCTAAACATAGTGGCTTCTTTTCCAATTTCTGTTATTTTCGACAATACATAACAGTTCTGACAATACCACAACTGTTTTGTTTCTGGTCCACCGCCTTAACATCTTCACCTTTGGCTCTGACTTTCTATCATGCCAGGGAATTCTGGGAGACACCCAAAATGAGGACAAAACTAAAGCGAATGTTTTCCCCCCAAGGAACAAAGTGTTGAATTTCTACACGTTTATGCACATAATGAATTAAATACTCACCACCAAGTATCACATTAAGGAGGATGGGATAGGGGGCCTATGTCCAGGAAACTGGGAAAGGGAATAACATTTGAAGTGTAAATTAAAAAAATCCAATAAAAGAAAAAAGAATTTAAAAAAAGGCATTTTTATAAGTTGCTATGTTATAGTCTTGTAAATTCTAACCAATGTTACGCAAGGGAAAGGCTTAAAGGAAATCAGAGTAAAAGGCTAAAGCACCTAGCGAGATCAAAGATATCAAAGAAGTGCTGAGAGAAACTGCAGTCATGTTATCAAATTCTTGATATTGGTTGTAAGCCTGATAGTTCTGAGAGAAAGTACATTGCACTTATTAAAGACTTGAATGTGGAGCCCAAGGAAAAGCCCTGTTTTCTTTCTGATGGAATCTGCACCTTCATGCAGCACAGACAGAGTCAGGAAGGGCTGAGTTGCCTCCCATCCTGGTTTGGGGTGTGCCACAGATATTTCTGGAGTTTAAATATAAGTTAAGAATCACTTTTAGATCATGTTAAATCACTCAAAATGACCTAAGAATCTTAAGCACAGTGATTTTTATTTTTCCCATTTCTTTTTTTTATTACTGCCACATATTTTTGAATTAGTCACAGAAAAAATTGGCAATATGATTATACCACTTAACAGAATGAGTTGGATGGTTTCTAAGATTGAGAAGAGAATCATCTCAAAACTGAGCAGTTTTTAAACGGTAAGTTGTTAATATTATTAGAGTAGACATTTTATTGGAATATATTTGGTAAGCCGTTTTCTTCTCAGGACATTTAGATACTATTACAAAGGAGATAATAAAGGGTCCCGGGATGTAGTTTCAATTGTCACCACTGGCTGCGTTAATCTTTATTGTGGTACAGGTGCTTTGAGTTAAAGCTATAATGTGCCTTTGTTATGTGAAAAAGTGCAATTCTGTGTAACTCTTAACTTTGAAATAAAAAGTTAAGAACATACTTTTTATCCAAGGTAGCCTAGAGATCTGAAATCCTGTTGTACATGGTTACAACTTAAGGAGTTATTTATTTATTTTTACTCAAGAAGAAAGAAAAGAAGAAAGAAGAAAGAGGGATGAAGGGAGGTAGAGAGAGGGATTGGAAGACAGAGTAGAAAATGAAAAAAAGGAACTAGGTATAAAATATTCACTTGGGTTACTTTTTTCTTCATTTTGATAGTATATATTTTTTCCAAGTAGTATATATTCTCTTGTTGTAAATTTCCCATATGGTTTGGCCTAACTTATTTTGTTACTATGTTAAAGATATTCTGTAGTCATTTCCTCTTCCAATGTAAAATAAAAGAGCCCACCAAAACAAAAAACAAAAATTAAAACCAAAACAGAAAACCAAAGCACATTCCTTTTTCTATGTAGTCGGATGCTTAACTGTTCTCGCAGTAAGGAAACATACATCGAATACATTTTCAAGTAGCAAACATTTTAGAAGAGACTGGGGAGATTTAGAAAGCTCAGTTTTGTGCTCTGTGTAATATTTCTTGTGTGAGTTAAGCAACAGAAAAACGAGCTCCCTAATACCTTCATTCTGCACAGAATCAGAATTTCAGAAGAGAACTGTCATCATTCCTTCCAATATTGACCTTTTGCAAGTAAGGCACAGTTCCAGGAGCTGGGACATGGTCATTGAGTAACTGAAGTCATGTACGCAGTTCATGACAAGGCTGAGCTAGAATCAGGTGTCTTGCTTGTTCTACACATGTTTTTATCTTACCTAACTTCTTCCCTTTGTTGCCAACTTCATCAGAGAGACATACGTTTGATATCTCTTGTGTCCATTTCAATCTTGCTACGCTAAATAATCAAATTGTTCTCCCCCATTAAATAGCTCTTTATGCTAATGAATTAGGATTTGTTCTCAAATCAAGGGTGAAATTATGTATCTGCTTCCAACTCCAATTTGTAAAAACAAAACACAAGTTCTAAGCTGACCAAATGCTTTATATCTCTCCCCAATGTGTTACTGTTGTAAATAGTCTAGAACTTAGATTCAGCGTATTACTTCAAAATATTTTAAAATATTTATTTATTTTGATAAATTTTTTCCTCCCTATATCTATTCTACTACCTCTTATAACTAGGTCTTATATTCAGTGTATTACTTTGAAAATATTTCAAAATGTTAAGATTTCTTTATAAATTTATTTTTCTGTAACTACTTTACTACCTCTTTAATATCTTCTAAATCAAAATCACATTCTTTAAAGAAACATCAATAACTTATTTTAGCCCACATAGCCTCTAGACACTTCTTAACTCAGAGATTCATGTGTATGTGTGTGTGTGTGTGTGTGTGTGTGTGTGTGTGTGTGTGTGTGAATACTGGCTAATTGCTCATTAACTATGTTTGAATCACTTCAGTTTTTAAATGTACTTTAGTTTATGTACATAAATATTCCAGTTTATGAGAAGTTTCCTCAGAGATGAAATCTTATTTCATAATTAGTAACCCACCTTTTTAATTGAACCAAATAAAATTTTTCTATGTGTCTCATTCGTAGCTTCATTCTATCACTAAACATAAGAAATCAATGACTGTGGCCTTAAGTCCACCTCTGTCACCTGTGTACTCTTTCGAGGTAGGTTTCCGGGATCAAAGTAGATAAAAAGCAACTGGGGTTTGAGAGGAAGGGAAGAGAGCTTCATCCACAGACCAGACCCAAGAGAAGGGACAGTGGGTAAGAAGAGCACTGGAGATGCAAAATATATGTTTTATTAATTGATCCATTGACTACTAATTGGTCATGAATATGGGAAAAATTAATCATGAAGGAGCAACAATAACACCCAAGATTCTTTGCCTGAGAACATGAGTTGGCCCAGAACAAAAATTTATTTCATTGGAATAAAAGAGAATCTAACATTCATTCATTCAAAGTATTTTTTGAGCATCTATTATGTCCTATTTTCTCCCTTTTCACTGATAAGGCTGTTTCTGGTGTTCCTTAAATAGAGAAGTTGGCTTTTGTGACTATATATCCATTCTTTCGTTTGACAGGTTTTCTTTCAAGCGGTGGGAATGTCTTCAAGGTCACATTCAACATGGTCCCCAATAAACTACCCTGTTCCTGTATCAGTTGTATTTTCAGTCTGCTTGGGGAGTTTTTCTGACTTGCTTTTCTAAGCAGTGCCACTTTCTATGTCTTTACAAGTGTTTTTAAATAATAGAAAAAAAAAACACCAAGCCACTTATAAAAAAGGCAAAATTGTCTGTAGCTTATTGAATCCATCATGTGAATGGCTACATTCTCACAATAACCACATCACCCATGTCAATAACCATATCAGCTTTGTATCCCAGAAATCAGACCATACAGAGATAACGACCAGTATCTAATCAGAGCATTCACTCTGCATTTGAGAAACCCAGGACTATACACAGGCAAAGCAGCTCTCTCGCTTCTACCTTTGATGTCTTTTTTCTTTTCTTTTTTAATATGATACATTTAATTATGCAAAATGTTAAAAGTACAAATATATTTCAGAGAATGTTCATGCTTTTATCCAGAAGATAAGGGGAGACAAATGAGGAAGAATCAATCACAAGATTAAAAGTTCCAGAAATAAAACATACAGTAAGTTATGAACACGGAAATGCTAGAGTTCTTTATACACAATGCTTAAGTGTTCTGCCCAGTTGTTTTTAGAACATAGATGTCTTTTTCTATCTCCAATAAAAAGGTTAAGATCATATGCTTCATTTCTTTGACTCTCACTGAAATGAGTATTTTAGTTACTAATAAACACTGAAGAAAAAAATTGAAAAATGCCAACAAGTTATCATAGGGCGTTCTTGTGTATTGTTTCTGAGGTTTTAGATGTGGAGTTGTGGTATGTCCATGGCCTCTGACCCTTTCAGTTTCTTTGTAGACAATGACTATCCAAAACTGCCTTAGGATCAAAAATTCACCCACCCACAGAAATGTAGTTTTTCTTTTTCTTCCTTTAACAAGTTCATGTGCTCTTTTGATATTTTTAGGAGACAAGCCATGCGTGAAGCAAGATCATTTTTAAGTTCTTTGCACAGTAGATGATCAGTCAAAATATTTGTACAAGACATGCTGTGCTTCACGGATGGCCGCAGATAATTAGTTTGAGGCCACTAAGCAAGGTTTCCCTCTGGGGCATAGATGAATTCAGATATCTTGATAGAGATAATCGAATTGGAAGAATGATGGGATTTGCTGCAACTAAGCTGAGCAAAACATTCGAGATGACATCCAAACAGCACTGTTATTGTCCTTCATTGTCCGGAGAAGATCCTGGAGTTTTATCTTGCACACGTGACTCAAAAGCATCTTCTAAGGGCAACTTGTGTGCCCTGGAGGAATCTAAGAAATCCTAATCCTGTCTCCACAGTGAAAGGTTAAAAGGTTTGAACAATTATAAAGTCAAAGATTGCACTCACTGGAGGATGTGATTTAAAGAGGGTGTAACAAGCTCCAGCCAGGGTTCTCTTCCTGAGTTGTGCTTTCTTTTGAGAAAATGGGAGGCAGTTGCTTTTTCCTGATTCACCATGATAAAGTCATTCCATAGCTCCTGTGTCCCCAGTGAGTAGAGGGTGGCTTGTCTCTTCCGCAGTTTAGTATGTCGCCTCCAGTAATAATACTGTATTTTATGATGTCTCCTCTTGCCATTAATATTACTAAATTATGACACGCTACTTTGTGGCTTAAAAGGGAAAAATGACAGCTGTGAGAGTGTGTCTTTACTGGCCTACGTCACTGTGAGTGCACCTGAGTCAGTGCTACTGTGACCTGTGAGAGCTTCTGCAGTGAGACCTGGAAGGATACGGGTCTCTGCATAGATGATAGGGAAGAAAAATCGAACTATTTGTTAATTTTAAATAAGCAGACAAGCCCTAAGAAAATAAGTTTCAAATTCAACAGGACTCATCTCTTTTTTTCCCTCTAAGATTACTTTTTGTCATTGTGAAGGACTCCTTGATTTCCATAATGTTCCAAATGTAAAGGTAAACGCTTGCTACTTATAGCCTTTTAAGAAGAAATTTATTAAGACCTGACATATTAAACACAGATTATGGGGGGAAAGATGGCTCAGCAGTTAAGAACGCTGGCTGCTCTTTCAGAGGATCCCAGTTCAATTCCCAGCACTCACACTGCTGTTCACAATTGTCTGTAACTCTTGTTCCAGGGGATCCAACACCCTTACACAGGCATACATGCAGTCAAAACTCCAATGTACATAAACTAAAAATAAATAATTGTATGCTGATTATATACTAAATACATTGACATTAATTATGACAGTATACATGTACTTTATTTTCTGATTTGACAGATTAGAAAATTAGGCTCACTCAGATCACATAGCGTGCCCCAAATCATACAGCTAGTGAATTATAGATACTGAATTTAGACCATATCAAGTTTGATTCCTGATATCAATTAAGCTTTAAAAGAAACTCTATGGTTAGGTGCCAGACACAGCACTATTATATTATTTATATATATATAATACTATTTGTATGTATTATTATTTATTTTTAACAGTGTGTCTGTGTATGTGCATGCATGTGTGTGTGTGTGTAAATATGTACACTGCACAGCATGCCTATGGAGGTCAGAGGGCAACTTTCTGAAGTCCATTCTCTCCTTTCATCGAATGGGTCAGCCTATATCAAATTATGGCAAAGCAGGTGAAACATGTGTATGTGTAGACTTCTCTTATTGATCTGACAGTTTACAATTGTTAGTTATGTGGCAGTGTAACAGAAAGAAGATAATTTAGTGGGTAAGTGTGCTTGCTACCAAGCCTGATGACCTCAATCCAATCCCCGGAATCCACGTGAGAACCAACTCTCACAAGTTATCTTCCAATCCTCCATTCACCTGCCTTCTTCCCCTCCATGCATAAAGAAATGTAAAATAAGAAATGCATAACACGGGGCTGGGGATTTAGCTCAGCGGTAGAGCGCTCGCCTAGCAAGCACAAGGCCCTGGGTTCGGTCCCCAGCTCCGAAAAAAGGAAAAAAAAAGAAAAAAGAAAAAAGGAAAGAAATGCATAGCACATTTTTACTGTTCTGATACAATTTAAATGTTTTGTGGCATATTGGACACTGCTGTCAACTTACAGAAACACAATCAGAAGTACAAGTATTCCGGGGCTTGCCTATGCCATAGTAAGTGCCCAAGACAACTGTTCAAACCTGAGTGAAAGGCATTAAATGGCAAATAAGAAAATAGCTTTTGCTCAAATTTACAGGGGGAGAAAAGAAATAGTGTTCTTTCTCAAAACAGAAATGAAAGCACATTAAAATATAACTAAGAAACATTTGGTCTGCCACTTAGTTTAACGAAATAACATAAATTATGTGAGTGCAACAGACTCACATTTTTCTCAAAGTGTCACATCTGCCAGTGGCAATGATGATGTTTTAATGACAAGTGCCTTTGGGGGAAGCAAGGTGCTCACACATCTGTATCCCGGGAACTCTGCAGCCTGAGTGAAGCGTTTGCTTGCATCATAAGCTTGTGTTTCAAAAGCACATCAACACTGTTGTCATGCGCTAGGCTCGCAATACCTTCTGTGCACTTGAAATTAAATAACTAACTTCTTCTGTGTGAATTTAAATCACTTTTCTGAAATAATTTCAAAGGGAGGAAAATTACTTATGACAACTGTACTCTATGATAAGCACCCAGTAGCCAGTTTTTCTTTGCTCCAAGACATACAGGGGATGCTGTGGATAGTACCTGACTTTCTGTATTCTAATTTCCTGGCGAGTAGGGCACACATGCTGTGTAAGGCATTGGCAACACCTGGGCTAGATGAAAGGGATAATTTAAAACATATAACTTTAGTATGGGGAATTTTCCATTTAATATCTTTAGACTCTTCTTAGGTATGGATGACTGAAATCACTGGGTATAAGACGTGAAACTACTTTCAGTGGGAAACTACATTATAATTATTTATATGTCACGACACGAATTCCTCCACATGCTCCATTTTGTTTCAGGACTGCCTCGTGCTCCTGTTCACAATCCTAGACATCTTAACCTTTGCTCCTCAAGTGTGATGTTTTGTTTAATCAACTTTTTCTGTTCTGTTTTGTTTCTTTCTTTTAACCTTTTTAAAAAGTCCACATGCCAGCTAAGGAAGTGTTGAACCCAGGAAATATAAAATAATCAGGTTTCCTGTTTAAAGTCACATCTTACTCATTTTAGCAGACACAGTTTTTGTGCGGTTTTAGTAACTTCTAATAAGCCATGTGCATAGGATTTTCTTACACAGATATCTCTGATGTCTTTGGAATTCCGTACACATGTTTTTACATATTAATAATTCTTTAAGGTTTAACGTTGGGGATCACGGGATAGGAACTGACTGAAGGACTCCAGCCTCTGATATCCTGAATTCATCCAACACCCAAGAATGTCATTTAAAGGATTGATTTAGGCACAGGAGTGAACATGGAGTCCTTCTAGGAACAACTGAGAGCTGACTTATTCATTACCTTGTAACTTAGTATCATAGCAAATGCTATCTGTTCTGATGTCATTTATATAGTAATACTCAGCATGGATTTATCCCCCAAAATTATCTTTTGATACCTTTTGTTTCTTTGTCTTGGCTAATTACTTGCTCTGGTCAAGTTTTCTAGACTGTTGTTGAACAGATAGTGGATGTGGACATCACTGACTTTTGCATTCCTTGTCCACTACCATGTCAGCTCTGGGTTTACCATATGCCGGCTTTAATATGTTGAAGTACGTTGTTGCTGTATATAATATGTTGAGTTTTCTCAACTGCCTTTTCTGTACCTATTGAGATGCTCATGCAAATGCCAATACAGAATGTCACTTTTGTTGATTTGTGTGTGATAAAATATTTGAATCCCTAGATGACCTCCACTTGATTACACTGATTGCCATTTTCCTATCCTGCTGAATTTGTTTGTTGAAAATTTTTGTAACTGTGTTCACTGGGGATAATTGTTACCTCTTCACAGGAGAGAGTGTGTGTGTCCCTCTTTCTGGCTGGGGGGAAAACTGACTTTAAAAAAGTAGATTGGCAAAAACCGGATCTGTTCAATGTTTTTAAATTTGATTTGTTTTATTTCTATGCATATGGATGGTTGTGTGCATATAGGGATGTGTACCAAATACATGCCTGTTGCCTGTGGAATTCAGAAGCATGAATCAGTTCCCCTGGAACCTGAGTTGCAGATGGTTGTGAGCACCATGTAAGTGTTGGGAACTGAACTCAGCTCTTATGCAAGGGCAAAGCAATGGCTGCTCTTTATGACAGAGCCATCTCTCTAGTCTCATATATTCATTTCTAAATAGTTGATATCAGATATTCTCCAGGAATTTGATAGAATTTGCCAATAAAGGTATCAAATACTTTCTTGGACAGGAGGCTGTTTGTCACTAATTTAGCATAACTGATCATTATTGGTCTGATAGTGATTTCTTTTCTGGAACTGTATGTAAAAATCACAAAATGATTGTAGGCTTAGATTTTTTTAAAACCTACTTTTAATAAGGGTTCTCAAACACTTTGATTCCCCTTCTAGCCTACCATCCAAAGGTAGGGGAGAAAACGTGGCAAATAGGACAATGGGATGTGGACATGCTTAGAAGTAGTTCCATGGGGGCAATTCCAATTTCCACTGTCAGGAAACCAGTAGTCTAGTTCAAGAGTGTCAGGATTCCAAACACGAATCAACAGCAGTGGCATGATCCAGCAGAACCTTCCAGGCCTCCACCAAATTGACTGAGCAGGAGTGACTATGATCAGCCAGGGCTCCAGGAAATGTTCTCTGTTTTCTGCTGTCACTATCTCTTGAGTCCTATTTATAATCTCCGTACATCACTTGTCTTCCCACGAATCTTGTCTTAGCAAAACAGCATGTGACTCTGCATCATCTGACATGTCCAGAAACTTCCACTCAAATGATCAAATGATCTTGCTCACATTTGAAATCTAACTGAGCTCATCTCATAGAGGTAGAGGAAGAACTGGTGTTTCTAGGGAAATCGACGATACTGGTCAGGAGCTATGAAATTATCATTAGGAAGAACAAGTCCAAGGGGTAGATTTGTACCAGTCAGAATGCATTTTATTCTTAGAAATGGCAGAATGGATATTAAATGTTTATACTACATAAAACAACTACCAAGGGAGTATATTGGTTAACTTAGCTACATTTAACCAATTTCCAATGCAAATATGTTTGAAAATTTTCAAAAAATTTTATTTACCCAGTAAATTTAATTTTGTCTGTCAGTCACTGAAAGAAAAACAATTCTTTTCAAGACCAATTCCTTTAAAACATGACCTGCACAACCGTTTAGATATAATGGATGGCTAAGAAACTGGCCAGCCAATTGCTACTGTTCCTTTCAGTGTATTGGAACAATGTGAAAACAGAAAGATCTAACAGGAAAAGGTAGGCCTGGGAGACAGTTCAGTTGGTAACAGGCCTGACACTCAAGCAGATGCATCTGACTTCAGATCCTCTGCACCTATGGAACAAACTGGGCCTGGGAGCAAACATCTATACCTCCACCGCTTTGGAGAGCAGAGATGGGTGGATGTTTAGAGCTTGCTGGCCATCCCATCTATCCAGACAGTGAGCTCTGCCTTTAGCGACAGAACTTGCCTAAAAAGAAGCATGTATAGAGGTGGGAGAGATGGTTGAGCAACTATAAGTACTTGCTGCCCCTGCTGAGGCCCAGGGTTCACGCCAGCATCCACATGGCAACTCATGTGCACTCACATGATACACATATGTCCCTGCATGGAAGACTCATTCACAGAAAACAAAATGAAGGAATAAATCTTTAAAAAGGAAAAGAAACCAACTCAGGTGTTTAGGTAGGTAATCAATTGGTGGACTCCTCCCTGGGGAAGATTATTTTTCCCAGTCCCAGGATTTCTTACTTGCCTGAGGTACTTGATGTAGGTTCAGTCGTCATGCACTTTTCCTCACCCATTTTAGCATGTCTAGTCTATGGTGGTCCTTGTTGCTCAGGTTAGGCAGTCATTTTTGACTGCCTAAAGGTTTTGGCGAGACTTGATGGATGCAGCTTCTGCTATCACTAGGAGACACAATCTCCCAGCCAACTCTCTTACCCTCTGGATCTTACAGCCTTTCTGGCTCCTCTTATGCAACCCTGAAAACATATGTACATGGAACATGCAAAGAGGACCGGGTTATATTTAGAAATATATATATATATATATATATATATATATATATATATATATATATATACCTGACAGTACAACAACAAAGGGGCCACAAATTTTAGAGAGAACTAGGAAAAGTACATGGGAGGGTTTGAAGGGAGAAAAGGGAAAGGAAAAATAATGCAATTACATTATAATTGCAAAAAATAAAAGAAATAGCAAAAGTACAAACTGAATAATGACCATAAGTTGACCTCTGGAGGGATTCCATATATATATCACACACTCAAATGCATACACACATACAGACATGTGTGCACACACAGATATACACACATGTATACACACATATACATGTATGTGTGTACACATTTATACACACATGCATACACAAATGTATATATCCACACTTGAATACATATACATACACACATCGGTGTACACACATGCATGTGCATATACAAAGAAGTGATTAGCTTTATTAGAGATAAAACATCTGAATTTTCACCTGCTGAACCTTTAAACAATGAAATTTTTTGTAAAATTTTTTGAAAAATTTTGTAGTAAAATATTGTTTAAAATATAAAACTTGTCTGCATATGTATTTCTGCTTGCATTATAACACATAAGTGTTAGGGACCAGAAATGAAACGTATGGACAAAATTAACACATTGCCTAAATTTGTATCTTCAAAAGTCTGTTCTCTATAAAAAACTGTATTACTTCTTTAAATGTAGCAGTTATGTGCGTCTATCTAAAAAAGATTCATTTTTATAGCATAAAGTACAATTCTTTGAATAATATTGGAATAAAACTTGTATGTAAGTCATCTTTCTCACATGTGCCATTTCCATTAAAGGAACTTCAATTCACGTATATTCCTGGCCTTTTCTTATCTCCTAACATTCTGTGTTTACAGTTTCAAAGACTTATTGTTTAGCAGGCCCAGGTACAGTCATTTTACCTGCTTAGAATCCCTGTGCTTGTCAACACGACTTGTCTGTTCATGAAGCACCAACTTCCCCACTCAAGAGCGGTTTTTTCATTATGGAAGCATTGCCTTAAAGAACAAGGGTCTGCGAATGACATGCTCAAGCCCAGGTTTGCAAATTGACACACTGAGATTCTGATTGGTCCATTAAGCTTTTTCTGGCCTCAAACTTATAAAGTGTGGGTAAACATTTTAGTATATTTTTAATAGACTTTTCCAATTGGAGATGCTGGGTTGTGGTAAAAATCACCTTTGAACCTAAATTGATTTTTCTTTAAACAAAAAATGATATCATAGGAATGATGATTTTATGTGGCAAACACTGAAAAGAGAATCTATGCTATTGACTGAGACTTGATGAAATAAAATATCACTCTCATTTATCTATTGAAAGAATGTAAACAGCTTTGGCTTCTGTGGAGACTTACCTGAGCATATATAACTTAAGAGGGCTCATCATTGGGGATATAACATAGATATACAAAGCACCAGTGTTTTAAAAAAACATGAGCTGTACTGGCTGCACTCAAGAGGCATCATCACTCAAGTTGAGTAATAGAACTTCCCATGAGTTCAGTCATCAGAACACATGTACAGACAAAGCAAAAGCTAATGTGATTATCAACATCTGTAGTCCCAGCACTGCTTCAATGAGGTGGGAGGCAGAAACTAGAGAAGTGGCCCAGACTAGCTGGCCTGGAGTTTGCTGTACAGTGACAACAACTACAGAAACCCATACACAATGATGTGAACGGAGAGATCAACTCATGAAAGCTGTCCTCTGACTTCCACACTTGCATTGTGGCACAGGGACACACATACATACACACACACACACACACACACACACGCACACACACACAAACACACACCACGCACACACACACACACACACACACACACACACACAAACACACACTGTTATAAGGCAAAGCAACAAATGAAACCAAATATGGAAAGAATGTGCCTGCAAGGAGGTCAAATACATTTCTGATACATTTAGGTCACTATGGGCAAGAGAATCAATGACAATCTTAAGTGACTTGTAAGAACTCTCATGAAGTGTAGTGGAGGAGGAAGGAGAAGCAGAACAGAGAAAGTGCGAAGTTTTTAGGACCCGATCATACTTAGGGCTCAGCTGTGTTCAAGAAGCTGCTGGTAGAGGCCTAAGAATTCAACTGTTGGGTAACACCCAGGGAAAAGACATACCTTGTGTTTTCTATTAGATAATAAAGTGTCCTTTAACCTTGGGAAAAAGTCAGTTGAGTAGTTAAAATGGCAGTCAGTGTAATAACTTAAGGCTTCAATCAAAGTTGAAGATCCTCTCCCCAGCTTCAGGCTGGACCGCCTGTTTCTTCTTCCTCTCTTCCTCCCATGACTGACTGGCATCTGACTCTTTTAGCATCAAAGGAGTGGAGTTTGGAAAGAGAGTACAGATAGGGAAAGGGTCAGAAAAGATTTTGTATGACTAATTTATCTAGATATGGCACTGTGAGGCTTTGTCAATGGTTTAAATTGGATTTACTTCTAACGGATGCTTTGTGGCGTCTCAAATAATTTTGCAATACTCGACCTATTTCCCTGCAGTTTCCTGACTGTGGCTGATGAAAAAACAAAACAAAATTCTTTTTCTAAACTCTTCTTCATTCCTTAAGCGTCTTACTGGGCCAACTTAGAGTCGTTCTACAGACTTTTCTAAAATTTTGCATACGATATGCAATACATCGTACACTCTTGACCAGGCTACATGACTATTCCATTACAAAACATTTAATTTTTCTATATATTTATTTGCTTATTGTGTAGGCATGTATATGTCTGTGTATGTGGTACATGTGTGCCCATGTGGAGGCCAGAAGAAAACTTAAGGGAATGTGGGTTCCAGGGATCAAACTCAAGTCCTGGTAGTTTTGTTTTTTTGTTTTTGTTTACATTTTTAATACCTTTGTATTAAATGCTTTTGTGAAGCATTGATTGTCCTCAGAAATGATAACAACTTTGGCCTCTTGGTGACAACAGTTTTTTTTTTCTCAGTGGAAGCCCCCTGCTCTACTGTCTTCAGCAGTCTGCCCACCTTTTCGTTTTAAGCTCTGTCTTCATTTGGACAAGTATAACAGCTTTTTCAGATGTCTCGGTCACTATGAGTGGCAGGCCTCCCAGCCACTGTCCAGTGGAGTGATGGCAGGCATGCTTAGCTAATTGACAGATCTCTGCAGGGAAGGTTTCTCTTCAATCATTAACTCCAGCCTCTCCAACCTCTACCCTTTTATACAATATGGAAGATGTTCTGACATTTTCTTTTAAGTCCCTGTTTTGTACATTATGTCTAGAAGGAGACAGGGATAAACTTGTAATCTTTTGTTGCTATTGCTGAGATATGACCTTTAATATCCTAGTCTAGCTGAGGATGACTGAACTTTTGATTCACCTGCCTCAACTTTCAGGCTGCTACAATGGTAGGCAGACACCACCCTGCCTTGTTATGTGGTAATGAGGATCAAACACTCTACCAACTAAGCTGAAGGCCCACCCTTACATTCTTTCTGCTGTTCTTGTTGTCGATGGTCACCTTATGTATCCCAGACTGGCCCCAAACTTGGAATTCTCCTTCCTCAGCTTCTCAACTGTTAAGATTGCCACATCTGGTTAAAAGAACATGAAAACAAAGGCACATTAAAAAAAAACTTGGCGGTACTAAGGATAGAACCCAGGCCCTCACACATGCTGGGCAAATGCCGTAACACTGAGCTAGATCTTAATACTTGGCAATCTTATGCAACAATTTCCACATATACTCATCTGTATTCAATGATCTTCTCCCTCTACTAAATTTACTATAAGTTCCAGATGTCATTCTCAAAGGAAGGGAAATGGGAGTCACGGGGGACACCTTAGAGTCCATTTGTCAACTGTGATGAACAATGAAAGGCATCAGAGCCATATGACTATCTATCCTGAGTGTAGCTATGTGTCTATGTAAGATTCTACAGCTGCGGAGAAAACAAGGGCAGAGACACTGAGGTTTGAAAGTGGTCATTTTAGAAGGAGATTATAGAGCACATTGGTATAACAAAGAAGAAATGGGACAGGGAAAAAGCCATCATTTAAGAATAAGCATGTAGGCACAGGCTAAGATTACTTGCTGCTCTTGAAAAAAAGGCCAGAATTGGCATCCCCTCCCCTCCCACATCATGGAGCTCACAACTGTCGGTATATTCAGCTCAGTAGATCAGATGCTCTCCTTTCGCTTCTGTGGGCACTTGAATGCCCATGTCATATAAATACATAGACATACAAGGACACACACACACACACACACACACACACACACACACACACACGAGTTATACTGTACCAAGGCTATCCTGCTGCTTTAGATTTGGTTTGCAGCATCAGGAGATGGGCTTTGGTAAAGCTATGTTAAGATGCTAACAGCTGACCATAGAGTCCTGTTTTGGAGTTTCTCAGGAAAGAAAAAAAATCAAGTGAAACTGTAGAACAGATTTTTAATAGTTCACAATGATTAAAACAATTTCAATATGTGGAAGGCAACACTACAGGTAAGATTGATAATGATGCTATAACTTAATCATCAGTACACACTGCTTATCTCTCTTTAACAAAATAAAACTGCCAATTTAAAATTTCAATGCCCTCAGTTACAATGTGGGAGAAATGAAGCCAGGGAGAGAAGTTGGAGAGCAAAGGCAGCTGGAGTTCATTCCCTAGGTCCCACATGGTAGAAGGAAAAAAAAAAACTTGTCTCCCACAGATTGTTTTCTTCCCTTTGTTCCTGGTCAGGCTCTACGGCTAATAGCACTGGTTACTCCTGCAGAGAACTAGGGTTCAATTCCCAGCACCTACCTGGTGGCTCGCAACCATCTATAACTCCATTCTCTGGAAATCTGAAACCCTCTCCTTAACTTTGTGGGCAGGTATGAGATGCACATATGTACTATATGCAAGCAAAGACTTGTACATATAAATGAGTAAAATGAATAAATCTCAAAGATATATTTTATGACCCTCGTACCCAAACCCTAGCACATACAACCCTTCCCTCCACATAGATATATACTCACATAGTAAATGAATCAAAGTTATTTTATAAAATACTAGAAATTCACTTTATTTTAACAGAAAGTAAAAGGAGAGGGAGCCGATATCTAGGTATACTGCATTGGTAGACCTACAGAAACAGCATCTTTGAGATTCTCGTATGTCTCCCTGCTTTTAGAGCTCTAGGTCACCTTACTGCCCTTGCTGGCCCTCCTGTTTCTGGGGTATCAGATGTTTTGATACCTTTTGCACTTTCCTTCTTCATTCATCCGGATTCTTTCTGCCTTCATCCATTTTATTTATTTTTAGTATGGAAAAGATTAGCATAGTATTATGGTTGACTTTATTTAACAGGCGAGAGCTTTTGCAGCTGTCAGCAGCGCCGATGAGATTTCAGGTACAGTTGGGAATTAAGCTTTGTCTGTGGAGCTGTTAGTGTAGTGGACCTTGTAGGTCAGACACAGGAAGCCTTTCCACAGCACCCATAAAGCTCTCTCTGAAATGGACTCATTAGTTTCCTTCGCAGTAAACTGAATGGGCCCCTCAGCATGACCTTTATTATTTCTCGTGTTAGCGCATGTTCTCTTTTTACAATAAACCCAGGGCCATCAGAGATATTAATTTGACACTCAGGACATCAGGGCCTTCTTGGCCACTGTAGGTCTTTTATAATGTAAAACTTTGACCCCACAGGGACTCTAATTGTCTCCTGGTGAGACAAAGACACAGTCATTATCTACTTATGTCTCGAGGAAATATCTCCTGTTCTCGCCCTTTCTCACATATTTTTCATTCAACATGTTTTTCCCCCACTGGCAGAACTGAACATTATTCACCATCTTCCCACCTAATCCCTGTGAGTACACATCCCCTTTGTCTGTTATTAGTGTGCGTTTTAATTGGTCACCTCCAGCAAAATGTGACTCACTTTACCTTTATTTATTATCAGATATGCATACTCCGATGCATTTATTAGCAATAGGTGTTGATAAATGGATGAGTCTTTTAATTAGTTTATAATATATCTGTCCTCAATGACTTCACCCACTTAGTACTCTGTATTTTCTACTGTTCCCGACATAAACACTTTCTAGCAGAAGGAATCTTATAAACAAAGCAACAGTGTTTCCTTCTTACTTTTTAAAATTAATCATTCCATTCATTTACATCTCAAATGATATCCCACTTCCCAGTTACCCTCTCCACCAACCCCCCAGCCCCGTTCCATGATATCAGGATACACAAGTCTTTATGTATATATTTTGTCCTCCAACTTAGACCTACAGAATCAGAATCATTTGGGAAGTGTTAAAGACTAGATCTTGCTTTGGCTAAGCATAGCCTTTAATCCTAGCATTTCAGGAGGCAGAGGCAGGCAGAGCTCTGTGAGTTTGCGTTTGATGCAACTGCCTAGTAGTGAGTTCCAGGACAACCAGAGCTCTACATAAAGAAGCCCTATCTCAAAAAACAAAACAAACAAACAAACAACAACAACCAAGAATGGTCCTTGCTCCTAAATTCCTGAATTATCATCTTGCAAATTTGTATTTGAGATTTACTTTACAGGATCTTTCAATTTCGAACTAGAGAAGAAAGCAGAATCAATTTAGGATCTTTTACAGATTGAAAAGAACTCTAGGTATTAACTTTAATTCATCTGAGATTGGAAGAAAGGTCCATACATTTCTGAGCTTCTTTCTGTTTGATTTTTTGCAACCTAAAGAGTACAAATAATCATTAAATATTTGCACTTTTAGCATGAAATGAACTTGTCTCAAAGAGTATGCATGTTGTTGAGACAGTGTCAGAAATTGTGTTTGATTAATGGATAAAGTGCTTGTGGATCAGGAGCTGAGATTGGCCTGTTTACAACTGAGTATTGCCTAAGCAAACAGGAAACACTTGCAACCATTCTATAGTCTATACTGAGCTCAGATCATAAGAAAAAATTAATTCTGTGCTCCCAGATTACATAGTATAGTATTTGTTCTCTAGATATTCTTCTTTTAACGTCTAAAAATTTATGGGGTTTTTAAGACAAGATTCTGATATATAGCCTAGATTGTCTTAGATCCTGCCTCAGTTTCCCAGGTTCAGGGATTACAGAAACATGCTACCACTCAGGAGCTTTCTAATATCTTTCCCTATCTTCCTTTGTGTGTGTGTCTCCTATGGAAAATTGTGGTTGGACAGGAGCCTATCAGATTCACTGATAGCTACAATGTCATTAGGTTGTTTTAACGTGCTGCTTTTTAGGGTTATAAAAGGTTTTTATTCTTTTTTTTCTCTTTCCAGGAAAGACCCTGTCACAAAATCATGTCCATGCACAAACTACAACATGTACTGAGACATCTTCTACTTTCTATCTCCCTCCTAGTGCTTTCTTTCCTTTCTTTGTTCCCTCTCTCCTCTTTCTGCCCCTCATGTCTCATATAAATACACCAATAAAGAGAAAATATCTAACAAATTAATATCACTCACAAATTGTTAACAAAACTCAGATGTGCTTCTAATTTAAGACTCAGTTGCGGGCCATTTGGGTTGCTCCTTGTACAGCTGCACACCACACTAGTCCTGATCGTCTCTGTCCAAAGATGAATAAACACTGGCCTGAAGAAACGTGAGCCTGATTTCTACCCATTTTCCTCAAATATCATCTTCAACATCTCACGGAATCTCTTCCTTATTTATCATAGCATCCAGAAGTACTTCTCTTGAAATCTTTGCTATTTATGTGTATAAATAGGATTCAAATGCATTCCCTGCCGTCATGCAGAGGCGCCATGACAGTCCTGACAGGCAGGCTTGCTTTCCAGATTGGGCTTTGCTTCTGCAGATTCATCCTTGATATTAAACACTGCCAATCATTGTGGTCCCCGCTGTTTTAACACTTGCCCTGAGTATAGATTATAAATATATATTATCATAAATAATATTAAAAAAGGGAGCTAAAAATCATTGAGTAGCATGTTCAGGTCCAGGCCCTTACAGGACTGAAGTCCATGTGGATATTGACTTGCCTTTGGTTACAGAACCGACTACAACAGTGTTTCCCAAGCTTCCCAATGCTGCAGCCCTTTAATACAGGTCCTCATGTTGTGGTGACCCTAAGCCATACAATTATTTTTGTTACTACTTCATAACTGTAATTTTGCTACTGTTGTGAATCATAAGGTCATATCTGATATGCAGGATGTCTGATAGGCAATCTACAGGTTGAGAGACACTGGACTATGATTAGGATGGGATTCAAGTGATGTCTTATTCTTTCCTGTTAATGATTTTTTTTACAAATTTGTTCTGATTTTGGTTGCTTATGCATAAGCCTTCATAGCATGGTGGTTTGCATGGGCTATGTGAATTCATACCAAACAGACTATACAGTTTTATGAATTTCCGATGTTCATTAAATTCTACTATTCAGTAAGTAGACTCCAATTTTAAGTCCGTTATTAAGTGATATATCGGATAATATTATCTTTTATAAAACCTGTGGCTTTCTTTGAAGGTCATGTTGAGGTTGGTCGATTGCTGTGTATTGCAATGTTACTTCTGTACCCAAACGTCTAGGCCTATGAGTAACTTCTCATGTCTACAAGCTTTTGTTGTGAAAACCTTGGTCCTTGACTTAAAACCATTGGTTAAATAAAATTGGCTACAGGCAATTCCTAGAGGAATTAGAGGTTGGTAGGTTTGGAGTGACTTGGTGGGAGGAGAAAGGAAGAGGAGGAGAGGAGGAGGGGAAGAATGAGAGGGAGAGGAAGCCTGAATGAGGGAAGAGAGACCATGAGCAAATGGCTAGGAGAAACAGCAAGCATCTGAGGTACACCACTGGGACCCTAGCCAGGCCAGCAGTTAGAAGAGTAGCTTAGGCATTAACTCCCCTCCCCGCAATGCCTGTCATTGTGAAAGCCAAATAAAAGAACCATATTCAAAGTCTCATTCATTTGTAAGCCAATTGGGGATAAACTTAAATTGGTTGTACTATAGGTTGATATGTTAAAATAAAATTTTATAAAACCAGTGGGAATAAGGAAGCACTTTTTTAAAGCTTTTCTAGATCAATTGATTAAAAACGAGGGTTTAAACAGTATAAGGTAAGTTTGACTGTCTTCTTCATGTGGTTAAGGACATAAGACCATAAACAAGTTACCGAGGCTTCCTTGGTGTCTAAAACCTAAGAGAGGACTTGGCATCGCAGAGCTGTGGAGAAGGAGGCCAAAGGAAAGTGTGCTACAGAATTCTCAGCACAGTGCTGGACCGTGGTGATCCCTCAATAAGAACTGACTAGTATTAAAGTTACCGCATATGTTCTGCAGTTTCTCCTTGGAAACCTGAAGGAAGACAGGTGTTTTAGAGGGCATTTCGAGATGACTTTGGTTGGCATCACTTTTTACAAGGAACTTTCTGACTGAAAAAACTCGCGGAACGAGACTGAGGATTCCAGAGGTTCAAGGAAATAATAGAGAAATCATAGGTAGGTAGGAAGGCAGTCAGATAGGCAGATGACAGACAAACAGACAGACAGACAGACAGACAGACAACAGATTTGCCTTCTGGCGTGCTGACATCCTTTTGGTGATAAAGCATAAGACATGACCCTAGGAAACCCCAATCCAGGCAATTAGAAATTACAGTTGGCTTCCTGAGACAACAGATCCAAAACCTAAAGTCAAAACTACAAATCAGTCAAACTATTGAAAAGAAGGAACATCCCAGTCAAAACATCCCAGTATTGACTGAGTGATCTGTTGTCTTTGGAAACAGATTATAGGGAGTGGTAGGGGAAGTTATCACACCCCCTGCTTAGGAAGCTTGTTTCCAGATGCCCTTATTTTTATTCATGCTTGAAAATTTATTTCCCCAATAGTCACAAATGCACATTGTGCCCCTAACAATAGGATAAGATGGGTAACGACACAGAAGGTTTTGATTAGTTTTTAATAGGAAGAACCAGGGTAAATTTTAAGCAAGAGCTAACTCGTTTCCGCATTTCTCATCAGGTTCACTATCTTCACTGAAAATGGATGTTAAAGACAGAAAGATGTAAAAGAACTGTAAAAAGCAGAATGGACACAGAAACTACCTCTATTCAGAAAAAATGATTAAAAGACCGAAATGCAGAATAATGCCAAACTTGGCAAAGTCTAAAACAAATATGTTTTAAATTTGGCCCTGGGAGATTTCTTTGGTGTAATTCACAAAGGGAGACTGAAGGAAAGAGCCGTCCCCATTTTCCTCCTTAATGGGACCCATAATTTATGCCATGTCTTGTGAGATCTGAGACTAGAATCACACCCATTCGTCTTCAAAAGAAGTTTTAAAGCAGAAAAGCAAGCAGGTATCCAAAGGATTTTTACATTAATAAAAATGTAACTGTCTTTCTTTGAAGTGAAATAACAACATTCATTCAGACTGCCCAGTGCCACAAGTCTTTACCTCAAGCATGCAAATTAAAGTTTGTCTAGGGAGAAATGAGCAGAGGTAAATATGTCAGGGCTGTCTGCCCCATCCAGATTGCTATCAGAGCAAAAGGATGATCTCCCCCTGGAGTTGATAGTTGCAGATGAATCGAGTGACTTTGAAGGCATGTGTACTAGAGAATGAGGCAAGCATACAGGACGTTCACAATGCTACACCGGAAGGTTCATTTATATTAATAACTTGGCTTCAGAGATGAAACAAGCAATTTGATTGTGTGACATGAGCAAACAGTGCCTTGCTGCGTGGAATTCTAAATGAACACTTCAGTGCTGGAGACAGGATGATTCAGACAACTTAAGTATTGATCAAGGGCAAGCCTGACATCAAGGTGAGAAGCTCTCATCTGATTATCAAAGTCAAGTGATGCCAAATGAACACTGTGGCCTAGAAACCGTGATCGCTTTGGTCTTTGAGAATAAAGAAATGATGAAAATAGGGTTCAACATTTTCATATAGTTAGTATACAAATGATCTCCCAAGATAATTGATATATATTCTGGGGTGGTTTTCACCCAACATAGCTTCTCACCAGAAATTGTAGCTATGATTTTAATAGGATTGTTTTAAACTTTTTTTTTTTTTGGATAAGACTTTTTTTTCTTTAGTTACTTTTATTGGAAATAGTTTTTTGTCTTATATAATACATCTCAATCAGTTTCCCCTCGCTCCACTCCATAAGGTTCCCCACACCATCCTCCACTGGATAAGACTTCTTGTAGGTCACTCTGGCCTGTATCCTACTGTGGAGCTGAGAATGGCCTTTGACCGCTGATCCTTCGGTCTGTACTTCCCAAGTGCTGGGATTACACGTATGCATATCCACACCTATCTGGTTTGTAAAATGTTCGGTACAATGATGTTTTCAAAGTATGCAATGAGTTAAACTCATATTGGGGAAAACATTTTCATCAAATTTATTGAAAACAGGCTATACCTTTAATGTTCAAGCACCTCAGGCCCGGGAATAGCTACAAGATTGGCTTGTATATTTATTTATTTATTTATTTATTTATTTATTTATTTATTTATTTATTTATTTATTTATAGACGATCTCTTATATGAGAAGCTGCCTTCAGCTTGATCCTTTTGCCTCCGATTTCTTAGTGCTGAGATAATGCATGGGCCCTTTGACACCTAGCTTGCTACAACATTTCTAGAGAAGGAGCCTAGGGGCCTGTAAGACTAATCACAAAATGAATTTCTCTGCAGGTCATGCTGGCACGTTTTCACCTTGGATATTTGGTGTTTGTTTTGGAATCAGTCTAGAAAAGGCTGATAAGAGATTAACCTCAGGGCAATGGCCCATTATGCTTTCTTTCAGTGCCTTCAAGATAGATGCCCCATTCAACTTAGCCACTTAAAAGCTCCGGGAGCCTCATAAGATGTGGAATGGTGTTCCAGGTAAATAAAAGCCAATATTTTAGAACCAAGCGGGTACAAGAAAAGGAGTAGAAGATACGAAACAGTCATTTTATTTGTTTATTTAGTTTACAATATAGTCAACAGCTCATCTCTAAAACTTTAAAAATTTCATGGTACGTTTGATTATTGAATATTGGTTTCTGGGCTTGACTTTTCAGTATCTAAAGACATTTTTGCCAACATAGACATTATTAGAAATTCATGTGGTTCTTTTGTTTTTTTAATACCCACTCCAGTAAAATCTATCAACTGCAAAATGTATTCATCATGCTTCCTATCCCTGCTGGGACATGACCAAGGAACCAGTAGATACTAGGGGATATCACAGAACCACACAGCAAAAAAAGATGTCAAATTGCAGACGTAATCAGGAACTTCTTGGCTGTGGCTTTCCACTTCCTTATTTTTGTTTCTAGACTGAAATGTCAAACAATACACTCCACTTCCACTTTTTTCTTCTTACCGCCTAGTTATAGTTCTGTTTTGTTTGAGGGCAGTCAAATAGTGTCCTTCATTTAGAGGTCTATGTGACCTCAGTGTAGGTGGCTAAATTGTTCTCCACCTGGATGACTTGAGTGAAAGTGGGCATTTCAAAACTACACTTTTATCCAAAAGGCAATGCAAAGTGAATTTTGGAAGTTTCCCGAATGATAGCTCAGTGTAAAGGCCACACACTTTCATAGTTTACTGGTGTATTAGTATCTTTCTATTGTTATGATAAAACACCATTGCGACTCATAAAAGAAAAAATGTAGTTGAGCTTAACTTTCCAGAGGGTTAGCATTCATGATACTGAAGCAAAGCACGGTGGCAGGAACAGCTGAGAGCTCACATTTCAAAATGTAAGCAGGAGGCAGAGAGCACACTGGAAAAGCTAGGAATCTTTTGAAAGTTCAAGTTCTCCATCACAGCTCCTCCAACAAGGCCACACGTCTTAACACTTCCCAAAGAGTTCCGCCAACTGTGGACCAAGTATTCAAAGATATGAACCTATGGAAGTCATTCTTATCAAACTACCACAGTTATATCCATCCAGTAAAAAACAAACAAAACCCTAAAAAACTAACTTGGAACAATAAGCATATAATAGCATGAATTTTATTTATAACTAGATGAAAGAAATGCAAAAATTCAAAAGTTATATTAGTGGTTAAGGACTAAGCAAAATATATGATTTTTCCATTGATAACACCTGAAGTTTAGGTCTTTGCTATGGATGTCTAACAAGAGACGTAGAAGTTTTAAAAACCTTGATCAGGGAGAATGATCATATTCCAATAATTTGTCTTTTGGTATTATGGTTTTTTTTTGTTGTTTTTTTGTTTGTTTGTTTGTTTGTTTTTTTCCGGAGCTGAGGACTGAACCCAGGGCCTTGAGCAAGCGCTCTACCACTGAGCTAAATCCCCAACCCTGGGCATTATGGTTTTTAACCTTTAGAGAATATCCATTAGTCTGTTCCCAGGAGAAAGAAGATAAACCTTTTTGCAAATCCCTAAATATCCATTAGGAATGGAAACATACACACACACACACACACACACACACACACACACACAAGAACAATCTCACACTGTTTGTGGAGAGTTAAACATTTTCTAGGGAATCCCTCTGGTTTTAAATGACCTGCTTTCAAAACTCTTAGCTTGATGGTCAGGATGAGGAGTTGACAAGAAATTGTACTTATCAAATGCCATCCAGGTCATATCGCTGGCCTTTAACTTCTGAGCACAGAAAGCAAGAGCCTGTGTTGTATATCCACATACAAACAACTATGTAGTTTTACATCCAGAGTAGGAACGTGTCCTTTTACTTCAGTGTAACATCGAATGGTAATGCTTTCCCTGCAGACAGCTTCACAGAAGGCAGCAACATGTAGTGTAAAAGCTGGAAGGTCCGCGCGTGCACCTGTATTGTGTGCTTTCCGCGTATCTGCCAACTTTAAGAACCTTACATGTCTTCACCTTGGCAATCCTCTTAATGGTGTGTGAAGCTGTTGCTAATTACCCCATCCTCATTAAATATAAGGGAGGGGTGCAAAAAAGATCCTAACTGCCTTGCCCAAGGTTGCAAATCCAAGGAGTTGAAGAGTTGGCATTTTGAATGCAGGAACTGAGTCCAGGGTCTGGCTGAGTGCTATGCAGCCCTCCGAGGTGACGTACTTTATTCCTCGTAGTTCGAGCCCTCAAGATGAGCAAATGAGGGCAGTGTTCCTTTTCTACATATAATCTCAAATCAATATATTTTATAAAATGCGATGGCAGGGAAGAAGAGATTTAATTAACACTGGGTGTTTAGAACGTCAAAATTGAATATACTATTTTACAAGTACTTGTTTAATATCTTCTTAAATATACACACCTAGCCCAGGAGTTATTTACAACCGATGGCTATCCCGGAAGAGGGTGAACCATATTGTTTTCTTTTCTTTTCTTTTTTAATTTTTTATTTCTTTAAATTGGATTTTTTTATTTACATTTCAGATGTCAATGTTCTTATCCCTTTCCTGGTTTCCCCTCTGCAACCTCCCATCCCATCCCTGCTTACTCTGTTTCTATGAGGATGCTCCCCGACCTATCCACCCACTCCTGCCTCTCTGCCCTAGCATTCCTCTATACTGGAGCATCAAGCCTTCACAGGACCAAGGGCTTCCTCTCCCACTGATGCCAGATAAGGCACCTTCAACTCCTTCAGTCCTTTCCCTATCTCCTCCATTGGGGTCCCTGTGATCAGTCCGATGGTTGGCCTTGAGCATCCGCATCCATATTGGTCAGGATCTGGCAGAGCCTCTCAGGAGACAGATGTATCAGGCTCCAGTAGGCAAGCATTTCTTGGCATCAGCATTAGTGTCTGGGTTTGGTGTCTGCATGTGGGATGGATATCCAGGTAGGGCAGTCTCTGGGTGGCCTTTCCTTCAGATTCTGCTCCACTTTTTGTCCCTGTATTTCCTGTAGACAGGAGCAATTCTGGGTTAAAATTTTGGAGGTGGGTGGGTGGCCCCATCCGTCAAACGGGGGTGGTGGTGGGGAGGGGCATGCCTAACCTTTAGATATGATCTCGTCAGGGAGAATCATATTGTTAAGAATGTGGCCCCTGGAACATTGACTATGTTCCAGCTGATGGTTCCATATGTGAACTGACAGTTCAAATTGAACTCCGAGTTATAAAAATTAGAACAAGGAGGCCACGATGTTTAGAAGGCATGTTAGAAATAAATTCAGTATCATAAAGAAAGAGATCCTTCCAACTGCAACAACGCAAAGTTTTACTCTTGATCAAGAGGGCGGGTTCCACACCAAAGCAGAGGAACAACACCCCCTGAGATAGGACATGCACTTGGTTTTCATTCTGTCTCAGTTATTCTGCCCTTTCTCCACTGACTGAGACTTGACCTTAGTCTTTTGAATGCCAGCAGCAAACCACTGAACTGAGAACGGGACCCCCGTTGAAGGAATCAGAGAAAGAACTCGAAGAGCTTGAAGGAGCTCGAGACCCCTTAAGAACAACAATGCCAACCAACCAGAGCTTCCAGGGACTAAACCACTACCCAAAGACTCTACATGGATTGACCCGGGCTCCAACTGCATATGTAGCAGAGAATAGCCTTGTTGGGGCACCAGTGGAAGGGGAAGCCCTTGGTCCTGCCAATGTTGGACCCCCCAGTGCAGGGTAAAGTTGGGGAGGGTGGAAAGGGGGGTGGATTGGGGGATGAACACCCGTATGGGGGAGGGGGAGGGGATGGGAGCTTATGGACAGGAAATGGCGAAAGGGAATAACATTTGAAATGTAAATAAAGAAAGATATCTAATTAAAAATAAAAAAGACTGGCTAGTTTAAAAAGGATTGACATAAAGGAAATGAAGAGGGAAGGCTCAGTGACTTCAGTATGAGAAAACCTCAGCAAAGCATTTGTGTAAGCAAAGGTCTTATAAAGAGTTAAACATTTGCATAAAAGTCTTACAAAGTGGGGGAGAAAAATACTTTAGTTTTTTGTTTTAAGCACATTTTATGTTTGATAAAACGATTAATATTTAATGTTTGTTACAAAGGTATACAGGGGAGGTGTTGGAGGGAGTGGTAGGTGGTAAGTACAATCAAAAATATTACACATAAAATTTTAGAAATGAAAATATGCATGCATTTAAAATTTAAAACAAAAGTTTGAATAGTGGTGATGACGATGAGGAAAATGAAGGGAGTAAGAAGATGGAAAGGAATATTTTTGATAAGTTTTTGAAAAACTCATTCAACTCATATTTGTGCAGCAACGTGAGAGATTTCAAAGATGGACAGGTGTAAAAATCTAGGGAATAGAATTCCAGATATAAGAAACATTAAGTATAAATGATAATTTTATTCTTTTTTGTTATTTTATATGGTTTTTTCTAAGAGTGGTGAATAGGGGGGGAATAATTTGCCCTTATTTATTTTAGGTTTTCCATTTTAATTTGTATTAAGAACAGACCCTGATAGGGAAAACAGAAAATCAACGATGTCAGCTTTCTGAATGTAGGATCATTGCCAAGTTTTATAAGAGGATTATTTGTAGAAAAAAAAAGCATCAAGGATGATTATTAAGTTAAATTAATGGGCTGAGTAATGGGCTTATTAACTTGCCTGATTTGAGGGCGAGCTTGAAGTCTCAGAGGTTGTACTTTATTGCTTTGGAGAGATATTTTGTGCAGGAGAAAGGAGAGAGATGGGACAAGACCTAGAAAGAATGAGAGCACGTATGTATCTATTTTGTGTGGCCTATCAGACATACAACCTAAGTTTGAGACGAAAGAGAACAAGTGACGATTCAGAGCATAAATGACGTTGTTTGGAAATTAGATCCTTGATCAAGTAAGAGAAGCAAGACAGGCTGTATATAGTAAAAGGAGTTGCCCTGCCAACTGACATCTAGTATAATAAGAGAGTTTGTTCACAAGACATGGTAGCAGTGGGGTTTTCAAAGTAACACAGCACAGACTTTAAAAATATCTTTGACTTCAGGAGTTATGTAAATTAAGGAGGATAAATAGCAAGGAAGTTGAGAGCATACTGGTTTTTGTTTTTTGTTTTTTTGATAAAAAATAATTTGTCGCAAAAATAGAGTGCAGCTTATGGACAATGTTTGATGCACACAAAAACTTGTGTTTGCAGACTTAGGATGAGACCTTAGGATGTTTGTTCATTTTCTAGTCACATTTAGCTGCACCGGCAGACAGGGATGGTGTTGGTATGAGCTAGAGTGCAACGTCTTTCAATAGAAGTCTATACTACTAAGGGAACTGAGCTTGTGTGTGTACTAAAAATAGGAAAAGGAAAAGGGAAAGGGAAAGGGAAAAGGAAAGGAAAGAAAAGGAAAGGAAATAAAAAAGAGGAAAGGAAAAAATTTCAGGGAAGAAGTACAAAACCTTTGTTAAGAGCAAAGTGACAAGTTTGGAAGCATGGCGGGTTATTTAGCCAGCCAATTTGAGATTCAGTGTGATTGCATCATTGTTGTCATGGAAAATAGAATAGTTCAAGTGTAAAACGTTAAGTGATATTGAGAGTAAACTGTTTGGTCTCTGTCTCAGAGCTGCTACATGGCAAATGGTACATGAGTAAGGGGATCAGTGGCCAAGTGGAGGAAACCAGTGTGGGAAGACGGGAGGCCAAAGAATTGAGAAGTGCGATCATCCACTCTGCTTCCGTTACAAGTTTTGTGTCTCCAAAGCTTATGACATCAGTGGTAATAGAAGAAATAGAGTAAGACAGGCAATCACATTTTCTGTGAAGAGGAAATGACCTGGAGAGGAGTGAGTGACCTAACTAGGTAAGTACTCAAAAACAGAGACTTACTGTGTGAGCCCTAAGAGAATAGTGGTGACGTCCAATGAAATGACATGCATTCTACGATACATGAGAATGGCATGTGGTAAAAATAAATGGTGCTGGAGTCAAAGGACGCGTTTCTGCATTAAAGAGTGTGCACAAAAGGGAACACTCCGAAGGGAAGTATCATTAATGGTATTCACCTAAGGCTTAGAGCGAACAAGTGCGTCATAACAATATGGCAGGTTAAGTATTTATTGTTTCATCAACAGTAGAGGTTTAAAGTTTTTGGAGTTTGAGAAGATGTTCCAGACTGTCAAGAGCTCAGGGTAGAAACGACTCAACTTGAACCTGGATTTAACTGATCACAGAAGCTGCACTTCTATCACTTCAACATGTCTAGGTGAAATAAAAAGATGTATTTGGGTAATGAAAAGGTGTTAAGATGATACATCATCTGTCCTATTCTCATATATTCCAAGAAAGCACATATCAATGTTAGTTGAAAAACTAAAATGGACAAAACACTATTGAAAGCAAAAACAAAATGAAGCAAGAACAAAACAAAACAACAACAACAACAAAAATAACCAAACCATAAAACATAAAAACAAGAGAAATCGCCAGCTTCCAGTATCTTATTGTCTATTTGTGAGTATATGTAACAAGTTTGCACAGACCTACATAGAGACAACCTGGATAAAAGTTAGAGGAGAAGCCACTGTGAACTGAAGACAATGGGATCCTTTAGATGAAGGACGGAGATGCCCCAGAATGACAGGAACAAAGAAGGTATTTCCAGTGTAAGTGAGACTACACAGTGATAGCAGAAATGCTTAATGCATTTTTTTGAAAACAACAAAACAAAACCCCCAACTCATGCTTTCAACTGTACCCCATTTAAATCTGGTTGTACAGGAAACTTTTATGTGGGAAGAATGAGAATGGTATCTTGAACTGTAAGAGGGTTTGATGGAGAGTTTAGGCACCCAGAGAACTTTGAAAGTGGAAACTTTGAAATTCGCAGTAGCAGCTATAGGGGAGTCCTAATGTGTTCATAATTGTGGCTGTGCTGAGATTCATTCTCTGAGATTCATTCTCTCTCTCTCTCTCTCTCTCTCTCTCTCTCTCTGTCTTTCTCTGTCTTTGTCTGTCTCTCTCTGTCTCCGTTTCTCTCTTACAGTGTCTCTCTGACACTGTATCTCCCTGTCTTTGTCACTCGGTCTTCTCTCTCTCTCTCTCTCTCTCTCTCTCTCTCTCTCTCTCTCTCTTCTTTTTCAGTTGCACCACAGTGCCCCTTTACCATAATCGAGCTGCTCCCCTATTTTCCAAACAACTGGTCCAGCTCTACCTTCTGGTGTTGCAGAGGTAGCTGTGGTGTCAAAGCTAAAGCCCCTTGCTCCAGCTGCTTTCCCAAACCAGCTTCAGGCCTGTGGGATCCGCCTTCATCTTGTGGAATGGTCATAGGTGTGTTATTGTAGTCTTGCTTAAGGTGTCTGTTTTCTCTCTGTCTTCCTTGGGGGTTCAAAGATCTTGCCTCAAGTTCTTTAATGTTTGTCAGTGTAATCAGAGGACAGCTTTGAAGACACAATAATCTGAAGAAGCATCTTTGAACTCAGCATTGTGTCTCTGGAGATGTCTTTAGTTTGATGTTAAAACTAATAACTAACAATAAAAAGTGTATCCAATGGAACGATCGCTAATAATTTTTTGGATTTGATCATTAAATATGATTTTTAAAAATTCTTCTACATAAGAAATTTCATTGTGGTTTGGCAAAAAAACTTGGTTATGAACTTATCTTTATTGGAAAAGCCAATGGAAATTTCAATGAGTCTTATCATGGCTATTTGCAGCTCCTCACGGATATTTATTACTCTTCATTTCCTATCTTTTGGTTCAAGATAAATAGAAAGCGATGCATTCTTTCTTTATTTGTACCTTCATCAGAAAGATGATAGTTTCCAAGCTCCGAGGTGTTTTAAGGATCATTTAACTCGATATTCCATGTAATTCACAATTTTATCCCCCGTGTTGTAGGATGTCAGTGCTCTAAGACATTGTCTTCTCAATTCAATTCACCCTAAGAAAATTGAAGTTCATCTTTGTACTCTTGTCTGCATCTTCAGTATTGCACTTCTTTTCCTTTTGTGCTCCAAATTTACTAATACATTAACGGAATGATGGCAAACTTTTAAACATATATATATATATCACTCTCTGTTATATACTCTTATATCATATTACCACATATATGTATATATGTCATATATGTTTATATTCCTATAAGTGCATATAGGAAGTGCACATTATCAAGATAATGAAATTATAGGAAACATGAATTAGAGGGAAAAGGCTAATGAAGACATTAGTGTTGAGCCTGACTGGGGTCTGCTCTATGACAATTTTAGAAGAATTGGAGGTGGACTTAAACCTCACATGCAAGCAAGAGCAAGGTGCTGATGGAGTAGACTGAGAAGATGAGAAAAGAACTGAAGTTGTCTTTTATATTAGATTACATTGGAATAGCATTTGCCATAACAAGAACATGAACTACACAGGAAGGCAGCTAAGGATCTATATCTCATACTCTGTGACATGGTCATTTTGTGAATTGTTCTACCATTAGCCCTTTCCTGAAGGCCTTCTCAGAAACAGATTTTGTCCAACTCAAGTTTTTTGTTTGTTTGTTTGTTTGTTTTGAGGATAATATCTAAATTTCTTTCTACATTGTAGTACTAAAGAGCAAATCTAAACTTTCAGGTGTATATAAAACAATGTTATAAAAACCTATTTTCAAGAGTGATTAAACACTATTTGAATTTGAAGAAACCTTTTTCAGAAATGTTATGTCAGGGCCTCTTTACATGTCTATATAGATAAGCATATGAATACATAATAATTTTATATCTCACATGTACACGTATATGTTTTATATAGCCATAGAAGATTATTAAGGTTATGTTTGATTTGTTATATATTAATTATTTTAGCCAGGAAGTGGTGGCACATTCATTTAATCCCAGCAAGGCAGAGGCAGGAGGATTTCTGAGTTTGAGACCAGCCTGGACTACACAGTGAGTTCTAGGACATCCCTGTCTGCACAGAGAAACCCTGTCTCAGAAATCCAAAATAATTATTTTTAATGTATTACAAATATGTACTGATTTATTCCACATTGTAATCTTCTAAGTATTGTTTGTGCACTGATTAAAATGGATTAATTGATGATTATTCATTTAAATGAAACTTCCTAAAAGTCACAACAGTTATTAAATGAAAAAGCCTGACTTTGAATCATGAGTTCTTATTAAATTTCTTACTTTTCTGTATTGTCTTTTATCCTTAAAAAGTTAAAAAGAACTATCACTTGTCACTATTTTTGTGTATTAATATTAAGGTAAAGAGTCAATCAAACTTTCACAGTTTAGTTGTCTGAAAACTATTGTGGTCCAGGAATTGTCTCACAAGTGGCACTAAAACCAGAGAGCATTTGCCCCAAGACTGGTAGACCAGAGCCATGGTCCAGATTCGGGAATTGAACCATGACCCTGAGTTAAGATCTTACAGAGATTTAAAGCCCCAAATCCATAAAGATCTGTGCTAAGTTATTTCACCAATCAGGATTTAGGGATAGGGTATTTCCTTAGGAACGCGTCTTTGTCGTACATCTATCCTGCTCCCATTGGTCGGGGTATTCAACTGTGGCAGAGGACTTGCCTTGTCTAATACTTATGTCCCAACTTGTCTATCAGAAGGATGGGACTTGTCTAACATTGGTATCTTACCTTGCCAACCACAATGTCAGTTATCCATATTCATGTCTTATTTGTTTTTTTTTTTTTTTTTGCCAAGTAGGATGCCAGTTCCCAGGGAGGTCTTGGGAACTTGAAGTTTACTGGACCACTACTCAAAATGGAAATTTTAATCCAAATAGTTCCTTATATTGGAGCAGGTGTCTCTCTTATGTTGGGGTCCAGCCCAGGAGCAGCTTAAACCATAAAAGCTTATACACAGGTGCAGGAAGGGCTGTTGGGTAGGTGGCTTGGGTCCAAGCTTATTGTGAGTAACTATATAAAACAGTTTTATTGACTTTTATCGTGATTGGTTTCCAAGGGCATAGAATATAACAAAATATGTAATCGCTCTTGGCACTAAAATGTTTTAAAGTAACAGCAGAAACATATGAAAAAAGTTTTCTTCTAATGACAGGCTAGCCAAGTAGTTATTACCTAGGCTTTAACATATTACATAGACCTTAAAATTCCATCTAGGACTTAATATTTTAATCTAGGCCTTAACATTAACTATGCTACAGAATGTATTAGATGGAACTAATTATATTAGCAGACTGTAAGGGTCTTCTAATACATAGCTCAGTCATGAATTGGGGATCACTAGATACTGGGCTGTCTCAAACAAGTGACTAATATCCTTTATCATGTACAAATTCCAAGTTGGTTCTATGCAAAAGAATGAGAGTAGAGCCACAAAACTTGGATATTAATTAGCAGCTGGAATTTAAAGTTTATTATGTGCATACGCACATGAAGTTTATAGTCATGTTAGAATCAGGCTGATCCTATCAAATTATTAATAAATACATTTTGAGATTTACAGTTCATCTGTTGCCTACCTCAGGTAATAATAACTTGAGGAAGAAACAACATGTGGGAGGGTTCAGCAACCCCCTTTCAGAAAGATTTCCCAGGAAATGGAAAGAGCACAGCTTAAGCATCATCTGACTCTCTCCTTACCTATCCTTGACTCCTGGATGTTACCTTCTGTTATTTAGGCCACCTACTAGGTCTCCTAGTGGAAAGTCCATTGGATCCGAGGGGGCCAAGGAAGTACTTGCTACTTAAATCAAATGGGCTGAGGAGACGGACTCATGACGGCCCACAGTGCCTGCCCATAGATGACTCATATTAAAGACCATCCACATTCCTGATTCTTTTATCATATGTTGATTAAGATTTGAAAGCTCACCTAATGACTCAGGACATGGAAATAGAGAGGGACTGACTTTGAGCCAAAAGATAGCATTTGAATGCATTGAAACACATTCTACTGTGTATGGAGAAAGGTTGCTTGGTATTTGTCTGAAATGTTCCTCCTCCCTATTCCCCACACAGAACACACACAAATCTACTTACTGTGTTGTGTGCATTGCTTTGGAGAGCTGGGATAATAATCATAAATTCAGGTAAGGGTAATGATTTCTATTAGCACATATTAATTATCTAAAATGTTGGGAGTTTGCTATTATATTTCACACACACACACACACACACACACACACACACACACACACACACACACACACCAGTGTACTCTGATAATATTCATCTCCAGCCATTGACTTGTCTGGTCTCTTTTCTTATTGATAGTCTCCCTTCCCTAATAATGCCATTTCTTGCCTAGGTTCCTCTTGATTTTTGTGAAAAATAACTCTTGATGAGGCAAAAACACATTTGCATCCTAACCAACAACTTTACATTAATCAGTTGGATGATATCAATGGAAATTTGTAAGCCCCCCCAATTCTAATCTACAAAAATTCGTAACACCATGTCTTATCTTTCCCTGGTTAATTAGGACCCTTAAACCACAGAACAAAGTCTACCCCAAGAAAATCTTGCTTTTTCTGAATGTTCCATATTGTTGTTTGGATATTAAATATTAGTGGGAAATGTTGGGGGGAAATTAAATGTTTCATGAGGTAGAATTATCTAGTGCCTACTTTTTAATTTTAAGGATGAAATATTAATGATGCAATTAGCTTTACCCACAGATTATTTTCTTTATAGTCATAATTAATTGGGACGGTGAATTAACAATAAGACCTACCCACAGTAATAACTTATTTTGTTTTTACAAGAACACTGAACTGGGGTCATTACTCATTGACTCTTCAGGAAGTACTATGACATACTTTCTAGCAGCATGAAAGCAGACATCAGATAACCATGACAACAGTGATGAATATTAGATAATACTGCCAACACCAGGGCTCTCGCAGGATTCACTGTGATGAATCCTGACAACTGCCCCAGGTGACAGAGGTCACTTTTATTTTCATTCCATAAACAGGGAAATGGAGCCGGAGAGATAAACTTTCCCCAGCATCAGACAGGGAGTAAAGGACAGCTGTGACTTTGACCTGGGTCACCTGAAATCAGACTCTGGACTGTTCCCACTCTACTATATTTCATTCTCTAAAACAATGAGAGAGAGAGAGAGAGAGAGAGAGAGAGAGAGAGAGAGAGAGAGAGAGAGAGAGAGAGAGAGAGGAGAGGAGGGAGAGGGAGAGGGAGGGAAGAGGGGAAGGGAGGGCGAGGGAGGGAGGGGGAGGGAGGGAGGGAATGAATCATTGGATTTTTTTCTTCTGACTCCAGAGCTGAAGCTGTAAAGGAGAGGATCCTCTCCAGCAGAATAAAACCAGGAGATAGTTAAAACCATTGACAAGATTTTAGAGCATGTGCTTCATACTAGCTATTGCTGTAAAACTTTTGCACATATTATTTTAATGCTTACGGCAACCCTTAGAGACACCATTTACTACTTCATCCCACGGGCACCACTGAATACTTACTTGCTTGTGTCTCCTAGTGAGTTAGCATATGTGAACCCAGGCTCTCTGACTTCAAAAATTTGGGCACACTTTATCTCTTAAGCTGGCATTAGATACACTTTGGGGAGATCTCTGGCTTCATGATATTGAAGGACAGTCAGGTTACAGAAAAATAAACTATCTGAGAATTGGGTTGAAAATCAAGAAGAAGACAGAGAACTAAGACAAAATAGGTAGATCAATCCTGTTAGCCACATGGCAGAATTTTGGTGTGTAGATACTGAGCAGAGCTCTCTAACACACTTCCAGAAAGACAGTGGAGTAAAGAAGTGGGACTACCTAACTGTAGATAGGAAAATATGGGGTTTGTTTAGTTATAAGCAAACAAAACAGAAAAGGACAAGCGTCTGTGTGCAATTTTAAGGATAAATCACAATGGCATGACTAGCATGCATTCATTCTTGAGCGAGACAGAAGGGTACAGTCAAGGGCAGAGACTTTCAGCATCTGCAGTCCATCTCAACACTGTGATCCAGAGGAAAGGGTGACCTTCAGAACAGTTTTTGAATCTGCAATAGCTCAATTAGACAGGTTATCAGGGTTGCTGGGAAGAAAGGGTCCAAAAATGCCAATAATGGTAACTTAATTTACTAGGGTAGCTGAGTTCATATTCAAAGGCAAAGATGGACTGCTGTGTGATAAGAGGCACAAGACAGCTGTGAGGTTGGGTATCTAACACTCATTCTAGATATTACTTCTAGGACTTCCGCCTGTATCCACTAAGGTTTATTAACCCTTTGTGCAACAAAATGCTATTCCAAGCTGCTATGCACTGGAGCTAGCTTTCATCCTTATCCAGTTCAATATTTTCTGTGAGGACGAGTCAGGTACATTCCCTAGTTTGTGTCACATAGAGTTCCTTCTGAAATATTTCCCTGGTTTTCTAGTTCTATTCCCATAGCCCTCTACAACAGAAAGTGTCATTTTAATGTGCTTCCTTTTCCCTTGTTCTGCAGATGAGTATCATAGGTCGGTATGTATTTGCTATAATGTGTGCTTATGCTATTATTTCCTAGTGTTATAATTCTTTCATTTTACATCACTGGGTATTGTGATTTAAACACGCATTCATTCCTAGTCCTTTGATTCTAACTGTGGCACAATTTCTCATTGTATGCCTCCAGCAGGGTGCATGCTGCACTGTAAAAAATATATGACATGATTTGAAAAGGGCTGAATCTCCCAGTCTGTGGGCCTAGAAAAACTTAGGTTGGGATTTCTCTGGAACAGATATCCGGAGAAAGACTGCTCACTTGTAGCCATTTGGTTCCATGTTACCTAGATGCTCTCCAGAATGAAACATTTGCAATTCGTGTGATTGTGGACTATATAATTCTTAAGAGTTCTTACTCGTTTGTGGATCTGTACTAACTGGCTCAATATTAAGAAAATGTTTACTGTAAATTTGTTGAATAAATGAGTGGGACCACATAGGCCAATCCACTTAATGCAAAAGGGAATTAGCATGGTCAAACAGAAATGGGACCTGTGGCTTGATTTACCTACACAGAAACTTTCAGTTTGCCACTGAGGAAGAGAAAAACACTATTCAAACGTTGCCAGAGTTTCGGGACTCTGTGTCCTGTCTTTGAACTGCTGTTTCCTCAGAGGAGTGGAAGGGATTTCTATTATACTGAATAAAAAGGACATGCTCTGTGGAGCTTCCCATAATTGTTCCAAGAGCAAACTGTACTTCCAATGCCACTTCTCCCAGAAGTCAACACTGTTTCCTCTCTCACTCTACCTTCCGGTTTAAAAAAAAAAAGAAAAAGAAAAGAAAGTTCCTGTTTGTGATGAACAGAGGTTGGGCTCTCCGTGGGAACGTTCACAGAGAATTGACATCCTCTGCAGACAATGTCACAGTGTCACAGGGCACGTTTTACCTTCCACATTGGATCACCATGTGGAATGTGTGCAGCCTGGGATATTCATCACAGGCTGACAGACTTATGACAACACTGTGGATCAGTGCCAAACTCACTGGGAGATGCTCATGGGTAGTTACTACAATAAAATGATGGAGAATTCTGGTCTGAAATCAAGGCAGCTGGGGTGAGAGCAAGAGCATTGCTAAAATAATCCTAAATTATTTCCAAGCATGAGTCTAGGATCTAAAGGGAACCAGTGCAAAACTACCTTGATTTTTCAATTTCATAGGCCTAAGAAAATTGAAAGGAGAATAAAAGTGTTTAAACCCAGCACTCAGCATAATCTCCAATATTTAAGCTATATACATCATGTTCTTTTTTTTAATCACTTATAATACAGAACATTTTAACTATATATTTAAGTGTCCTAGCATGGTTTCTGCCATGGTGACAAAAAACTGACCAAAAACAACTTCAGAAAGAAGTTCACTGGAAAGACAGATTCATTGGCTTACACACTGTCTTTCCACATTCCAATCTGGCTTCAGGAAAAGTCTGGTAAGAAGCCCAAGGCAAGAGTATGAGGACAAGAACTGAAGTAGCCTGGATCTTAGAGAAACCCTGCTTACAGGCCTGTGATCCATGGCCTGCTTAGCCACCCTTTTTAAACAACCCAGCACCACCTGCCCAGATAGACCCTCCCACACTGATCATTAATCAAAAACACATCCTCCAGACCTGCCCACAGGCCAATGTGATGAGGGCAACTCCTCAACTGTGGTCCTTCTTCCTAGTTTGTGTCACTGACAAAAGCTCAGCAGTGGAGAGTCTCCAAAGTGCTTGCTAAAGCAGAAAGGGAAAAACATTATTAATAAAAAAATCATAGCTTGAGATTCAGACAAAAATTGGAATTAAGAAATCGGCGACTTTTGCATCGTTGTGAAGAAATACTCAAGAGAAACCAATTGAGGGGAGAAAAATTGATTCTGAAATCCAGTTTGTGTTAAGTATACCTACTTGGACAAAATGTCACAGGAGTGGGAGAAAGGGGCAGAAGAGTTTTTCCATGAAGGATAAGAAGCAGGAGAAGAGGTAAACAGGAAGGAGTTAGGGGAGCTATAGTCCCAGGTACACACTTGGTGACCCACTTTCTCTCACTGAGATCCATGTCTTACCTTTTATCACCCGTCAATAATGCTATTATCAAGTGATTAGTCTATTAGTTAAGTCAAAGATCCTTTGATTGGATTATCTCTGGAAATACCAGCAGAGACATGCCTAGAGGTCTTCTTCACTAATCTGCTAGAGAAATTATTTGACAGTTTTAGTTGATCACTGAACCTGAGCTCACCTTAGAATCTGGGGAACCATGTTCCAGCATTGGTCTTGGTAAGAGGTCAGGTGATGTAAGACTTCATCTCACTGTACAGGGAGGGTTTGAATATTTTAAAGCAAATGTAGTATACTGGACAACAATAAAGTTTATCGTGAAGTTAGTAAAATCATGGAAATTTCATTAAATCTTATGATTTTCTCCTCACAGAGGTTGGGTTAAGCTAAGAAGCTCAGTTACATTAGTTTTCAAATCACGTTGCTTCACCAGGAAACTTTATGAAGAAGAGGACAGTTTTTATTTTCCCATCAACCTTGCAGGTCGTATTCCAAAACAAATATCATGGCACATAGTAAAGCTTATGACAAACTTGGAGAATCTCCAGTGCGATGATGGACATGAGTAAGTCACAGACAAAATATCCTACTCTCCAAAACTTTTCCTTAATGAGATTTATTTGAGTGTGTGGTCAAAAGAGCTATTAAGGAGAAAAAGCTTAAATACATCCCCTGGAAATCCGCCTTTCTGAGGCTACAATTGGTCACCCATTCTACATTAAATAGTGACTCCAACATTTTAACCCCTGATCCATTTGGTTCATTTCTCCTTCTCAGCATCACACTGTTGGCCTGGACCACTACTCTGAACCAGGTTGTGCAGACACACTAGATGGGTAAGAGTCACAGCAGGACTGGTTAACTGGAGAGTCAGTGAGTTACTCTCCTGGAGAGAGGATTTTCAGCATCCTTGCTATATGGTGAAACTTGGTTGGGAATCAGTAAATGAAGTGCTAGGTAGCTGCTGATGCATAAAATTGGGGCCTCAGTAGCTTAATGCTTCTACAGTAATGTCCCCGCCCCCCTAAACACACCTGGCAAGCCTTCTTCCAATAGCTACTTCTGTCAAAAAAAAAAAAAAAAAGAATCTGTTGTTTAAGAGAAGGAAAAGGAAGAGGAGGAGGAGGAGGAGGAGGAGGAGGAGGAGGAGCAGAAGGAAACGATGACATCATAGGGAAACATCTGTGAGGTTTGCCACCTTGTACTGCTGAACCAAATTACCATAGAGTTTAAACAACAGTAATATGCTTCTCACATATCTAGAACCTAGAGAGTCCAAAATTAAGGTAGCACCAATTCATTTCGATTTGGAGGGATTTTGGCCCTCTTATTGTATAGTCGCACTAGCTTCTTTCTGTCTACATGGGAATAGAGCAGAGAAGTCTCCCATTAGTTCTTTGCAAGGGTCCCATCTTGTATAGATTGCTCCGAGCTTCAGCCGTCTGTATTCACCAAATGTGTCATCTATAAATGCCATTGTGTTGAGAATGAAGGCATCAACACAGACCTTGACAAAGACATTTTTAGGGCATTATGGAGGACAACTCTCTGCCCAGTCTCCTGTGTTTTTGCATATTGTCAAAGATAAAAAAGAAGTTAGCCCTTTTTTGGGCTTACTTTTCAAAAACCTCAGTAAAAGTCAGGCATGGTGGTACATGTGTTTAATCCCAGTGCTCAAAAGGCACAGGAAGGGGGCTGGAGAGATGGCTCAGAGGTTAAGAGCACTCACTACCCTTCCAGAGGTCCTGAGTTCAATTCCCAGCAACTGCATGGTGGCTCACAACCATCTGCAATGGGGTCTGATGCCCTCTTCCGGTGTGTCTGAAGACAGCGACAGTGCACTTATAAATAATAAATAAATCTAAAAAAAAAAGGCACAGGAAGGAGGACTGCTGTGAGTTAGAGGCTAGCCTGGTTACACAATGAGTTCTAGGATATCCACATCTACATAATCTACATAATAAGACTTGTCTCTTTTCTTCAGTAGAAGGGCCATACCTTCTGCTGGAACCCTACATAAGGACAATGGAAGGAGGAAGTGGTTGTTTTCTTTGCCAGCACATCCATTGTAGCCTACTTGTTCAGGATCCCAGCCTATACAGAAGACCAGCTAAGATACCCATCCTTTTGGGACTGAGCAACTATTAGATTCCTGGACTTTCCACTCATAGCTGTCCATTGTTGGATTAATTGGACTGCAGCCTGTAATTTCATATATATTATATGCACATATATTATACATTATATACATATATTTGTATATATTATATTATATATTATCTATATCTCTCTACGTAAACACACACACACACACACACACACACACACACACACACGCGCGCGCGCGCGCGCGCGCACGCGCGCACACACACATCTCGTTCTGTGGGCCCTGCACGTTCTCACTCTGCAAGGGCAACAGAACCAGATCTGCATGTACTAACTCCCTCTCAGCCATTTCTTTCACACACTGTTCTCTTTAGCCCAGTAAAATCAAAGCTCCAGAAACTTGTAATTTAGCAATTAGATTCACATGTTAAATTATCAATCCAGAATTCATCCACATAATAAATTCGCTGCCAACTGATAAATCTATAAACCGCCCACCTAGACAAGATAAAATCGATCTAGTTCACCTAAATCTGAACCCTCCTCCTCCACAGACTCCATCTTGATTCCCCACCTTTCTCCTCTCTCCCGCCTTCCTAGGCTTTTCCCTGCCCACCCTTCCTTCTCATCCAATGATAGGCTAGGCCTTATCCTGGACCCACTTTGCTGTATAATGACATCATCCTACAGCCTGGTGGCTAGTTTAATTGTCAACTTGACACAATCTAGAATCACCTGGGAAGACTGTCTTAAGGAAGAGCTGTCCCCTTGACCTGTACATGTCTGTGGGGAAATTGCCTTGGTTTTATGAATTGGTGAGAAGATCCAGCCTAAAAATGGGTGACATCATTAATTGGGTTTGGGTCCCAGACAAAAATGAAGAATTCTAGCTGAGCACAGGCATGCAGTCATTCACTCTCTGCTCTTGGCTGTGGACAAGATCAACAACTGCAACTTCCTGCTCCATGACTCCTGTGATGGGCTGTAACCTGGAATTGTTTGTGAACCCGATTCGCCTTTTGCATTAAGTTTTTTTTGTTAGGATGTTCCAGTGCTGATAACTCATTAGTTCATTATATTGTATGTGTATATATAAACACACACACACACACACACACACAATTTTACCATCTAGCACAGCAATGGGAAAGGAAACCAGCATAGGCGAGACAAAAATGGCTATGGTAGGGTACATTTCAAAGCAATCACTGTAAGATTTCTGACACACTGGATAAGCTCTGTGATGAAACATTCCACTAATGGATGATCCCTGAGGAGCGTTGACTTTGACTAAGATAAAGCAGATGAGAGATGGGAGGTGACTAAGTTTTCTGAGGAAAATAAGAACTTTTTTTTCCCCAAATGAAAGTAAAACTTAAATGGGAATGTTCTAATATTAAGCAAAATTCGGGTAGTGCTGAAGGTACTGATCCATGCATAAAGTTAGTGTATTTAAACAGAAACAACAATTATTTGGTGTGACAGTCAATGTCTCAAGTGAAAGTTCCTGGGAATTAATTTCCGCTTCGTTTGGAATCAGATGTGGTAACTCAGAAGTCAGGAACAGGGATCAATTAGAGTGGTCCGTGAATGATGATCACCTTCAGCCGTATATGGGGCTGGGACATAGTTTCACCTGGCCTATCCACATGTTGCTTGGCTTTCTTGGTAACTCATGGCTGGCCCTCAAGGGTGAGAGACGCAAGAGAAAAATGGAGCTACTGTGAAGGTGAGTGATTCTTCTCAACCTACTCTTAGGGGCAGGTTCATACAGCTTTACGCTGCCCCTTTACTTCCTCAAAAATAAGCAGTACAATAAGGGTGACCCACAGAAAAGGGAGAAGAATCAGATTTTAATGGTGTGATACATGACAATATTTCTGGGCAGGTATTAGAATCATGAAATAAATTAGAAATAAATGGGGGATTAATTTTGTCAGTAACATCTGCATACCGTGAAGCAGGGTCTCTTACACTTTTTCTATTTATCACCACTTTTTGCCTAGCAAACATTTACAAAATATTGGATACATAAGTATCTATTCTATGCAGACAGGCACCTACCTTAACTCATCTGAGAGCCTTCGCCCACCACCTGATAGAAACAGATGCAGAGACCCACAACCAAACATCAGGTAGAGGTCAGGGAACCCTATGATCCTACTACAGAGCCTTGAGATGACATTGTCTTACCACTAAAGATACAGAAACCCAGAGAGAGTAACTAAAAATGGCTTGATCTGAGGAAGGAAACAAGATGCCAGCCTCCCCACTGTGCTGCTTGGCCCCATCTAGAACCCTAATCACCAGGAGTGTTTTGCTTTCTTAAACAGTCTTCTATCAGAAAGGACAGCTACTTGCAAATCTTTTACAAGTTTGTTGCTATTGTCGTTTAAAGCAACCAAATAAAATTTTATTGAAGTGTTAAAGAAGTACACCCTTGGGTCTGGAGAAATCGCTCAGTGGTTAGGATCAATGGCGGCTCCTCGATGAGACCTGGGTTCAATTTCCAGCACCCACACGACAGCTCATAAATGTCTGCAACTCTAGTTTTGTGAGATCCGTGGCACCAGTCATTTACGTGGTGCACGTATATTTGCATGCAGGAAAATATTTATGAACATAAAATAAAGTAAGCAAATCTTTAGAAAAAACAAAGCAAACAAAAATATACCCATAAGGTAAGAAGCGGATGTGAAACGCTAAGCCTTGTGGGTGATTTTTTTCTTTCCTTTTAAATTAAAAGGTTTTTCTTTTAACTAGGAACAATAATTACTGGAGTGCTCTAATTAGAATCAGACCCACAGGAGGGAATACTAATGGATGTTGAACTTTGAGAGAACACAGTTCTGCTGTGAAGGAAGTTCTGTGCGAAGGACAAAGACAGGGAAGGAACAGGGATCGTTAAGTTCCACTCACAAGCAAGCCCTGTTCTGGGGCAAAGGCCATGTGCTAGTTCTCAGAAGTGCTTAAGATGCAGACTTTCTTTCTCCACTTGCTACAAAGGAAAGCCACCTAAATAAGCATGATCAGTCATTTCCCCAGGGCCCAAATCTTCCAGGATTAGGATGAAAAACGGGCTGTGGTTGGTCTCCTTGTTTAGTCATCCGCTGGCATGTAGATGGGAAAGAATATTAAACTCGATTCCATGAAAACGTTGAGCAGCTATGCACCAACACTATTGTTTGTCTGGAGGGATTTAAGATGAAGGAAAAGAAACCCAGTCAGCTGCCAGTCTTCCCTCTGATGTGGAAAACTGATAAGGACTATGCAATCAGAGGAGGTGCTGTTCTTACTGTTTGGCAGAAAAGCAGGAAGTAACTTCAACGATGCTTCCTTTAAGCTGTTCTTTCCTTCTCCTTATTATTTTCTTTTATTTGAAATATGGTTTGACCATGTAGCCCAGGCTGGCCTGAATTCTAGATGCATTAGGTGACACCGTATTAATTAGACTTTGGATACTATAATCTGAGAGTTTTGTGGCAATTAATCAAGCTGGGGCAATGCAGACAATTTAAGCAAAAATAAAACAAAAGAAAACCAACGTAAGTGGGTTTTGAAAGACAAAAGAATGAAGGCATCTTGGTGCGTGTAAGTTTGGCACTAGATGTATGCAAGGGGTTGGAATAAGGAAGCTTCTGTCATGACTGCTCTGTGGTATGGTTAAGGGGAAGGTGTTCATTTTAAATAAGAGAGAGAAAGAATATCCAGAGGCATCTGGAAGAATCCAGGACAGAAGGCAGAAGAAAAAGACTGGACATGACCAACAGTCTAGACGTGACCTGGACTGTGTGTAAGAGCAGTAGACTAGCAAGAGGGCAGAAAGTAGAGAATACATAGTGAGAATAACTGGATGTTAAGAAAGACGAGTAGCTGAGAGGGGGAATTGGCCAGGAGACTGGAGTGGGAACTTTGAAATGGATAACCAGTACTGGTGACAAGGGACTGAGCGTCCTGGAGGCAGGCATGGACCTTGATATGCTGATGTGTGAACCTTGACAGCATGGGTGTGTGTTAATTGGAGAGTCATATATGTCCCTTTTGCTGGACGTAAAGGAAATGACTCCTTTTGGTCGACACGAACAGATTCGAAACGTCCTGGGGGAAGTGCTGGCTCTTAATCTAACTGCCAGAAATCCTCCAATGTCTAGGGTGAGCTCATTTCTGGATATTTGTGCTGACTGTTGGAGTTTGGGACATTGGAGTTTCCTTTGGACCTGACAAGGAACATTACTAATTTGGTAAAAACAGGTACCTAGTCTAATCTGATAAGAAAATAAGGGAATCAAATTATCAAAGACTTTCACATTACCCTTTTGGGTTTCTTTCCTTCTCTGTAAGTGTGAATTGCTACATTACTGAGAATACAGAGCCTTCCTTGCATGACGTGTTCTGCTCTGCTCCTGGTCACAGACAGGAGGTGTGGTTCTAGTGCAGACCAGACTACTGGTCCCGGCCCCTGTCTGGGTAGGACATGTAAAATTAGACTCTCTTTTGGCTGTGGTTATCATGGTGTCTTCAATATGATTTTGATGAATTTTTGAAACATCTGATTCTAGGATCAATGCAGTGACTTGTGTAAGGCTACAGGCATAGCAGTTTAGAGGATTCTAGTATTTTCTGTATTTTTCCTTTTTGTTTTTTTTTCTTTTTCTTTTTTTTTCTTTTTTCTTTTTTTCAGAGCTGGGGACCGAACCCAGGACCTTGCGCTCGCTGGGCAAGCGCTCTACCACTGAGCTAAATCCCCAACCCCTTCCTTTTTGTTTTTGATCCCTTCACCATTTATAGGATATGATTAATTATACTACCTTTAGAAGCATGATCCGAGCATCATTTGACTGACATGAAAACCCAGCATACATTTGCTGCATAGTGAGGTCGGTGTCTTCCCTTCATTTTCCTGCTCAACAAAGTACTAAGAGTATAAAACAGAGATTCATTCTCCAACAGATGTCAAATCTAGCTTCCCTCAGACCTTCCTTACTATTCAATATACAGAAGCTGCAGGCTATTGACTGTCATACAGATGCAGACAGGTCACTGACTACTTGATATCGCCACTGGAAGTGAGTAACATCAATGTAGTCAACCTAAAATGGTACTTTTAATTCCATACCGTACTTCTGATTTTTTTTTTTTTTGCATCTGAAACCAAATGTTTTGCCTCAGGAGTGCAGCTCAGTTTGAGTGGTCGCCTAGCATGCCTGAGACCCTGCACTTGACCCCTAATGCTGGTAAACAACAAGCACATAATAATATGTCTGCGCCCGCTCAGCATTTTAGGAAAAAAATTAAGAGCCATGTTTTTAACATTGTCTTATATATTTGACGTATCATCTGATAGCAATTTTTCTCAGTTATCCTTTTAGAATACAATTCAATTCTACCCAACCTGCCTCATTTCATCCTTACTACCTGGGTCACAGTTGCTGACACCTTTATTGCTCTCTGTATAAAACCGTGGGTTTTTGATTTCACTCTTATTCCTTAATAGTAGAACTTTTATAGGACAGATTAATCACAGAAGCAGACCACCCTGCTTTTCAGCTTCACATTCTACAAAAGCTTCTCGTTGCTTTTACGGAAGAATTTAAAAATGACCAATTATCACTTCTCTGATCTTGTCCTACTAACTTCTTTATTTGTGCATTATATCATTTTTGCTCTTGACATAATCACAATTTTTTTTTCATTTCTGTGTCACCACACCTGCTCTCTGTCCTACATACACAACCCTTTTCTCTGGTTGTATAATCTTGTGGACAGCTTTATCCCAGGTGTTAAGTGCTCTCAGAGAGGGTTCGTCTTGAAACTGACATCTGTCAAGCCGCCCTCTTACATTTCTTATTACATTGGAAATCATCTTTTCAGTTTTTAATTGTCTGCTTTACCGTACAACCTATTTGTGCTTATCACATTATCCTTAGAGTCTATCACTCTTTAGGTTACAATCTATGTGAAACAAATATTTGTTGATAGTGGTTCTATTCAGAACCTTAGATATTTGAGGATGGAATTTAAGGCTGGGAAACCTAACATGATGGTCCAAGACGTGGACAAAAACAGCAAGGGATTGGTGAAAGGGAACTGAAGGCTATGGAAAGTTTGAGATAGCGTAATCAAATGTTCAGTCGCTCAGCTTAATGTTGAGTCTTGGGCAGAGAATATTCATTTTGTGGGCTTCCGTGCTTGCCTGCCTATCTTCAAGTTTCTGCAAAGCCCTTCCTTGGGCTGCGATTTCTACTAGTCACACAGACTCACAAAAGAATGCTCTCTAAATTCTGCCATCATTTTCTCAGACTAAGTTCATGGAGTTTGGGTTGTTATAATGGTGATCTTAGAACAACAGTGTCTCCTTGGAAAAAGAAGTCCTAAATCATGTGTTATGGGCCAGTTTCCATGTGGTGAATGCCCTGATCGTGGCAGGTTTAAAACAACAACCATGATGTCAGCTGATTCACAAAATTCCTAAACGTTGAACAACAGGTTCCTGTGAGGGTAAGAGCTTATTTATACATACCACTGCAGATCTGCCAGCTAAGAGGCTAGCTCACATGCTAATCTCATCTCTCCTGTGCTTTCCAGTTTCCTTCAAAAAAAATGTCAACTCGACTGAAAGCCATTCATCCTATGTAGTAATGAGGGGAATAAGGGGATTTCTTGTAATGTGACTTTCTTCATTAGAGATCAGAAATGGATTTTTCATGATCCCATTGATTCAACATGCCCAATTTACATGAGTATTTAAAAAAACCCAAAGTATCCTGAAAATTAGAACAATAATTTTTTAAATACTTTTAATTATTTTGTAAATATATAAAGGCCTTCTGAAGGTTTCTAAACTTGAGTCTTTGAATGAACTATGCAAATGCCTCCCCCTTCCCCCCTTTCCACTATGGATATGTTCTTGTGGATACTGCCACTCAGACCTGCTTTTTTGTCTCACTTCCTAACACCTTACCTGTTGGGTTATCAGAAATCTGTGCCATCAACTGATATGAAACCCAACCTTTTTCAACAAATCCTGTTAAGAAAAAGGTGTAGCATTTTGAACAATAGGCCAAAATGTTTTACAATCTAGGGGCTGTGGCATAAAAGAATCTCTGCGATTTTCCAGTGTGTGTGTGTGTGTGTGTGTGTGTGTGTGTGTGTGTGTGTGTGTGTGTATCTATTTACACACAATTTGGAATGATGCACTTCAAAGGTAATAATACCTTCTAGAAACTTTAAGGTGTGTTTATCCACATGACTCTTCTTGTAGTATTTTAAATAAATGCCATAGACACATGGACACTGGTAAACAGGGATGGTGACAACAGTGGGTGGAACAGTCTAGAAGGAGAGCAAGCATGCAATTCCGTTTCCAACAAAATCAGCTGCCTGGATTCCATTCCTAACGTTAGCTAATACATTTTCATCTGTTAGTAATTACGGGTTATTTTAAAATGTTCCCTGATCCTTTCCTCAGCATTACCTATAAATCAAATTACGGAAAAACAATTTGATTTTGAAATCATTTTGGGAATATTTCCTTCTTCATCTGCCTTGTTGGTATGCACTATTTACAGAGTCAGAAAAAGAAACACGAGAAACACAACCAACTGTGACAAAAAAGGAAAAAAAAGAAAGAGAACTCAAAATTAAATAAATAAAGCAAAGTAGAAGCAGAAACGTAAATTACAAGGAGATCTGCACAAAGCACAAAAGGATGACTTCCAGGGTTTTAAATTTTAAACAAAAGAGAGGAGAGGATTATAAGTTGATTCTCAGAAGGTGTACCTTCATACTTAGCAAAAGGATTGTGGGTTTATTTAGATTAAATGACTTTATTGAGTGCCACATTCTTTTTCTTTTTTTCCTTCTTTTTGTTCTCATTCATCATCTTCTTGTTCTTCTTTTTGTTCTTGTTCCTTCTCTTCCTCCTCCTTTTCTTCCTCCTTCTTCTTCTTGATTATATTAAACACAATTTTATTGAGAAGCTACTCTCAGGTGAGTTCATAGGCCCCAAGGACCCAGAGGACAGGGAATTGCCATGGGAAGAAAGAGAGGAGAGAAGGAAGAGAAAGAGAAAAAGCATGTGTGCCCAGAGTAAGAAGTGGGGAGAGGAGAAGGATAATGGGGAGTACCCCATTCTTTAAATGAGATTTGGCTCACAAGAATCCAAATCTCTTGTGGGTTTTGATGAGTAATTTTATTTAGTAAAGGAAAAAAATGTAGAATATCTAAGACTTTTCGTCCTTCATGCATGCCCATACCTTAGATTGTCGTGCTGATCCAAGATATCTGCAAAGTTCTTTTCATCTCTTACTGATTCTCAAGACTTAGTCCTCTTCTATGAATTTATACTTGGATCTTTCCCCTTTTTATTTAATCTCTCTTTAATGAAGACTATGAGGGAGACATTATAGGAAATTTCTAGAGGTTTTCTGATAAGTCTAAGCTACATTTTGAGTTCTCTGGAAACACTAGCTAGATGGAGACTTGGAGTTTGGTTTGCCATCTATCTGAGTTAGGGTTGTATTGCTGTGAAGAGACATCATGACTAAAGCAAGCCTTATAAAAGAAAAACTTATTTGGGGCTGGCTTACAGTTTCAGAGGTTCAGTCTATTATCATCATGGCAGGAAGCATGGTAACATGCAGGTAGACATGGTGCTGAAGAAGGAGTTGACAGTTCTACATCTTAATCTAGGGGCTGGAGGTGGAGACGATCATCTGCGCTGGACAGAGCCTTAGCATAAGACACCTTGAAGCCTACTTATACAGTAACACACTTCCTCTAACACAGCTACACCTACTCCAACATGGCCATACATCCAAATAGTGTCATTCTCCATGGGTCAAACATATTAACCTATGGGGACCATTCCTATTTACACCACTACATCATCTGTTAACAATCACCACTTTTGAAAGAAGGGAGAAAGGACTGACGGGAAAGAAATAACTTGAACTATGGTGCAATCTCACCAAGACTGCACAGCTTGAGGGGAGGCAGGGGCTCTGTGTGACCTCTTTGAGTGTCGCTGGTGAAAGCATGCATTGCTAGACCTCAAGATGTGGATTGTGCCAAAATCTTTACCTATATTACCCCATTAAATCCTAATAAAATTTCACAATAGAAGTGTTTTTAAAAATGAGTTTGTTTTATCCTTAAGTTTCCCAGAGAGAAGTTTCAATATTAGAGAAGCTTAATGTACCAAAAGCACTCTGATAATTAACTAAATCCCAGACAGCCTCACCTTAGAATCATAGTTTAATTTTTGTTATGAAATTGGAGTACCTTGGGCTGGATTATTCATAAAGTTTGTTTGTTCCAATGCTGTAGAGAATGGGAGGCCGTGGCTAGGCTCTCACATCTGAGGAGGACTTTATCTTCCATCAGTACCTGGTGGGAAGAGGAAGGACAAGTGGCAAATGCAAATGTAGAAGAGACATTCCACAAGAAAAAGGCTCACTTCTAACAGCCTGCTATGGGAGACCTGAATCAGTTCCTCAAGAAAGGCATTAACACCGCTTAACAACCTTCTTTATACAAATATTTTAGATGTTTCATGCATATCATTGTTTTGTCTGTATGTATCTGTACCCTATGTATGCCTGGTGCAAGTGGAGGTCGGGATAGGGTGTCAGATTCCTTGCAACTGGGGTTATAAAAGGTTGTGAACCATGATGTGGGGGCTGTGAATTGAACCAGTGCTCTTAACTGCTGGGCCAGGTTTTCAGCCCTAACTTTGTCATTTTTAAAGAAATCCACTTCACAACCCTATCACAATGATGCGCAAAGTCCAACGTAAGTTTTGAGGAGAACGAAACATATTTAAATACCAGTATGAAAACCTATCAGTATTGGCATTCTTGTTGATTTTATTACTGGTTTGGGGGTTTTATTTAGAGGAACCTTTCAAGTGACAATGATCATTTTGAGGGGATTAAAAATGTGAAATAGCAACAAGATCAAGACTCATTTTTGCATGTAAAATAGTTTGCTTCCTGGGAAAGAAACTCTGACCAATAGGAATGGAGAGACAAGCACTGCTGCCATGGTTGCTAGACTACAAGAAGACTTTTAAATTTCACAATAAGCATGTTCATTCTCTCTCTCTCTCTCTCTCTCTCTCTCTCTCTCTCTCTCTCTCTCTCTCTTAGACACTGTACACAGTGATATAATTGAGGGTGAATTAAGCCCAAACAGGACAAAATTTACTCAGTTTTTCTATTACCTAGCTTCTCCTAGGAATAAAATTGGAGAAATGAGAAGCTATGCAGAATACATATCTCTACAAAATTCTGGCAGCAATAGTGTGCGTCAAAAAGAAGCTACACTCAGATGGTTGGATGAAGCATCAGAAGGCTGTAAGCTAGTGAGATTACTCTAAGAGATCTTCGTATGACAAATTTTTGAGAAACGTAGAAGGAAGAAATCTCTCACTGTGACTTTGGTTGTACTGAGATGGATACAGCAACTTTAAAGCCAAATCATCACTGACTCATTGACGTCATGAATCAAACCCTTGAGAGAAAGAGTGATCCGGGCATTGACGAGTACTTGGCTGTGTGTGACAATTTCTCCAAAAACAGGAAGTTGGTTGATTTTTCTCTCCTCGTCATGATTTCCAATCATTATAATAGCAAGGAAAGTTGGTGAAAGACAATTTGGTATGCCAATATTCAAGATCTGCAGAGTCGAATCATCTGAAATTTTATATTTAATACTCAATATCTTTATCATGTATTTTGAAGTTACCAAAAATTGGTTATAAGCAATAAAATAAATCTCTTGAGTTTTAGAGAATGTGTTTCTTTTCCTTTTTTTTTTTAAGTGCATGAATCATCCTGGACCATTTTCTCCCTTTATTCACTGAAGCCTCTCAGTCAAACCCACAGCCCACTGACAGGGACGCCACCTTTATCTGGGGATTCTCTGTCTCTTCATGCCATGACTGGAATTAGGGCAGCAGGTACATGCCCAGCCATCATTTCAAGGGGAGCTGAGTATTCACACTCATGTCCTCACATCGGCATGACATCCACTTTTACCACTGAACCGTTTTCCCAGTCCTAAGCTGTATTTTTTTTTATGGAGTATAAGATTTTGTTTTTTCCCTAAATTAATGATTTTACCTATTCATCACACATCCCACATGAGTCCATAACCTTCCGAAAATATAGGTAGCAATGGCGTGCACTGAAAACAAGTTGCACTCACGTGATCAGATAAAGCATGGGAACACTGAAAACATGGGGAACTACTCTAAGAGATCTCTGTATGTGTTGCAATATGTCCAAATTTTGAAAAGAAGTTAGCAGTGGTGTGGAGCGAAAGCAAGTTTCACTTACAAAGTTCTACAAAGGAAGACATCAGAACACACGCAGAGGTAAAGCTGCTATTAGCCAAACTTCTACTAAGGTCAAATGGAAGCAATTGTCTTTTACAGTAACAATATGTCCTAGTTTTCACCCACGTTTTTGCAAATTGTCTTTTCTGTTCATTTTCTTTCTAGGTGCCAAGTTCCCCTCTTCCCACTTGTAATTTGTAAATAAAGAAAACAATCATGGAATCCCATGATCCTGCAAAATGAGAAGAATGGTGGCCCAAAAGGAATGGCTGGAGCTGTATGTATACCACAAGACTGACATCTAAGCATTTCATTAAACCAGACTTTTGCCCAGAAATCATAAAATCATAAATTAAATCCCAGTTGAGGGACCTTTAAGCAATCACAGCAAGAAAAACAGGAATTAGCTATTTTTGTTTGTTTTTAACGAAGGCATTGGGCAAGCGCTATATCAAAACACAAAGATAGCATCAAATAACAATTAGTTTTAGGTATTTTCAGTCTGACCACAAATAAAAAAGCAATCCTTTTGGCAAAACTACACTCACTTTCACAGGAATAATTCCATGCCTGGGGATGTGACTCTTTTGACAGACCTAGGCATTTGATCTGTGTATGAAGACATTGGCCATCTGAAGACACCAACAGATGGTGGAGTAGATGGCAGAAAAGAGAGATCTCATTTATACTCTACCTAAAAAATATTCTCTCTTGTCTTTAGCAACTCCCCAAAATATTTTTAAATAACCATTGGGATGCTCATGATCAACCAAGTTTAGTTTACTCTTACTTTTCTTATTGGCATGGCTATTCCATGAGGCGTCTGTCTAAACAACTTAGGCTGGAGTAGTATAACTTGATAGCTAAATTTGGGCCATCATTAAAGAGCAATGTAAAGTACTTTGTGGTCTTAATTAAATTCCTTTCCTAATTATATACACATGTACGTACGTGTGTGTGTGTGTGTGTGTGTGTGTGTGTGTGTGTGTGTGTGTATCCACCTTCCATAGACAAAGCTTCACTTATATTGACACTCTTTGTCTATTAATTAAATAATAGTTATATCTGTAAAGCAGAGACCCTTTTTGTGTTTTAAAGATGTTTATGAGTATGTGGGTGAATGTATATCTCATGTGGACAGTGCCTACAGACACCATTAGATCCCCTGGAGCTGGAGTTATAGGAAGCTGTGAGAGGTAGGGATCAAACTCAGGTAGCTTCTCCATGACTGAGCCATCTCCCCAGCCTCTGTAGTCACCCATTTGTCAGCTCGTTGGAGTCTTTTCCTATCTTCATAAATGTCTAATGGATTCAAATAGTCTCTCTGTTCTTCAGATGTCAGCTTTACTTTACAAGCATTTAGGCAGCATTACAAACCAAAACCAAAAAACCCAAGCAAACAAACAAACAAACAAACAACACACAAGAAACCAAAAGCAAACCCCAAAATAAAACAAAACAAAAGATAGAATAATAACAAAAACAAAAACAAAAAATTACAATGAAAAATATGTGCTTAGGACCTAAACAATTATATAATTTCAAGAAAAAGAACATATGAGAGTCCTTTTAAAATCCAAAGGTATTCAAAAAATTGGAAATTATTTAGAAAAATCTAAAATTAGGCCCTACCTTATTTGCAGAAAGACTCCTAGTTAGGTTTGTGATAAAATGTGAAATGTGATTTATTAGTCAATGGATCAAAATTAAAAGGACTTTTTACTTTCTTACTTCAAAGTAAGAAAGGCTTTCTTAAGAAAGTTTTTAAAAGCTCAAATCCCAACATGAAAGACTGATAGTCTTGCTTTATTAATGTTGAAGTGTCTACTGCAAACACTTCAGACCAGAAGAAGCAATCAGACCAACTAGATAACTGGAACTTTTAATGCCCATGAGGGTATTTAACTACTGGAATTTCTATAAACAGATTACTACAATAAACAAAAAAAAGAGAAGAATGACAAGGGGAAAAGGGAACAAGTTGAAAGGGGAAATCCCAAATTAGCAACCAATGCACACCATCTATATACTACACAAGAATTATAAAGGCTTATGAACATAAAGGGCTGGTTCATAAAAGAAGGGACAAGTAGTGCTGATGAGAATATCAATAAATTCTGCCAATCTAAAATAACATGTATCCTGTATATAGATGAAGTATCTACGTGTCTTATGATTTTGCAAGGTTACTCATGGGTAGATATTCCAAATAATTCTCAAACTGGTGCATATGTGGATGGGTGGACTCATGACAAGTCTTTAAAAGGTACCATTATGGAAATAGGTTTCCCTTGGGAGAGGATCGCTAAGGGAGTAGATACAGGAAATCCCATAGTTAATCCTCTGGAAAGCAGGCTTGGAATGAAGACAATAGCCTGAAGCACCATTTGGAGTGAGACTATAAGGTGAGTTTTTTTTTTAAATCGAATTTATGTAACATGAACACATAAAATAACACCACATATGTTATATCCGTGATTGAAATAAATTTGAGGGAGTGATTGCAAGGTGTGGAACCACCGTGAATATCAGTGAGGCTGAAGTAAAAAAACAAGACACAAAACACACTTTCCTGGGATGATTTGCTCTGAAACAAGAGCGACAATTGTAGACGTTCAAACAAGCATTAGTCTTTTATGGAAAGTCATAGTTCACTTAAGAGACGATTCTGATACCTTCTTCGGGCCTCCAGAAACCTCTGCGTGAACTGCTGCTTCTTGGCTCTGGTTTTAGCCCTATTGTTCCTACCCTTGGTGTCTGGAACATGCTGCACGTTTTTCCTCTCTGAGAATATTTGTTCGTTCAGTTTCCTTTTCATGGAATGCCACTTCTCATCACTTCTGTCTGCCGAGTCGTCATTTCCTAGGGATATTGTATTAGCATGTTTGCTGGGTCTGATAATACAGTTCTGCCAGCTACGTGTGTTTTTACAAAAAGGTTTATTTTGGCTCATGGTTCTAGATTTCAAGGTCAAGAGGCTGCCTTTTCTTTTTTTTTTGATGACCCTTCCAACTGAGACCTGTTGTACCCAAGATAACACAAGAGACAGCGAGTGCACACACGTAGGTCTTCTGGTTTCCCTCTTGTCTGATAAAGCTAACAATGTTCGATCTTGGGGTCTCTGGTGTGAAGATGTCACCTATAAATACCAGAGTTCAATGAAATTTTCACCCTCTTGTTAACTTACAGTAAGGAATAAACTCCAACATGAGTTTGGGAAGAATAGTTATAGCTCTCAGAGTTGTTCATTTTTCATATAACTACTGGACACCGATCTGCCCCTGGAGTTCCTTGTTCACTCTTGCAAAGATCTTTGCTTCCATTTCCCATCAAAGTCCACGTGCAGTTCTTCGTTCACTCTAACAACCTGGTCTCGTTTTCATGACTCCCCCCTTGCAGAAAAAGTCCGTCAGGAAAAGATCCTGTTCATTGCCGGAATCTGCAAAGCGTTAACAACACAGAGAACGAGTATGTAAATGAAGGCAGGCATGAACTACAGATACAGAAGTTCATTTTAATAAAATTTTAAGGGATATGCTGATAGGGTGTAACAGCAGACGTGGGGGAGTTTTTATAAAATCATCCTGCTGACAGACACACATAGAGAACACTCCTATGTGTATGCGTGTATGCACATATATGTGATTGTTTTTCTAGAAAATGTAGAAAATACTTGTCAGCGTTCTTCATAAATGATGTGTATATGTGTGGGTCTGTGCATATGTGAGTGCAGATGTCCATGAAGGTGAAGCCCAGAATAGGGAGGCAGACCTCCCTGGAGCTGTAGTTACAGGCAGTCATGAGGACTCCACTCAGATAATCTGGAAGAGCATCAGGTACTCTTCACTGCTGAGCTCTCTCTCTAGCTCCCACTTAGACCTCAGTGAATAATGTTGTCTTCTAAGTACATACACGTTATTTAAATTCTGTTCATACAAAATTAATTTATCTTGCACTGCTTATAATAGAGTCCCAGATACTGAGTAATATATAGAGAAAAAAATTGTTATTAGCTCGCAGTTGTGGAGAACAAAAAGCCCAGACAGTTGGGCAATGCCTTCTGGGTGTGTCCCGTTGTGGCATGAAGTGAGGGAGCTAACCACATGAAAAGGGTTAAACAAGAAAGAGACAGAGGAATGGCTCACCTCGCTATTGTATGTCCTTTCTCACGAGAGTTACTTCAGTCCTTTAAGGAATAATCCATTCAGAGAGCAATATTAATTTCCATAAGGCAGTCATGACCCAGAAAATATTACACTTAATGTTATTTGTAAAATTCCTGAATTATTCTGCCATGCCCATACTATATGCAAAGTATCACTGCTGTTATCAATTATTTATGACACTGTGGTGCTGAGGTATAATTTAGCAGTTCTTGGTATGACTCAGGTATGTCACTTTCTAAAAAATAATTCCAATTATGCATCTATAGAGGGCTCAATATACAAAACACTTTTGAGGTCTACGGCGATGGAAAGGTCAATAAAATGTTTGTCTCACAACATGAGGACCTATAGTCTATCCTGAGAGCCCGTATTGGGGAGGCCGGAAAGGGAGAGCTCTTCCTACTCTCTTCGGTGAGTCTCAGTGATGGTGGTGGACCTGGAGATAACACTCACTATTATCCTCGGATCTCCATGTGAACCAGCACACAAAAACAAACAAAAAACAACGGCGATGAAACCTTCAGTAAAAAATAAAAGTAAGAAAAAGCTATGATCACACCTTAAATCATTGATTTACCAAGAGAAGAGAGATCAGAACTTAAAACTACATTAAGCTTTGTTTTCTGATACTTTACATGCCTATCAGCGACAGTGGAGGCGTGTAAGACTTCATTCTGCCAGAGCTACTTTTCTAGGAGAAACTGAGTCAGGGGAGTAATGTTTAAGGTCACTCTGTGAGTCAACTCCTTTGCTGGGAATGAAAACCCCGGGTGGTGACTCACTTCATTCTAGGTGGTGAGCTCAGGCCGCAGCCCACAGCAGGCATGCCCTGTCAGCCTGAGGCCAGCGGCTCATTTACAGAAATCATAACTGTCTTCAATTGCAGCAGACGGAATGTTATCGACATTGACATTTGCCCTCAAAGAATGCTGACACGGAAGGGGGAATTTTAACCTCTTTACTTACATCGTTAAGACTTTAAAAATTCGACAACCGTCTAAAATATTCATATACATCCCTTATTGCCAAATTTAACATTCTCAGCTTCAGACCACTAACGACCCAAAGGACCTCTGTAACTTCCTACTCTGCAGTAAGCACTCTGACTCTTCGATTGTAACTGAGAAAAGATGTTCAAGTGCTGAACGGGTTGGCGGGGTTTTTTTGTTTTGTTTTTTGTTTTTCCCCGTTTATATGAGTCGCTTTTCTATTGGTGTGATAAAATACCATAGACAAAGGCAGCAAAAGAAAAGTACGTTTGGGCTGACTCAGCAGAAGCATCCTTAATAGCGAGAGAGGCTTGGCAGAGAGTGGCTGGAGCCGGAAGCTGAGAATCACACTTTTACCTGTGAGTACCAAACAGAGAGGGGGGAATCGGAAGTGGGGGTGAGGCTTTGAACTCTCAAAGTGAGTCCTTAGAGAGTTACCTCCTCCAACAAGGTTACATCGCCTCTCCAAACAGCGCCACCTACTGGACACCAAATAGTCGAGCTTACGGGGGTCATTTCTCATTCAAACCACCTCATTGTATCGATCAGGGACAAGGGCACACACATTTGGTTTGCTAGCTGCTTAAATAAGTAGTGAGTGTGTCAGACACTATTCAAAGTGGTCACATAATCCACCAGGGTTCTCATTCCTCAGTTCCTGGGTCCCTGAGTAGATTAAGCCACGTTGCCCGGGAGATGAGCATGGAATAAGAAACCTCATTTCGAAGACATATAAATTGTTTGGTATATACATTGAAAGTGAGCTGTTGCTAGTATGTAGCTTGTTACAGGTCAGAATGACATGTTCATAAACACGTGGATGTGTACATACCTTTTAAAGTTGGACTCTTAGGCTAGCCATAGTAGAACAAAAGTGAGCTAAAAATATTGATTGATTATATTAATAATGTCGCAATATGTTATACATAAATGTACTGTGTATGTACATATTTTGAGACAAGGTAGTCCAGGCTAGCCTTGAAGTTGGGATGATTCTTAGCCCCCACTTCTTAAGTGCTAGAATTGTAGGTTTGCAGTCACACGCTTGGCTGACTCAAGCATGTTCTCAGACTTCACTGTAGATGTGCAGAATCTAGTTGAGCCGTGATTACACATAAGCAACTTAAAGTACAATAT